>NC_080419.1:38149630-38471880 GCF_029873635.1 Malania oleifera
ATAGGCTTAAGCTTTTGGGTTAAGTTGGTGTTCACCAATATGTATCAAGCCCACCCATGAGCTCCTCCGGTCCTAAAATTATATACATCAGATGTAATGAGCTATTGAGTCTTTTCCGATCAAACTATATGATCATGCACAATACCCTCTAACAAAAGATGGATTATTGAATTGTTATCACTATCTCATTCAAATTTATTTTATGTTTATCCCTGCCAATAATATTAACTCACTCCCTCCTCCTTAGTTATGTATTATTGGGCTTGGAGTTGTTAGATGACCACTTTACCTAAAAGCTTAAACAGGTTACTAGGAGGTCTTGAGTTCTAGTCTCGCTGTCCACATTTATTATGTGGTATTTAAAGATTTATTGTGTGTTTATCTCTCCACGTGCTGTTGGGCTGCACGTGCATGGAGTGTTAAAGTCTGATATATATTGTTGGCCCACAATCTCGCAGTTTAAACTTTTAAGTAAAGTGATAATCTAACAGGAGTGACCAAACCACCAACATTTTGATCTTTTCTAGTTTCCAATATTTCAATTCTAATTTTCAGTATCGTGAATCAAAAATTTAAAAGTTAATGCAGACGAATCAATGTCGCATTTTGTTTTTAAGGAGGTTTTTCTTTAATGGAAAGCTTGGCATGTTTGGCGTATTTCCACCAAACTTAAAAAAAAAAAAAAATCAATGTAAAGGACATCACATTTTGTTTTTAAGAGGATTTTCTTTAAATGGAAGGGTCAACATGCTTTCATATATTTCCACCAAACTTTTATTATTACTTTGATTTGGTAAGATTTTTAAAGGAACAATTGGGAACATACATTCTATTGCAAGTTTGGAAAGAAAAACATGAAAACTTTAGCCAACTATTTGTTTCTATTTTAAAACTTTCAATCTTTAATTTTGAAAAATAAATATTTGTATTTATTATAATGATAATGATAGATACAAGGACACTCTAATTTATGCTCCTGTCTCTTCATGGCATGGGTTAATATACTACCAGTTTTTTAAGAAAATTTTAATATTTATATACAAATTCAGAAAATATATTTTTATTATTTTTTATTTATTTATATAAAAACTCAACAATTATCTTTTTATTATGTGTTATTTATTCGTATAAATATTTTAAAAAATAACTAAATAATCTAGAGCAATATTGATCCCTAATTGCTAATTCTATGCTATTAATGAATAATAATACACTAGCCTCAAAAGGTTAGCTCAAGTGAAAGGTCTTAGGTTCCATTCCATGCAATGGACATTAAATAATTCTTAATTTATCAGGATAGAGTTCTGCAATTGATCATGTTTTTGCGCGATCTGGTGCTGCCTGAATAGTACTGGGGAATTAATCCTCAGAACTTTTGGGAGCAAAGCAACTCTGCTGGGTCGTAGTTCAAGCCAGCACTAGTAAATGTGTTAATGATGCACTTTAACGTCATGTGCTTAGCCATACTTCTAAGAAAATGGGTCTAGTCAAAGTAACGTCATGTGCTTAGCCATACTTCTAAGAAAATGGGTCTAGTCAAAGTAAACTCATTCCTATCTTGGACGGCAGCTGATAGGGTGGTGGTGGTGGTGGTGGAGGAGGGAAGGGGACTGGTGGTTTTCGTCCTCATGTTGTGGTGGGAATTGAGCCCCATTATTTCTTAGGTTTAGTATATATATATATAATTTTAAAAAAAATTAGTAAAAAAAATATAAGTTTATTTTGACATTCCAAAATTTTTAATTGATTTTAGCTGATAGTTGATTATTGAAATATTTATATTCCTCATTGATTTATCTTTTTTGTTGAGAAATTTTGATCAAATCTAATTTAAGAGATGTATGAGATTTTTAAAAGTTAAATCTTAAGAAAATTTGTATTTTTTTTCCTAAATTTGATTGAAAACTTATAACACAAGTTAAGGATGTAAGCTATGAGAATTGGATTCGTTACTAAACAAATAGATTTTTCAAGATAACAATTGAAAATTCTTTGTATGATTTGAAGCGAGAAGGAAGGACAATAGATGGGAGCTGTTTTTATATTTATGTTATTTTTTTCCTCTTTTGTCCGGTTTGTCATACCACTTGTAATCTGATATGCCTTGTTTGTTAAAAAGCTATATAATTATTTTAATTCAAACTCAAAACAAAAGCTAAAGTTGAGAGGCAAAAATTCTGGGAAGTGCTTGTTTTGGAAATTATGGGATTTGTGGGAAGAGCTTATGCGGGCATTGAGAGGCATACAATTTAAAGTGGATCATATTTACAGGGAGGCGAATAAAAATGCAGATTTCTTTACCAAATAGGGTGAATTTGGTATTTCTCGATTATATAGTTGTCAGGATGATTTTCTATAACAAGTCAAAGGAATGATTCGTTTGGATTTGTTGGAATTTTCTTCTCTGCGTTCGTAATATTTGATGTTTATCTTTCGGAGTTTTGTTTGTCTTTCACTTTATAGTTGTTTAGTTTTTTAGTTTTTGATTGGTTGCTGATCATTATTTTATTGGTTTTGATTATGTTGATTAAGGTTAAAAAAAATAAAAAAATCTAAAGTTGAGAAAGAGATAAACGGGAGCGAAAGAAATTAACTAAAATTTAATTCAATCTTTGGTAGACATTCAAGATTTAGATAAGTATAGCTCCACCTATAGCTCCAAAATCCACTTTGAATACAAGTTATAAATAGGGTTGGCATAATTTTGTTTAACCAAAAAAAAAAAAAAATTGTCAACACCTATGACTTCGAAACCCGTTTTGCTTGATTTAGGTTTTCTCCACCTCCCCCGACACCAAAAATAGATCACTAACTGAATAGATTGGTTGATAAAAAAAAAAATGCAAGTCAAAATTAAATCGTTTCAAACAATAAATTGAAATCCACTTAACTAGTTTTTACATCAATATCCAACAGTTAATCAAATCCATTGAATCCAATTTAAAATTTAAAGGTAATTATAATTTACTGTTTTCTTCCATAAGAATCAACATGTAAATTTTAATATTCAACATGCTACTATTTTTCTATTTGAATTGTTAACATTATCTATAATATTATATATGTTAAAACATGATATACAATGTTATTAACACAACCTATTAGTTTAAATTTTTAGGTAAAATGGTAATCTAACATATTATCAGAGCCGGTTACCAGAAGGTTCTAAGTTCTAGTCTTGTTATTCGTGTTTTCTGTGTGGAATTAAAAAAATTATTATATGTTTATATCGCCATATGCTATCGGATTGCATGTGCGGGGGAGTGTTAAAACTTAATATACATCATTGACCCACAACCTAATAGCTTAAATTTTTAGGTAAAGTGGTAATCTAACTGTAGAGAATTAACACGAAATTTCCAAATCCTGTGAGAAATAAAATAGAAAAAGTATACGCCAAAGAAGAATCAATCACACACACAAGACAGTATTTATGCGATTCGGTAATTTCTCTACATCCACAAGATTGTAGGGATTTCATTATTATCATGAAAATATTACAGAGTACGGCTCTCTCTCAGAAACTGTCTCTCTCACATATATAAAAAAACAAAAACAAAAAATGGCAATCAACCCTCGTCACTAAAAACAATAAGTTTATATATTGCCCACAATAATGGACTAGAAAACGGGCTCAAACATTTTTCCCGAGGGCATTGCCCCCGGACCCCCATGAGTACGATTGGCCTAATCCTTCGCTCCATGGACTAGGCCTTAAGATTAAAATCTCATTAAAAAACCACGCAATATTAATTTAGGTCGGGTCATCATCTAGATCAAACGCAACTAGGCTCCACAAAATCCGATACTAAAAATATATAATATATTTATTTATAATATATCGTTTCACTTTTATCAACGTGGTTACTCAAAGACCCGAACTAAAATCAAATCAATAAATGAAAAAATTAAAATTTTCAAGTAAAAAAAAAAAAAAACAGTCAATCCATTTTAGATTCCATTTACTTCAATCATACCGTTTGGTTTAGTAATTAATTTTTTTTAAAAAAAATTTGTTCACTTATAAACAACACACCAACTTAGATCCATGGCTTTACATCCAAACTTTAAGCAAGCAAAAGAACCGACAACGGTTCTTAAAAAGTTTCATAATTTATTTAGTGCGCAAAAATGAAATAAAATAAATAAAATTAATTTTTATAATCGTCACATAATATTTTTATTTTATTTATTTATTTAGTTTTTATTACATAAGAACTCCGACCACCAACAAGCCCTTTGGATCCCCTGGTGCAGCAACAAACTTACAGATCAGCATTCTCTCTCTAGGTCTTGCTGATTAGGTAAAGTTCAGAATGCGGACACGAGAGCCGTACATCAGTTGAACGTTCGACCAACCTGACCCCCGGGACACATTTTCATTACCATCCACGCTCTCCGTTGGCTTATAGAAAACTCTTACCATTCACGCTCTCCGTTAGCTCACAGAGCAAACACTCACCATCCACGGTTTCCGTTGTCTCACAGAGTAAATTCTCATCGTCCACAGATATCGCTGGTTCCGTGAGTGTATCTACCTAAAATTGAATTTCCGATGCTCCATACGTGCTGATATCTTTTCATCGCGCCATGCCCGTAGGGGCTTATTCATTTATTTATTCTAAGCCAGGTAGGTGAGGCAGAAAAATTACACGCACGCTGGACATTGGCATGGTTGACTAATGAGTAGAGAGTAGAAAGATCCAACAAGCACATCACATTTCAAAAGTAGATGACCTTCGGGAAAATAGAAACTGTATGTAACTCACAACTCTAATCCTCCATCGCATCGGACGTGCAACAAAGTCTACTCATTGTATTTGTGGTCAGGGAGAGGAGAAACCGTTTTATTTCATTTCAGCCTACCAAACATGGTGCCCAAGTCGATGGGCTGTTGGTCAGGGCGGTTCCTACGAACACAATTACAAACAGTTCTTCAACTATGGCTGAGGAAATTTCAAACTAAATCTCGCCCAATTCCGTTTGTAGATTCATCTGCTCCACCTGATATTTAAGGCATTTAATGCATCCGGAATTGTGTGTTCTGAAAAATGCATTCAAACACATCACACTACAACCAACCATGAATTTGGAAATAAATTAAAAGGGTTGCGTTTGGCTGCCTATTTAAGTTTTAGGTAAATTTCTTTTGGCATCCATGAATGTGAAACTGTATTTTCTGAAATTTTAATAACTATCAAACACCCTCATGAGTTTTTTATGACTAAAATAGAATTTCTTGAAATTATTTTTTAAAAAAGCACTCATTCTTTACTTCATTTTTTTTTTCGTTATACAAATAGTTTTAATAGGATTCTTATAATTATATTAAAATTTAAAGAATGCAATGTCATGTTTAGAAAACTTAAGACTGAATTCAAATTTTGCTCTCAAATTTTTTTTTTTTTGAAAGTATTTTTTTTTTTTCGTTTAAGACTTTCACTAAGTTTGAGTTACATAATGTGAGCTGTCCATCTCTCATTTCATGTCCCTACGATCTCTAACATTACAGACTATAGTCTCAAACTTTAACTATTGGGATGTACTCTATAAAATAAAATGACATATTGATTGATTCCATGTATTGCCAAAAAAAAAAAAAAAAGGCATTTGAGAATGTTGATAATGAACAAATCACTTAAATGTTGCTGAATATGAAATTTCATCAAGAATAATTATAGAAGATGTTCGTAATAGCGTTGTTTTATTTGTCGCAACGTCGTGGAAGACCACCTCCTACAATATGGGGGTGAATCTCCAAATTAAATGAAAGGCATAATACATGGGGTGAGAAATGGGTCAAATTCATAATCCAATAAAGTCACCACTAACATGTTTTACTTTAAGTGAGGTTAGAATACCTATTTAATATACTATTCATTGACGCCTATGTCACACATAAGTCAAAGGAAACCATTAGTCAATAGTTTGCATTGTTAGGTACGATTCGGGAGTATAGTTATGTGAAAGGAAGGTACTAGCTCCCTTTCACATCTATCTAGCGAACAATCCCGCCTATGATTACCTTTGAAATCAACAGATGAAGACTTAATTTCTTTCATTTTAATCAATTATTAAAATTTTAAATATTGGATAGCCCCGCAAAAGGCGAAAACTACCCTCACCTTAGGATCCCTAAGGGTGTGCGAAGACACAATCCTCAACGAGGATTAATAGTTTATTATTTTCTCCATTTTAAATGCCTTATTTACTTGGCCTTAAATACTGAGAGAGCTTACAAAAGAAAAAAAAAACTCTCCTCGCCTCCAGTTTCTCAAAGGCATTCGAAAACATAACTCCTAACACCAGAGAAAGTTAATTATAGAACATATCATGATAGCGCACAAGCACATGCAAAGATAAAAAAGGTCAAGCAAGCAAACATACTAAACTGACATATACGCAAACATAATTGCAAATAAACATATAAATCTTACATGCAAAATATAGATACAAGCATACATACAAACATGCATGTAACATATACACGAAAGATGAGTATAGAAATCAGAGAGTCTAACAGAATCATCATCGAGCAAGCTCAAAGTGATTCTATTATATTTTCACTCCTAGGAGATGATTGAATACTACATAACTTCGTTTTATTGAATTCCTCCTCATAGGGGTGTATGCACACACACACAATCATACAAGAACACGTACACATACATAAAAGTGTTGGAGATGTGACTCATTTATGAATGAAATGCATGCACTAGGGAGAGCTTAGTGATGCAAAGAACAAGGAGGCTAGTTGTAGGATCAAACAGTCGATAGATTGTGAAAGTCGAATAACGTTCCCAAGAGGGGGGGGGGGGTGAATTGGGTTAATTAAAATTTTTAAGTTCTTTGTCAACTTTTTACTTACTTGTTTTAGTACTTACAACAAAATCTTAAGTAAATCAATAAATTTATAATCATAACAAAAACATTCCACAAATTATTGAAAAATTAAACAATCCAATCAACCACATAATATTAAAACCAACAACCAAGATAACCAAGAATTTGTAACTTGATGCTTTCAGCTTTTGGTAACAGCCCTATATTTTATTTGCAAGCACTGTTTTGATTTTGGTTTATAATGCGCTCTCTTAACCAAGATTTTTGCAAATTAACCAACGTACTCCCTTGTGAGTTTTCGCAAAAGGTTAATTGAAACGTACTTTCTAAAACTTAAGAGTCTTCTCTGAATTTAGTATTTAAGCCTTGCAACTTGCACTTAGAACAACCCTATATTTTATATGCAAGCACTGTTTTGATTTTGGTTTATAATGCATTCTCTTAACCAAGATTTTTGCAAATTAACCAACGTACTCCTTTGTGAGTTTTCGCAAAAGGTTAATTGAAACGTACTTTCTAAAACTTAAGAGTCTTCTCTGAATTTAGTATTTAAGCCCTGCAACTTGCACTTAGCATCCACACATAGAAATATAGTGCAGAAAGTAAAGAGTAAGGTAGAGAAGAACACCAAGTTTTTACGAGGTTTGACTTATCCCCAGCCTACGTCCTCGCCTTTGGCAAACCACCAACGGATTCCACTATATTAGTTCCTTTTCAGATGGAACAACACTGTTACAACCACTGCTTTAATTAGGCTAGAGTGTGCCTCTCCAAACGATATCCCCTCGTTCGGTCCAACGATTCAAGTACCTGAACCATCAATTATTCGAATGGTTCTTTCAATGGATGAAAGATTTAGAACTTAATGCACAATTTTAGTGATGAAAAATAGCAATACTTCAGTAGGATTCGTGCACAATATGAGAATGAGAGAGCCTTTGAGAGCTTGAGAACAATTGAGAGAGTATGAGAGCTGTAATTGATTCTTGGTGTATAAATTCATTGGTCTTGGGGGTATTTAGAGATTTAGAAAAGTGTCTAACTTGATCCCCAAGTTTACTTGGAGTAGTGTCCAAATTTTGAACAGGTTTGAGCCCCAAGCAAACTATTTTTCAAAAATATGTCCGTTATAAAATTTAAAATTTGCCGTGTGGTAGTAACCTGAGAGCTTTTAGTCAGGCGCCTATTAATAAATTATACAGTTAATTTTCATAGGTAGTAGGGTGGCAGTCCCCTGTCACCTTGTAGTCAGGCGCCTGTCACTAAAATTTCATGTTTTAAAAAATAGGCAGAAGGGTGACAGCAGTCTGATGAAACCTAGACAGGCTTCTCAATTTGCACCGTCAGGCACCTATCAAGGTCTAGACAGTAGCCTGACGACCTTGTGTCTGTGTATTTTAAAAACCTTTAAAGTGTCAGCCTACTGACAATATTCAGTCAGGCTACTGTTAGGTAAAAAATCTAGTTTTTAAAATATTTTTGTATTCACTCTCTTTGCTTCTCAATTCTTGGAATATCAATTTGTTCTCTTTGAAAAACATGTTCCAAGTTTTACAATTAAGGTCTCTAAGTTTCTTTATGCCTAATGAGCTTGAAAATAAAATTTCATACTTTGAATATACTTGAAGTACTTACAATACATGTCCTATTGTCTCTCTTCATTTTTTGAGCTCTTTGAGAATCTTCATGAGATCGTTGCTTTGAGTTCTTGTAAATCCTGAGCTTCATTTTTCCTTAAGCTTCCAATAGTGATCTTGAATTTGATATGAGCTTTCAAAATTTGATCACTTGACCATATAAAGTATGCTTGACTTTAATATTGTTTGTCCTGAAATATCACAACTTTGAAGAATATTAAATAACCTTACTTTGTTATTATCAAAATTAAGAGTCGTAAGTCTTGTTTAGGTCAACAATCTCCCCCTTTTTGATGATGACAAATAAGAAGCAAAAATAGGTGAACCATTAAAAGGCTCCCCCTTAATAAGCATAGGAGTAAACTTCAAAGTTGCATTGTAGCACAATTGCATATTTTTCATGATTTCATTATAGCATTCATTTCATAACTTAAAATGTCATCATGCTTATCAACATTTTATAAATTCATCATTTCATCATGTATGCTAAAAAATATCAACATGTTGTACACGAAATTTATATTGATTGATTGTATTCCAAACGTGGCCTGAGGTGGGTCTTCTCCGCCCCTTTAAGGAAAGGTTGTAAAGGTTGGGGTCAGCCTTAGAAATTTTACTTGAGCTATTCCTTGCCCAGTAAGGAGAGACTTTGTAATTGGTGTCGCTCCATCCGTAAGTGAGCTTTTATGAAATCCTTGGGCTTGCGAGTTAAAGGCGGGAATGTAGGCACAGTTGTCGAACCTTGATAACACATCTGGTGTCATCTTTACTTTATCTTCTTTATTGTCTTTGTGGATGCTTGATTAAATTTATCTGGAGCATAGTATTTGTGAATTCATTTATCTGTTTATTTCATACGAGCTTTAGATTGACTCTAGGTTTGTGAAATATTGCTTGCTGGAAATTTGACCTAGAATTTTTTAAAATTTCCAATTCACTCCCCTCTTGGGATTACACTAAAAACAACAACAACCTCATCTGTGCCATCATACTCCAAGTGAACAGAGAGATTGGAAAGATCGAAGGTAATGTTGTGAGCTGCAACGGAATCCATAAGCCACTTTTTGTCGGTGGACACATTTGTAGCGGAACAATTAACATACTTCACTCCTAAAGCTGAGTAACAAGTCTTGGCCGAGTGTTTGACTTTGTCACACAACTGACAAATGATCTAGGGCTTACCAAACTGCTCCTTGCAATTATTGCAACCAGAGTTGGAGTGATGCTGACCAGAGGAACCAGGGTTGGAACGTTGGTTGCGATTGAAAGTGGAAGTAGAAGTGCGGCGCTGAGTGGAGTTCAAAGTGGCAAACAAAACATCATTGGACGTATCAACACATCGTAAGTAACTTTTGTGGGTAACCAACATATCATGAAGTTCCTCAAATGCAAGAGAAGTCTCATGTGCCCGAATAGGCACTGCAATCTCACGGTACTCAGGGCCAAAACTGTTGAGGACATACAAAGTAATGTCATTCGCTAAGACGAGAGAGTCAATTACAGCGAGTTCATTAACTAATACTGTTGACCTTATAGGTCGCACCCGGTTTTGATAATGACAAATATTGATATTTGATAATTGTCAAGTGCTTGTGAAGGTTCAAATAAATATTCCAAGGAAGGACACTTGAAGAAACAAGAAGACCACGAAGACTTGTAATTTGTAATTGTAATTTATATCAGTTGTAATAATTTATACGGGTCTGTAATAGTAACCTAGGCTGTGGTTGTATGTTTATCACCTGCACATCATGCATACATGATATATCATAAGTTCAATTAGACCAAAGCAAGACCCTAGGCTCCAAAACTCACACACATAGCATAAAATATATGAGTGTGTTATAATTGTGCTTAAAATTGAACAAATCTAAGCAAGTTAAGAGGGTTCGGGCGACCGAACCCTTGGAGTACAAAACTCCTCGGGTGCCCGAACTTAGACAAGTCAAAATGTTGACTAGCCCTCGGATGACTGAACCTCAAATGCATGTATCTTCTCTGGGTGCCCGAACCCTTTGAAAGGGACATCCCACCAACTCAAGCGACTGAGCCATTTAGTTCAAAAATAGCCTCGGGCGACCGAACATAGGAATTCAGGCAATCGAACAATTGACCGGGCACCCAAAGTTACGTAATTTTGCTACTGACTTTGATTCAGGCTGTCGAAGGATAATACGGGCGACCGAAAATAGTTGAACATATTTTTAGGCCGAGTCTTGTCAGGCAACCGAACCTAGGTTCAATCACCTGAACCCCAGTCGGTTAAAATTAAATTAACTGCGGTAAAACTGGGTTAAATAGGGCTAATTAGATTTTAATCATTTGGGACCTTTTTAATAATACCCGTTTTTTCCCGAACGGTTACAATTTTTCACCTTGCTATAAATATTCCTTCATTTGCATGATTAGGGTAAGGATAAGAAAAGTGATTAAGCCAAAAACTCTCTCTATTGAAAAATCATCCTTTGCTCAAAATACTCTCAAACTTGTATCCATTTGATAAAATATGAGATTGTGAGAGTCACTCTTGTGTTTATGTGATTGTTGTTCCTTGCTAATGCTCCCACTTGTATGTGTACTTGAGATTATTTCTTTGGGAGCTTAGCTTGGGTTTGTCCCACGGATTTCTCCATTATAAATCTTGTGTGGGGTTAAACCAAGGAAGCTTAGGATATTTGCACTCCATTGCAAGTATCCAATAGCTTTTGTTTTTGGTGTGCAAATATTTTTCAAACAAGCAAGTAATCTTTTCAAACTAGTATTGCACTTATTTCATTGAGGAAAATAATTTTGGAACTAGTTTGATTATCTATTTGGTATGCTTGGAATATTGATGCGCTACTGAAATATAGTGTTTAGATTCCAAGATATTGCTTGTGTTGATTACTCCTGTGCATCATACTAATTGTACTGTGTTGAATACTCTTGAGTTTCATATTGATTATACTGTGTAGAGTATTGATTGAACAAATCTTGCATCACTGAGCTTACACTATATCCATGCTATTGATGTGTATGTGATTGTGCGTATTAGGGTAAAAATCCTCTATACGTGAAAGCACTATTTATGTACCGTTTGATTGTAAAATCCGAGTGTTTCCAGGCGTGGTCTAAGGAGGCGGTAATCCAACTTAGTAAAAATTATTGTAAAGGTTGAGGTCAGCCCTATTCTAATTGACCTGGTTTGTTTAGGTGCTACTCCACCCGTTTAAGTGAGCAAGTTATAGTAGTAATCTTTGTGCTTGTTAGCTAAAGCGGGGACGTAGGCAATTGGCCGAACCTCGATAACATTTCTGTGTGTCACCCTTAGTTTACTGCTTTCTGGTGCATGTGTGTTTGATTAAATTGTTTTATTTAATTTATGGTAAACATTTACATTACTTGCACTAGATTGACCATAGGGTTGTGAATATACTGGTGTTAGGAGATTGACCTAAGGTTTAAATTTTAAAAATACCAATTCGCACCCCTCTTGGGATCATGATAAAGCTAACAATTGGTATCAGAGTCACGTTGCATAGACTAGTTGTTATTCTACAAAAAATCACATATGACTTATAGCTTCGTGACCCAATTCCCTGAGGGACCATGTTCCACACAACCTCCTATTTTCAGTGGTGTTAATTACAACTTTTGGAAACAGAGGATGCATATCTACCTTTAGAATACTGATAGGAAGGTGTGTAGGATTGTCTTTAATGGAAATTATGTCCCTATGAAAACTGAGGGCACTACTAGAGTTCCTAAGACTGAAGAATAATATAATGATGATGATACGAAAGCGGTTAGTTTAAATGCTACTACCATGAATATTTTGTATTGTAGTCTTGATGTAAATGAATTTAACAAAATAATGGCATGCTCTACTGCTAAAGAAATATGGGATAAGTTAGAAGTCACATATGAGGGTACTAGGGATGTGAAAGACAATAGGATAGACATGTTGACCAGTGAGTATGAGGTCTTTAGGATGAATGTAGGTGAGTCCATTCAGAGTATGTACACTAGATTTACACACATCATAAACTCGCTGCATGCATTAGGAAAGACCTATCCCACACATGAGATGAATAGGAAGATCCTTAGAAGCTTACCTCCTGTTTGGGAAGCCAAGGCTATGACCATTGCTGAGGGTAGAGACCTTAAGGCCATGACTCTAGATGAATTGATAGGTTCCCTGATTACTTATGAATTGACCATAAATAAGAGACTTAATGAACATAATAGGGTTAAGAAAGTAACTGCATTGAAAGTTTCAACTAACACATCTAGTGAGTGTAGTGAATCTGACACGGATGATGAAATGACTATGCTAACCATAAAATTTAGCTGATTCTTCAGGAAGAACCAGAAGTCGTATAAAAAATATAGAGAGTCTACTATTGATAAAGGAGAGTCCAGTAAAAAAAAAAAAAAAAAAATTGAACGTTCCTACGTGCTATAACTGCAACAAGGTCGGGCACACTAAACCCGACTGCCCACTGCTGAAAAAGGAGGGTAAAAAAAAAAGAAGAAAGCCATGAAAGTTGGAACATCATGGGACAAACTTAGCAATAGCGACTCAGAGTCAGATCACAGCGACTCAGAGGTTGCTAATTTGTGCTTGATGGCACACGAGGATGAGGTATCTTCTTCTAACTCATTGTCTTCTTATTATTCATCAGTTGATTGTGATTCTGATTGCATGCCTACATTTAAAGAGTTGCAATTTGAATATAATCGTGTGTCTAAACTGTTAGGCAAAATGACCAAAGAAAATAATGATTTGAAAAAGAAATGTGAAAATTGGTTAAAATTGTTTAATATGGTAAAAACCTCTTATGCTTCCATTTTAAAAGAAAGAGATGCTAAAATTGTTGAGCTTGAGAGAAAATTGGAGGATAGCTCCAAAATCATTTTTAAATTCACAGAAGGCAAACACAACTTTGAAAAACTACTTGGTGCCCAAAGAAACTCCTTAAGCAAAGAGGGTCTTGGTTTTAATGGTATTGAAAATGTTAGACGACCTGATCTTTACTTAGAACATTTTACACGTGAGTCAAAGTCTCATATTCCTCCTAAAGATCCTAAGTGTAGAATAAGATGCTTTAAATGTAAACAAATTGGTCACATTCAATTTGATTGTCCACTTAGGAATAAGCGTGCAAGAAATAGGAAAGTATGGGTAGTTAAGGGAGATCCTATTACTAACCCCTGTGGACCCAACACAATTTGGGGACCAGCATCAGTTTAGCTTATGTTGCAGGTATGCCTAAGATCATCCTCCTCCAAGGACCGGTGGTACTTAGATAGTGGATGCTCACTGTACATGACCGGTGACAAGGGAAAATTCACTTCAATTGTTTCAAAGGATGGAGGTTATGTAACATTTGGCGACAATGCAAAAGGTCGCGTCATCGGAGTAGGTAAGGTTGGTAAAAATTCATCTCTTACTATTGATAATGTTTTTTTGGTTGATGGACTGAAGCATAATCTACTTAGCACAAGTCAATTGTGTGACATAGGATATAAAGTATCTTTTGAAAATGATAAATGCATAGTAGAAAATAAAACAGATCACAAAGTACTTTTTACCACCGATTGCCATGAAAATGTGTATACTACTTCTCTTAATATTTTAGCTTCACAACAAGTAACATGCTTTTCTGCTATAAATGAAGCTAGTTGACTGTGACATAGACGGTTAGGACATGCAAGCATAGATTTATTGTCAAAACTTTGTAGAAAAGAACTCGTAAAAGGCTTGCCTAAAATGTCTTTTGTAAAAGATAAAATTTGTGATGCATGTCAAATGGGTAAGCAAACAAAATCTAATTTCAAGAAAAAGAAATTCATATATACTACTAGACCACTTGAGATGCTCCATTTAGATTTGTTTGGTCTTAATTCTGTGCAAAGTCTTGATGGTAAATCGTGTGCTTTTGTAATTGTAGATAACTTTTCTAGATTCACATGGGTATTATTTCTTGCACACAAAAATGAATCATGTGAACAATTTACCAAGCTCTCTAGGAGAATTCAGAATGAAAAAAGATACAAGATAACTCATATAAGAAGTGATAGACGCATCAAATTCAAAAATGAAAGCATAGAAAAATATTGTGACTTAGAAGGCATATCACATAACTTCTTTGCATCTAGGACACCTCAACAAAATGGTGTGGTAGAAAGAAAGAATAGGTCACTGCAAGAAATGGGTAGAATTATGCTAAATGAACATAATTTACCTAAATATTTTTGGGCCAAGGCCATTAATACTACATGTTATGTTATGAATAGGGTATTGATTAGACCATCAATTAATAAAACCCTTTATGAATTATGGAGCAACCATAAGCCTAATATTTCCTATTTTCATGTGTTTGGTTGTAAATGTTTTGTGCTCAGAGACAATGAAAACTTAGGAAAATTTGACTCTAAATCAAATGAAGGTATTTTCCTACGTTATGCACTCAATAGTAAAGCATATAGGATTTTCAATAAGAGAACATTGACTGTCATTGAATCTATTCATGCTGTATTTGATGAATCTAATCTATTTTCTAATAAAGATGATGAAGAAGATATTGATATTAGAAAATGCTTAGAGAAAATGTCTATTGAAAACAATACAAGTGAAAATCAAGAAGTAAATGAAAAATCATTTGAAGATAATGAAAATGAAAATCAGAAATTGTTTAGAGATTGGAAATTCGTTAGGAATCATCCTATAGATCAAATCATAGGTGAATCGTCCTGTGTTGTAGCCACAAGATCCTCCTTGAGAAATCTAGTGAATCATTCTGCTTTCTTATCCTAAGAAGAACCTAAAATTATTAAAGAAGCCATAGAGGATGAGTCTTGGGTGATGTCCATGCAAGAAGAACTTAATTAATTTGAAAGAAGCAAAGTGTGGACTCTAGTTCTTAGGCCTAATGATCACACAATTATTGGAACTAAATGTGTTGACCTTATAGGTCACGTCCGGTTTTGACTATGACAAATACTTGTTGTATCTAATGAGTGTTAGAAACTTTGTGCAGGAACCTTAAAATTGCCAAGATCGAGATGAGCACAAAGAGAAAGTGAAGTTAAAGACCTAATTTCTATTTGTATTGCATTTTTATTCAAAGGTCTGTAATAGTAATTAGGGTCTTTGGCTTGTAATAATCACACACCCATATGCATGTTTTACTATATAAGCTCACAATGCACAAAATGAAAATGACCTTAGAATGACCTTAGGGCTTTCCCTTCGTTCGGTTGACACCAGATTTTTTCGGTGTCTTCAAAAGGACCCAAAAATGACCTTAGGACACTCACCATTGCACCTATTAATGTTAGACACTTGATTAGGGTTTGAGTGGATCATAATAGGACTTAAATGCACACATTGTGCACTTTTGATAGATCGATCTTGGCAATTCATTCTACCTTGGTCAACTAAAACAGGTCTGGGTCAACAGTTGACCAAGATCCCGGTCGACCAAACCAGTGTAGTTCAAATCCTCCGATCGACCAAAACCTCCTAAGGTCAACAAATTGACCATTTGGTCGACTGAGCCAAAAATGTATACCAACTCTGGTTGACCGAGGGTCCTCGGGAGAAATCCCAACGGTCTGGTTGACCGAACCATTCAGTTCAAAATGGCCTGATTGACCGAACCTCGGAGAAATGGAAAATCGCCCTTTGGATAGGCACTTTCGGTCGACCGAGTCTCCAGTTCAAAAGTGTCCTGGTCGACCGAACCATATAAACTTCGGTTGACCGAAATGGTTCTGGTTGATCAGACCTTTCGGGTTGCCCTGATTTTTACATTTTTAAACAGGGTTAATAAGGGTTAAAATGATCTTAAACAATATTAATAATACCCTACATGTCCTAACGGTTATGATTCTTCCAATGTCTATATATAGCCCATCATTTGTTAAGATTAGCAAGAAATTAGCAGATTTGATTAGGGAGAATTCTTTGAAAATCCAAAAACCTATAATACTCATTTTTTATCCTCCTACACTCATACTTATCTTCTCATACTGATTAAACCCTCAGTAAGTTGATTGAATGTTAGTCTAAATAGGTTTGCTCTCCCACTCTTGATTGATTGATTCAGATTTTTACGAGAGCTAAACCTAAGAGTTCTTAGGGGGCTTTTGCTAATAAGTCTATCCTAAGAAGACTTGCTTAAGCTTCTGAGTATTGCACTTGTGTTGCAATATCTTAGGAAGCTTGTATTTGTCTTTGGGTTGTAAAATCATTTTAAAAACATACTCAAATATCTTGTGTGATTTATATTGATATATTTGTGAAAAGATATTTGTGTTTGATATATTGATCTTTGCTGAATACAAAGATCAAATATTCTTTTGCAAACCGAATATATACTTTACTAGAACATCAAACGATTGAAAAAAATTGCTGATTGAAATATACATATATATTGTATGGGTAGTATCTTTGTGTGAGCTATTAGATTGAACACATATTATGATACAAAGATCATATTGGTTGACACTCTCACGTCCTCATTACACTGATAGCAAATATTTTGAGAGTTGAAATATTGGACCACACTGAACCTACATATTAAATCTTATTGTGGTGTATATACTTGCGCGTATTTGAGTACATATCTGCTTTATACGAAAGCACAATCATTGTACCGATATAATTTGATTGAGCAAAACTTGTTGTATTCTAGGAACGAACCTATAGAGGGAGACTAGCCCTGGAATAGTCCCGGATTGGCTTAGACCCAGTTAGGAAAGTTAGGTGTGCCATCCTGTTAAGGCGTGTAGGTTGAGGTCAACCCCGCTAATTGACCTGGTTAAGGTTGAGATTAGCCATGTGGTAATTGACCTGGTTGTAATCGATACCGCTCTACCCTTAAGTGAGCTATTAGTGAAATCCTCGGACTTGCGAGCTAGAGGCAGGGACGTAGACACAGTTGGCCGAACCCCGATAACATATCGTGTGTCTGTTTACATTTCCGCACTTTATATTTACCGCACGTATATGTCATAGTATGAATGATGTGCATGATTTAAATTCAGCATATTTTATTTATTGGCACATTTGGAATTGTGTAGAAAGACCCTAGGTTACCAAATCATATTGACTTTTGACTCAACTTGGGACAAAATTTTAAATTTCCAATTCACCCCCCCCCCTCTTGGGAATACACCAATTCTAACAAAATGGGTATATAGAAATAAGAAAGATGAGAATGAGGTAGTAACTAGAAATAAAGTTAGACTAGTTGCCCAAGGATATAACCAACAGGAAGGGATTGACTTTGATGAAATATATGCTCCTATTGCTAGATTAAAAGTCATTCGTATGCTACTTGCTTTTTTTGTTTTTAAAAAATTTAAATTATTTTAAATGGATGTTAAAAGTGCTTTTCGAAATGGCTTTATTAATGAAGAAGTATATGTAAAACAACCACCCCAGTTTTGAAAATCATAAATATCCATATCATGTTTACCGGTAATCTAAAACCTTGTATGGATTGAAACAAGCTCCTAGAGCTTGGTATGAGAGGTTTAGTGGTTTTCTATTAGAAAATGGGTTTACCCATGGCAAAATTGACACTACACTCTTCATCAAATCCAAAAATGATGACATGCTCCGTGTTCAAATTTATGTAGACGATATCATTTTTGGAGCAACTAATGATGAGTTGTGTAATGAGTTTGCCAAATGCATGCAAAGTGAGTTTGAAATGAGCATGATGGGTGAACTTAGATTCTTTTTAGGGCTGCAAATTAAGCAAGCTAATCATGGAACTTTCATATGCCAATCTAAATATATTAGGGACTTGCTAACGAAATTTAATATGAAAGATTGCAAAATTCTTGGTACACCTATGAACTCTTCCATTAAGATTAATAAAGACGAGTAAGGAATCCCTGTTGACGTAAAATTGTATCGTGGCATGATTGGGAGTTTCCTATATCTCACTGCTAGTAGGCATGATATTATGTTTAGTGTGTGTATGTGTGCTAGGTTTCAGGCTGCCCCTAAGGAATCTCACCTAAAAGCTGTTAAAGGAATCCTTAGGTATCTAGTGGGGACTGTAGAGTTAGACTTGTGGTACCCTAAGCATACTACTTTTAAGATTGCTAGTTATACTGATGCTGACTTTGCCGGTAGTAAGGTTGATAGAAAAAGTACTAGCGACATTTGTCATTATTTAGGACAATCTCTTGTTTCTTGGTTCTCCAAGAAGCAAAACTCGATTGCCTTATCCATAACCAAAACAGAATATATTGTGGCTGGAAGTTGTTGTGTCCAAACTCTTTATATGAAACAATAACTTGTGGATTTTGGATTGCACTGTCAAACAATATTGATTAAATGTGATAATACTAGTGCAATCAACATCTCTAAAAATCCTATCTCACATTCACGAACTAAACACATTGAGATTATACATCATTTCCTTCGTGATCATGTGCAAAAAGGAGATGTGACTTTTGAATTTGTATGCACCAATGAACAGTGGTGGATATATTTATTAAACCACTTCCCGAGGATAGGTTCATACAAATTAGACGTGAATTAGGCTTAATGCATAGCAGAGAAGTTTCTTAGATGTTTCATAAATTGCATAAATTAAAGGGGGGCTTTCAAGTGAAATTTAACAAGTCTTAGCAGCTAATATTATTGTTGATTTTCCTTCTTGCTTTAGACTTTGTGAATTTTGATTATTACTTGTGTGCACATGTCATATATATATATATATATATATATATATATATATATATATATATAGCATGATAATATTAGATGCAGTGAATATTGATTATGACTTGTGATGGCCACTTCCTTTGTCCACTTCATGATGATATTGAAATTTTTACTTGATTGTTGGACCATACTGAACTGTTTGAGTAGTTGTGGATAAACTATTAGGATATACAAACTCAAAAAGGTTACATTTTATACAGGATTTATTTTGGAAAGTCTGATTTACAAACAACACTCTGCCGAAATTTTTTAAAATATTTCCAAAATTCATAATGTATTAATGTAATACTTACCCATTACCTATAATGTTAACTCCTATGACCCTTTTTGTTGTTGCCAACAGGGGGAGATGTAGGGGCAAAAATTGGGTGGGTTAAAAGCATGATGCATATTGTTAGGGGGAGCCTCTTAAGGCTACACCCATTTTTGAATGATGTATTTGTCATCATCAAAAAGGGGGAAAATGTTGACCTTATAGGTCGCACCCGATTTTGATAATGACAAATACTGATATTTGATAATTGTTAAGTGCTTGTGCAGGATCAAATAAATATTCCAAGAAAGGACACTTGAAGAAAACAAGAAGACCGTAAAGACTTGTAATTTGTAATTGTAATTCATATCGGTCTATAATAATTTATATGGGTATGTAATAGTAACCTAGGCTGTGGTTGTATGTTTATCACCTGCACATCATGCATACAGGATATAGCATAAGCTCAATTAGACCATAACAAGACTCTGGGCTCCAACACTCACACACATAGCATAAAATATATGAGTGTGTTATAATTGTGCTTAAAATTGAACAAATCTAAGCAAGTGAAGAGGGCTCAGGCGACCGAACCCTTGGAGTACAAAACTCCTCGGGCGCTTGAACTTAGACAAGTCAAAATGTTGACCAGCCCTCGGGTGACCAAACCTAAAATGCATGTATCTTCTCCAGGCACCCGAACCCTTTGAAAGGGGCATTCCACCAACTCGGGCGACCAAGCCATTTAGTTCAAAAATAGACTCGGGCGACCGAACACAGGGATTTAGGCCACTGAACACTTGACCGGGCACTCGAAGTTACGTAGCTTTGCTACTGACTTTGATTCAGCCTGCCGAAGGATAATACAAGTGACCGAACTTAGTTAAACATCTTTTTAGGCTAAGTCTTGTCGGGTGACCAAACCTAGGTTCTGTCACCCGATCCTCAGTCAGTTAAAATTAAATTAACTGCGGTATAACTGGGTTAAATAGGGCTAATTAGCTTTTAATCATTTGGGACCTTTTTAATAATAGTTATTTTGTCCCGAACGGTTATAATTTTTCACCTGACTATAAATATGCCTTCATTTGCATGATTAGGGTAAGGATTAGAAAAGTGATTAAGCCAAAAACTCTCTCTACTGAAAAATCATCCTTTGCTCAAAATACTCTCAAACTTGCATCCATTTGATAAAATCTGAGATTGTGAGTCTCTCTTGTGTTTATGGGATTGTTGTTCCTTGCTAATACTCCCACTTGTATGTGTACTTGAGATTATTTCTTTGGGAGCTTAGCTTGGGTTTGTCCCACGGATTTCTCCATTATAAATCTTGTGTGGGATTAAACCAAGGAAGCTTAGGATATTTGCACTCCATTGCAAGTATCCAATAACTATGTTTTGATGTGCAAAGATTTTTCAAACAAGCAAGTAATCTTTTCAAATTAGTATTGTGCATATTTCATTGAGGAAAATCATTTTGGAACTAGTTTGATTATCTGTTTGGTATGCTTGGAATATTGATGCACTACTGAAATATCCTATTTAGATTCCAAGATATTGCTTGTGTTGATTTCTCCTGTGCATCATACTGATTGTACTGTGTTGAATACCCTTGAGCTTCATATTGATTATACTGTGTAGAGTATTGATTGAACAAATCTTGTATCACTGAGCTTACACTATATCCATGCTATTGATGTGTATGTGATTGTGTGTATTAGGCTACAAATCTGCTTTACGTGAAAGCACTATTTCTGTACTGTTTCATTGTAAAATCTGAGTGTTTCCAGGCGTAGCCTGAGGGGGCGGCAATCTAGCCTAGTAAGGATTGTTGTAAAGGTTGAGGTCAGCCCTGTGCTAATTGACCTAGTTTGTTGAGGTGCCGCTCCACCCGTTTAAGTGAGCAAGTTATAGTAGTAATCTTTGTGCTTGTTAGTCAAGGCGGGGACGTAGGCAATTGGCCGAACCTCGATAACATTTCTGTGTGTCACCCTTACTTTCTTGCTTTCTGGTACATGTGTGTTTGATTAAATTGCTTTATTTACTTTATAGTAAACATTTACATTACTTGCACTAGATTGACCATAGGGTTGTAAATATACTGGTATTAGGAGATTGACTTAGGGCTTAAATTTTAAAAATACCAATTCACCCCTCCTCTTGGGATCACGATAAAGCTAACAAATACCTTGATGGCATGGAGATACTCTAAGACTGAACGAGACTTTCGTTGAATGAGAGTCAACTCCTCTTTAAGTTGCATAACACAAGTGCATAAACGATTGGCATAGAATCGTTGCAACTTGGACCAAGCATCATGAGCAGTGGTGGAAGTGGCAATGAGCGGCATGACCGGCTCGGAGACAAATGCAAGGATGGTGTGGAGGATTAGCTTATTTTGTCAAAGCCAACGCTAGAAAATTGGATTGAAGACACCTGCAGAAGATGAATTGACAGAAGAGGTGTTGGGAGAAATGGTTCATGACGAAAAAACGGTTGTACCATTAAGATAGAGCTAAAAGGTCATAGCCAATGAGCAATGACGTTAGTTGGGTGCGCCAAGAAGGGAAGTTGGAAGGGGTAAGCTTCAAGGGAAGTTGGGAGCCGACATTGATGGCAATAAGAGAAGAGTTGTCGTTGGCGAGAGTGTCTAGGGTGGTGACAACAATGGATTCAGAAGAAACGGCCATTAGGAAAGAGAGGGGAAAAAGAAAAGAAAAAGAAGAAAAAAAATGCTCATTAGAGAAAGAGCTCTGATACTATATAGAAAATGTAGGACACTTTCATTGGTGTAGAGATGTCCTATATATAAGACTTGTACAAGGTATAGTTTGTTACAGATTCAAATACAAATTCAAAAGTATTTAAATATTAAATCAAAGAGATTCTAGACTATCAAATTCAATTACAAATTCAAAAGTATTTAAATACTAAAATAAGGAGATTCTGGATTGTCAAATACAAACAGATATTCAAGTAATATAATATGAAGAATCCCAAATTGCCGCATACATTTGGATATTCGCAAATCTTCAACTGTTAGGATTTTCGACAAATTTTCTTAATACTAAGCACCCTTAGATTATATTTAATGTAATATAGTGTGAGACAAAAGTGGTCAAGAACAAGGTAAGAAAACTATTGGATTATATTGAAAGAGAGATTTTCAATACCATTCAAATAAATTGATTATGGTGCAATTCCAAAATAAAAAAACTTGTGAGGTTAACGAAAAGGTTTATCTTCTGTTTGAATGAATATAGTGAAAATTCATTTATTTTTTATTCATTTTGATTAGTAGCCCAATATTATGCTTAAACTAATAATGTAATAAATTATATTAATCATTTAATAGTTGTAAAGGTTCATATCTTATAAAATAAAAAAAAGTTAGAAGGTATCCTCGTTTCTCGATACGAATGATTAAATCTCCATTATTCATAAGTCATAAATTCATCACTTGAATGAGAATGCAAACATATTTATGTAATATAAAATTGACAGGTTTTCTCCACCGATAAATGAAGAGTAAAAAATTTCAATAACTAAGAAAAAATATTATTTTTTATAAGAACTTGTTTTGAACTTGAAAAATATGAAAAAATAAAAATAAAAATAAATGAATTCTTATTGAGAAAAATGAGAAAAATATTGAATATATATAGCAAATTTAATTTTTTTAATTTTACACTTTATTAGCATCTCATTTTTTCTTAATTTTGATTGTATTAAAAATAAATTTTAATTTTTGACAATATTGAATGAAAAGAGAAAATATAAATTATTATTATTATTATTATTATTATTATTATTTATCAAAATCTAAACTACTCGAAAGAATATTTTAGCTTGCAAATTAATTACTATTTAAAAGAATTTAAGCTTGCAAATTTTAGTCACCGAAAGTTGTCAGAAACAAACATACCCCATGGATTAATATTAGGCATTTACGAGACGAAACATGGTTTAATTGGTGCCGCCCCTGTCATAAAGAATTGGGAAAGCAGAATATGAGCTCATTGATGGCAACATTAAACGAACTATCACAACACAACACAACACAACACAACACAACGCCGCACCCCCGCACACGATCCATTTTGACAGGTGAGCCTTAGCCTGCGTCTTTGGGTTGGGCTCTCTCTCTCTCTCTCTCTCTCCCTCTCCCTCGCTGAGTGGAAATGGGAATCACAGGGTCTTCGTCGCGATAGTGGACGCACTGGTGCCTATCGTGCGCACCAGCTTATATCGCGCGCACCCTCTCTCTCCTCTCTCTCTCTCTCTCTGCCGTCCTTGTCCCTTTTCTCTCCCAGTTTTCCTTATCCGTCCCTTTTCTCGGTGGCAATGGCTCCGGGCTTTCTCGACTGAGAAAATGCGAGAAAATATCAAGTGGGTCCCTCGCCAAACCTCTGTTCTTCGAGCTTTCGGGGCTAACGATTTCAACAAACGTGGCCGCTGATGTTATTTCACATCCATTACGCTACCCCCAACTTGCCCACTTTCAGTTACTTGGACTCTTCTCTCTCTCTCTCTCTCTCTCTCTCTCTCTCTCTCTCTCTCTCTTCTTTACTTTTTCTCTCTTTCTCTAGAAGAGATTCTTCTTCTTCTTCTTCTTCTTCATTAGAACAGTTCGAGAAAGGGGGTATGCTTTTGAATTGACAAAGCTTGGAGCTCGTTGGAGGCGCTGGCATCTATCCTTCTTCCACTTGCAAACTTGGTAAAGCTTCTTTCCTCCCTTCCCCTTTCAATTCGCTGCCTTCCTCTGTTTGGAGCTAGGGATTAAAGGGTTTTTCTTGCTTTGATAATCGGCTGCCTTCGGTCAAGCTGGTCCTGTCGTTCATTATTTGGCTGCCTTGATTTCTTCGATCCATTTATTTTCTGTTCTGGCCTGAAAACGAGTTGAACTCAAATAATTTTTTTATTTATTTTGGTATGCCCTTTTTGCTCAGTCTTTTTTTATTTTATTATTTAAGCACTTTGCGCATTTTTTCCTTGGAACCTGAATTGTTGTGTTGTTGTACATACACATAAAATATATATTTATGTAAAAATTTCTTATTTGGGTTTTTATATAAATGGTGAGAAGTACTTGGGGGTAGAAAGATCGAATTTTTTCTTTTTAAGTCTGGTATCATCAAGCTTTTTTCGCTTGCGAAGCAGTTCTTCCCGAATCCCAAGTATCTGGAGACGAGTTCTTTGAGTTGAGCTGAGTTGGGTGGATCGATGTAAGCAGAGCTTATGTTATACAATTTTATGTTTCAAGGAGCGCAATAGCTTGATTATTTTTTTCCTAGGAAGCGTATGTGATTTGTGCTCTCTCTCTCTCTCTCTCTCTCTCTCTCTCTCTCTCTCTCTCTCTCTTAATTTTGCTAATCCAATTTTTTTTTTTTCTGATTAATTCTCTTGAACATCTCTGTTTCATCAAATTAGCTCTTGCTATTTGTCATATATTCCCTCTGCAACTTCAGTTCTGTCTTGTTTACCTTTATCCTTTCGTTTATGAGTTTATCGGTTTCATATGACCCAGATTTGCAACCAAAAGTATCAATTTTTGGCATACTTACTGTAATTTATTAATAATCCAAATTTGTTATAGTTGTCATGAATGTTGTTTCTTTGTAATTTCTCTTAGTTTCAAATACTGATATGCTCCATGCAATTGTGTGACTTTTATTTGAAGTTGTCTAATTATTTGGATCAGTGGATACACTTTTCTATAAGATGTTATAGCTTTTGATTTTAATGCAATTGCCATTTAAAAATGAGTTAAAATTTAGTGAAGGATTGAAGTGAAAATTTTAACTTTCTGGTCTTCACTTTTTGAAGGCCAAACTTTCCATCACGATTGCTAAACATTTCTGCTGTTTTGTGGTTCTACTTTTCGACTCTTCTAACTAAGAGCTGTTTCATATCAATTCCTGAATTGGAAAGTACTAGTACTACTGCAAGCTTTGTCCCATTTATATTTTTTACTGCATGGATTTGCTGTTTATATTTTATTTTGCTTTCCAGATTACTTGTGTCACGCAACTGAGACAAGCAGAGCTCTTGATTATCCACGCTGGCCTTGAATGCATTTTATTAAGGTGAGAGCCAAGGGAGAATAAATTTGTAGTGATTAATGTGCTTTGTTTATCTCAAGGCGGAAGATGGAAAATAAAGTAATCAGTGCAAAGAACAATGGTCAGGTGGAAGATGATTCTTTGTGTAGTTTGAGCAAGAGCATGAAGTTATTTGAAGACAATTGTGTGGGTCTTTCTGAATCTAAATTCAATACTTTGGTAAGAAGGGTGAAGCCCAAATATAAACTGATACTGAATTCCAAGAAATTGCAAAATCGGAGAAGTTGTATTCAGGAGTCATTTCTTCAAAGTATTCATGGATTAAACAATAGCATTCCAAAGCACATTGTGAGCCTAGATGAAAAATATCTCCGGCGTTGCTTGGAATTGATTCATAACAGCGCATCAAAAGCTATCTCATGCAGTATATCTGTGAGCTTGAGCTCATCAAAGATGGGTTTTTTGTCTGACAGCATGAATTCAACTAAAATTAGAGATAGAAGTACATGTGATCTGTCTAGATTTGTTATTGAGTGCCCACGAGCTCCTGGAACTGAAACTGTAGTAATAAACCCAGCAGGGCAGTGGATTGTAGGCACAATCACAGGGAGCAAGAGTATGAGTAACATACTAAAGAGCCCTTTGTTTCGTCACTGTGCCACCTTAGATGGCAATGTGAACTTCGAAAGGAGATTGATTGATGCTAAAGAATCAGTATGCTCTGATGTTATAAGCTCTCCTGGTGGTTCAACTGTCAGTTCATCACAGACGCTTCAAAAGAAGGCAGCAATTTTGGGAAACCAAAGATATGTAACTGAGATGGGACATAAAAGGCTAGTTTCTATGTCAAGCACAAACTCTTCATGTTCTGATCAGTCGTCTAGTTCTTCTTCTTCATTTGCTCAGGCAACTGTTTCGCAGGGTATGCTTCAATGCACATGGAAGGGTGGGATCCCACATTTTGTTTTCTCTATAGATGATCAGAGAGAGATCTATATTGCTAACTTGTGGAAGGTTGAACCACCAGATGATAAATCTCTTGACTACATTTATTTGTTTCATTCAGGAACGAGAGGCCAAAAGGAACACGAGGCCCATAGTAATGAATCAGAGATTGTTGGTAAAATGAAGGTATCAAGTTCTTTTAGACTCTGCCCAAATGATTCAAAAATCATGGAGACTGAGTTTGTTTTATTTGGTGCTGCTGAAAATCCTGTGGGAGAGGTGCCTACTTCAACCCATAACCTTAAGAAGAACAAGGGTTTTTCAAAGAAGATAACAAAAGCATTTAGGACCAGTCACTTATCCAGGCACAGAACAACCTCCAAATTTGATGGAACTAGTACTATTCTTGAAAATCAATCTTGGGATCCATGCCAAGATGCCAGTAAGAATCTCAATCGTTTAAGTGGTGCTAATCTTATAAATAATGATCTTCCACCAAATCTTGAATTGGCTGCCATTATTGTGAGAGATCATGTCCACAACAATCATCAGAAGGCTGAGGTTGGAGGTTGGGGCTTGAAATTCCTCAAGAAATTTGGGGTTAAGCAGACCAACCCTCGTCTAGAGGCATCAGTATCCTCTGGATGTTGTCTACAAAGTACTGGTGACTGCTCAACAAATATGGATATTCTTGTTCCAGCAGGTATTCATGGTGGGCCAAGAACAAGGAATGGTGGCCCTTCTGGTCTCACTGAAAGATGGAGATCTGGAGGCTGCTGTGACTGTGGTGGCTGGGACCTGGGGTGTCCGCTTACAATACTCAACACCAGATCGAGCAAAGAGGTGGTTATACCTCAAGAAGATGCACAGAGCGAGTGCAAGTCCTTTGATCTATTCTCACGGGTACATGTCTATCCTTGAATACTTATGACGACACCCACACAACGGCACATGCTTACATGTCTGTCTGTTTTGTCCTATTAAAGTTATGTTTACAACTGAATCCTGATTCCAGACCATCCTTAAGACTTCACTTGCATGGCTGGGGCTGGTCAGTTAATGGCCTCATGAATATTGTGATGAGACAAAATTGAAAAAATGACATTCTTGTGTCACTAGAGTCATGCTCACAAAAGAGGTTGCATGAACAATATCAATATGCTTTGTTTTCTTGCTGTACGACTTTGTACTCCCAGTTTATGCGTCCATCATACTTTTGCAAGTTTCTGTAACATAAATCTAGAATTCTTTTCTCTTCTTCCATCATGTCACAGTTGCCATTATGTGAACTTGGGGATAATATTAGATGCCTTCTGATGTTATTTGAAATTTTCAATCATCTTATGAAGCAGTTTTCATCTCTTACTCAAATAACTGATGGGATGATGTTAAACGTCAATTTTGCAGGGTTCAGAGCTAACTGTACCCACCTTGAGAATGGTGAATATCCATCAGGGTTTGTATTTTATTCATTTCCAATCAAGTTTGTCCGCTTTGCAGTCATTCTCAATTGCAGTAGCAATTATCCATAGCCAGAGTACCACTTTGCGACCGAAAAATATACAGGAGTCAAACTAGCAAGAATGAAGAAGGAAGCTACACAGTTGTAACTCACTTACCAAACCATAGCAATGAGAAACTTGAAATTAGATTAGTTATAGATGAATTGAGATATCCATTGATTTGTCTTGTGGTTGTTGATTTTTCTATTATCAGGCTTGTTTCAGTGTAGTTCGTAGTGAATAGGAGCACTACTTTTCCTTCAGTTCTCAGAAGGAAGAAATTCTGTAATAATCTCATTTTGTTGTTGTTTGACTGAATATAGAAGTTTGCATTATGGTTAATTTTATCAAATTGTTTGATCAAAACTGCAATTTGCTAAGACTGATCCTGCTATAATTTGCAGATCAACCAGAAATGGAACTGAGCCTTCAAAAGAATAAATGTAGAGGTTTTGCAGATTGATACCAAGAAACAGCGTTGAGATTTCCTGTACACTTACATACAAGTACGATTTCAATATAACTAAAATGCTATAGTTTGACAGGAAGCTTCTAGCAAGTGCTCCTTTGTATTTGGTGAATAGGCAAGACGTTTTTATGCTGAATTTTTGTTCAGAAAAGAGGCTTTGATTTGGCATTATAACTAGTTGACTATTTAGAAAGCATAAGACATGTATATGGCTTTAGTTACTGCATTTCAGTATCTGTTAATTGATGTAGTAGGGATTTATGATACTTGGTAGCATCATTGATGATGTTGCTCATGTATACCCATGGTTCACAAAGGCTACATTTCTAATTGCTCAATACGCAGACCAATCTTAGATCGCAATAGTCAGAAACACGATTGACTACTGGCTTTTACATTAATGCAAGGCTCTGCTAGTCATCATTTCAATGCTATCATTTGAAGACATTTTCTTAAATGGAAATAGCCAATTGATGTCTTGTTATCAGTAGGGTGTTGCATTTTCTTTGTTTGTGTGTGTGTGTGTGTGTGTGTGTGTGTGAGAGAGAGAGAGAGAGAGAGAGAGAGAGAGAGAGAGAGAGAGAGTTTTGCTCTTTGTTATTTTAATTTGGGGAAGGAAACAGTTTCATTGTTATGCCTCAACTATACTGCTATATAATTGCCATTTGATTTGATGTTTACTTTGGAAAAAGAAGGCATGTTTCCCCCACTTATTTCATGTGTCTTGGCTTTCAACCTTACCCCTTGCCTTCCTCTTTAGTACATTGTTTGGCAGGTAACTAATAATTCTTCAAGACATTGGCAAGCAGTAACATGTTGTGCGTGCATCTGTGCCTTCATATGCAATTTGCCTCGGTCTAATTGGAAGCATGGATCAGGGATTTTTCTCAGCAACATTTTGTCTTGTGGAGTGGTGGATTTTGTTGTTGGATGTATGTTTCTACTGGTCGTCACCAATTTGTTCATTTGGATAGCTTCATGTACAAAGCACATTACCATGGAACCTGGCATATGTATGTCTTCTTCTGCCCCGTTTCTTATAAAGTCAGTGTGTGTGTGTGTGTGTGTGTGTGTGTGTGTGTTTGTGTAGTTATGATGTGTATGGGTTGGGTTGAAACTTGAAGCTGAATTAACTGATCCTGTCTTACAATATTAGATTAGACTTAAATGTCTTTGCTTTTCGGCTAGTGCCATGTATTCTAAAGAATGTACGAGAGGAAAAGAAGAAAATTATAGAGTTGTCCAACTACCCTTTCCTTCATAAAATAAAATGGGAAAATTTAAAATGTACTTGTGGTTAGAATTTAAGTTTGATTATGCTGCTGTTCAGCTTAGAAATTATAAATGAGTGTGGTGATCTATTTACATGAATAAATTTTATATTTTGAATGTACATTTTCGTTCCAATTTATAATGGGGTTTATTTGCTTCATTTTTATAGATGTGCTTTAACCATCTGGCGGTGGTTCAAAACTCGTACTTTT
Organism: Malania oleifera; assembly: GCF_029873635.1. NCBI lineage: Eukaryota > Viridiplantae > Streptophyta > Magnoliopsida > Santalales > Ximeniaceae > Malania > Malania oleifera. The sequence continues at coordinate 38,179,558 of NC_080419.1, forward strand.
CAAGAAGATAGCATGCAATCTGCGTGGGAATGCTTGTGGAGTTCAAATTTTTTTTGTTTACTTTCGTTCTAATGGATTCAGTTGCTCATCATGAGAGAGAGAGAGAGAGCTGATCAGATGGCCAATTAATTTTAATAAAAAAGTAAGATAGCCCTCTTCAGAAAAATAAAATAAAATTGTGAAATCTACAGTGGCAATATTTGAATGGGTTTGCTGGTTCCATCCCATGAAAACCCTGCAGAGGGTGAATGCAGCATACAAATGTTGGAGCATTATTTGTGCCATGTTAACTGCTTCTGTGAATGTTGCTCTTATGAGGCGAGGAAAAAACTAAAAGGATTTGTCTATTTGTGTATATTATTGCTGACCCTTCATTATTTAACTCAGTCCGTCCATACCGAGGTTTTTTCTTTTCTTCTGGTGGAACATGAGATATGCTGACAGGACTCATGCTACTTTGAAACAGGTATGACATTGCTCGAGTATGGAAACATGATACTTCTATATATATATATATATATATATATATATATATATGTATATATTTTTTTTTTCTCATTTGCATGCTTTTGGAATCTTAAGGTCTAGCTTAGTTCCAGGATGCAGCCAACCATGCTTTTTTACTTAACTTTTGTGTTTTAAGGTTGCAGGCCACCTGTTTTATAATCTTCCTTTTTTCTTTGTACGTTTACCATATGTTCACTTCTTGTTCATGTGAAAGTGTCTTTGGCGAGCAAAGCTCTCAGAATGCTACCACCAAATTGGTCTTCCTAATTTAAGAGTCTAATATTTCGTTTTGTAGTCGTTTCATTTTGTTACGTTTCGATTTTATCTGTTTGTAGCTTGTTTTGCTGGAATCATGGAATTCCTCCGACACAAGTGAGGGGTTTTCTAATAAAGAAAGGAGGTGTCGTCCTCTTTTACTGAAAAAAGAAAAAAGAAAAAAAAGAGAAGCTACTTATGTCAAAAACTTTAGCACCAAGTTAACCTACTTCATTGCTTCCTAGTATTTAGTAGGCTGGGGAGCAAAGCTCTCAGAATGCTACAAGTGGAAGAGTTGCCTTGAAACTTGGCCATAGTAAGGAGAAGCTACTTATGTCAAAAACTTCAGACCCAAGTTAACCTACTTCATTGCTTTTCGGTGTTCACATATGAAACTTCAATTATAGTTCTTCAAAAAAATTGATGAAGTTCTTTGATTTGGGTTGAAGGTGCTATTAGTATAAAGACAAATCCTAGCACAAGTTGGCTTCTCCATGTTATAGTCAGCATGCAAAGAATCTCAAAGCTGTGTTTGTGAGCATAAAAGGGTTGTGCAAAATTCAACAAAAATAAATGTCTTGTATTGTGTATTTATTGAAATTAACACAACTCCAATTTCAAGGTTCAAGGCTTAAGCTCCCAAAAATTGCAATTTTTTTATTTATATTTTTATTTATTTATTTATTTTTTATTGTATGTTTAAATTCACATTGTAGAGACTCAAAAAAAAAAAAAAAAAAAAAAAAAAGAAAAATAAGAAAAATGAGGAAAATTTGGTTTGGGGAGCCCAAACCGTCGATGGTTTGGTGGGGGTTGTAGAAAACAGTTGACGGTTTTCTTTTTACCGCGGATCGATAACAGGTAAAATGGTGAAAAGGGGCGGGTTAAAGTCCAAATCGTCAACGATTTTGTGAACAGTGTAGAAAATTGTTGACGGTTTTCTCTACAGTGAGCCATATAAGGGAATCTCGCAAGTCATTTTCTGAAATCAAAACAAGTTCTTTCTCTCTCTCTTTCTCTCTCTCTCTCTCCCCCAAACCCATAACTCTCTCCCCTTTCTCGCTTTGATCATAGTTTGAATCAATGATCATGAACCACCACGAGGGTCCTGAAAAGATTCTCTGTAACTTAGGTGGAGCATATTTTCAGTTTAGGATTTTGGAGCACCATCCCAAAATCAGGGTAAGTGAAGTATTTTAGAGTTTTAATGTTAATTAGAAGTATACGAAACTTAGGAAGTGTTAAATAGAAATTATTTTGGGAGTTGAGTTGAATAATTTGGGGTAAATGTGAATTTCTAGCTTTTGAGCCACGAACGTTGAGGAGTGTATGATTTAAGGGTGTTAGTGAATCTCTCAATAAGTTAGGTAAGAGAAATAAATTATAGTAGTATTTTTTAAAAATTATTGGTTGAGAAATATGAGAAATGGAAATAAGATATTTTACCTGAAATTATTATGATATGAATATTAGATGAAAATTGTGTGGCTAATGATTTTTATTGAAATATATTTGAAACTGGGTTAAATGATTTACATTGAGAATTATGAGAATTATGAAATGTGTATTGAAATATGAAATATTGAAATGTGGAAAATGATGAAAAGTGATATGTATTGAAAAGTATCTTCTGAAGAATGATGAAATATGAAATGTGGAATTGTTTTATTGAGAAATGTTGAATAACATGAAATGAGATATGAATATGTCATTATGAGAAGAAATGATTATTGAATTGATGAAATATAATTGAAATGATGAAATGAGTTGTGAATGCAGAAAATGAAAATACTGCAATATGAATGCGAAATGTGAATATTGAAATGAGAATACTGAAAATGTGAAAAATGCAATGTGAATACTGGAATGTGATTTGAGGAATGCGAATGATGAAATGTGGAAATGAAAACTCTGATGGATCGATTGTGATATTGAGCACGGTACCATTGCTAGTGGTAATTACGTGCAACCACACGGACTCGTAGAGCATGTGGCGTGATAGTTGATTGAGCTAGTGAGAAGGGTAGTTTTGCCTTCTGGGTCCGGACCAGAGTATATGACAGGCCAATCGTACTACAGACGCATTAATGGTTTTCCTATTTTGATTTAACCGGGTAAGCCAATCGTGGTTAGATCCAGCCTTCGGACTGCACAATCCTGACCATGGGGGGTGGAGATATATCCTCAGGGTAGCCATGAGTTACAGATGCGATATGCACTGTTTCCTAATAACACTCATGGGTTGGATAATGAGATGTAAATAGGAAATGAAAGAGTGTGAGTTAATTACATAAATAACTAGAGCAAACTAAAACACTCCGCCTGAGGGCTTACTAAGTAAGGTGGATGCCTTGATAAGTATTCGTTGTAATCAAACCTCAGTTAATCGAGTAAGAATGCAAACTGTATTAGGTCTTTCTGAGTAAGGTGAGTGCCCTTGAATGATTGATCTACAACAAATGATTTAACTTATGAATCATCATTCATGAGTTTGGAAGGAATCTAATCTAGACTTTTTCTAATATTATCGTTTAGCACCCAAACTTTTGGTATATGTGTTTAGCACACACTCATCTCACCACCATGGAATCTTAGATTAAGGGGGAGAAATCATTTTTAGGTAAAATGAATGGTACCTCTCTTTTTGATGATGATCAAAGGGGAAGAAGATATTTGATGTCCTCTTTGTTAAAAGAATGATATGTGGTGTTATGTGAAGGTGAGGGGGAGAAGTGAATTGCATTTGAGGTAGAATGCATATGGTTGCATGAAAAGTTCAACTTGCTTATTACTTGTTTTATCTTACATAAACTTTCTATCTTATGAATTGCATGTTAAAGCTCCATGAATATGAAATGCTTTTATTGTGCCTTATATGCAAATAGTAAGGGAGAGCAAATGTTAATCATTTAACAATATGCATATTTTGAGAGGGGAGTTTTAATATATATCGTTTAGGAGAACACCAATAGTTTGCCATCATCAAAACAGGGGGAGAATGTTAGCCTTAAAGACTATGAGAGCTTAATTGCATTGTTTTGATGATAACAACTCATTAATGGTTTTAGGTTAGCTTATCTTTGCATAATAAGCTATGGTAAGCCAAACTCAAATGCAAAGTGTTGGCCTAACTAGGTTTTTCAATCTTATTTTGATGATAACAAATGAAAGATATATTAATATGTGTTGTTAAGTGAAAATGTTTCAGGATTGAACAAAGTTATCATGGAAGGAAGCTTAGCAATTAAAGCCAATCAAATGAAAGCTTACTAGAGTATAGAAGTAGTATATGTCAAACTTAAAGCTTTAAGGCAATTGGGACTTGAAGTCAAGCTGAACCTCAAGAGATGGACAAAAAGCTTGAAGACTTAGTGCCTAAAGAGTTTATGTTTAGAAAGTCATTTGTACGTACTTCAGTTCAAATATAATTTAGAATTATGAAGCTTATTAGGATGCATCATAGACTTAGAGACCAGTTTTTAAAAACCTTGGAAAATGATTTTAAAAAATTACATTTGAGTCTTTCAAATAACAAAAGTTTAAAAAAAAAAATAAAAAAAAATGGAAGTTTTTCAAAAAATGGAACTGGTCAGCTGACTAACCTAAATAGGCTATATTTGCTCAATCGTCTAACAAAAACATCGGGTTGAATATCTGTCCAGCTAACTGACACTTTTTAACTATAATCCGTCAGCCGATTGATATAAGGGCCTATCCAGCCGACTGACATGAGGGCCTATCCAGTCGACTGACATTTTTGAACTAAGTTCAGTCAACCACCTGCCCAGCCGACTGACTCTATGGGATTTTAAATTTTGAACTTTAACGGCAAAATTCTAAAAATTAGTTTTTCAAATATAAACGTTATAAAAACTTGGTGGACACTCCAAGTAACTTGGGAAACAAGGAAAATCATCCTAAAAACTCTATAAATACTCCTTTAAACCCAAGAAATCAAATCACTAAGCAATCACACAACATTCAAGCATTTAACTCTCAATCTCTCACAAAGCTCTTTCTTGCTCACACTCCATTTGGGAGAATTCATCTGAATTGCTACTGATTCATAAGCCTACGGTTCTAATACTGAGTTTTCTCAATCACTAAAGAACCCTTGGTGATCTCTAATCTTGAGTTTCATACTTTCTATCTTTATATTTGATTGAAGTATATTTAAGAGCTCTAACTTGTACAAATTTGCTCTGTTTTGAGAGTTATCTTGTGCATAGATTCTTGTACCTTTCTTGTTGTACTTTGACAGTTCAAGACTGATTTGGATCGTTAAACCAAGCATGGGTTGATCGCTTGGAAAGGTTTCTCTTTGTGAAAAAGAGGGATTTTTATAAAAGGTTTGCTCCACCCAAAAATGAGCGTTCATAGTGGAATCGTTTGGTGGTATTGGCTAAAAGCGATGACGTAGGCTAGGGATAAGTTGAACCTCATAAAAATGCGGTGTTCTTCTTTCCCTATTCTTTTAAATTTCAGTACTTCATATATTGTGTGTGTATATGCTAAATGCAATTTGTAGGGCTCAAATGTTGAATTAAAAAGAAGACTCTTAATTTAATGAAAGTACGTTTCAATTAACCATTTGCAGAAACCCAAAAGGGAGTACGTTGGTTAATTTGTGGAAATCTTAATTAAGAGAATGCAATAAAATCAATTAAAAAACAGGGCTTGCAATTTACTTACAGGGCTGCTTACAAAAGCAAAAGCTAAAATTCCACAAAGGTGTTCAAATTGTGATTGGTTTGGTATTTGTGGTTGGTTACTCTTAAATTGATTGGTTGTTTAAGTTTTCAGTTAATTTGTGGATTGTTTGAGTTTTAATTGTGAATTGATTGATTTACTAAAGTTTTGTTATGTGTATTAAACAAGTAAGTAAAAATTTGTAAAAGGAACTTAAAGATTTTAATAACCCAATTCACCCCCCTCTTGGGATCACTATTCCACTTTCAATTGGTATAAGAGCTAAGTAGTAACAAATCCTAAACAGTAGTTACACAAAGATCTACATGAAAAATATAGGAGTAGCTCCCTTCAAAGAGGGTCAATTCTTAACACGACCACCTATCTTTTGTGGACCAAATTATACCTTTTGGAAATAACGTATAAGAATCTACCTTCAAACTATGGATTGGAAGGCTTGGAAGGTTGTCACGGATGGTGACTTAATTCCTACTAAGTTGGTAGACGGAAAACAAGTCTCAAAAGAAGAAAGAGACATAGCTGAACTTGATCATAAAATGCTTCGAGTAAATGCAAGTGCAATTAGTGCCCTATATTGTGCACAAAATATCAATGAATTTAATAGTCATGACTTGCAAGACAGCTAAGGAAATATGGGACAAACTTAAAGTAAACTATGAAGGAACCGAAGATGTAAGAGATAATCGAATAGATATGCTAACTAGTGAGTATGAGTCCTTCAAGATGAATCTCGATGAATCCATCACTAGTATGTATAATAGATTCACCCACATAATAAACTCCTTAAATGCTTTAAGAAAAACTTATTCCACCTATGAGATGATCTGAAAAATACTCAGGGGTCTTCCATCCATATGGGAACCAAAGGTTACGACCATTACCAAAGGAAGAAACCTTAAAACCACATCTCTAGATGAACTCATAGGATCACTATTCATTTATAAAATGGCTATAAAAGAAAGAAACCCTAAAAATAAGAGTAAGAAATCCAGAGTTCTTAAAGCATCAAAAGAAAGCTCAAATGATGAAGATAGTAAATTAAGTGACTTAGATCAAAATGAATTGGCCTTTATTACTAAAAGACTTGGAAAAATCTATAAAAGAAACAAGAAGTTCTCTAAAAAATTCAAAGGATCAAAAATTGAAAAAGATGAAACAAGTAAGAAGGAGAACAAAAACAGGAATGATCCATCGACTTGTTATCACTGCAAAAAGGTAGGACACATCAAACCGGACTATCCTCAGCTCAAGAAGGAAAAGAAGAAGAAGAAAACAGTGATGAAAGTCACATGGGATGACACAAGCTCGAGTGAATCATAAAACGAATCAAGTGATCAAAAAGTGACTAACATATGCTTCATGGCGCACGAAGATGAGGTAAACTCCTACTATTCATCTAATGAATCTAGTGATAGTTCATGTAGTGACTCTAGTGATAGCATGTCATCATAGAAAGAACTTCAAGCTGAGTTATTTGCTTGTCACAATAGATTTATAAAAGTTACTAAAAGGAATATAGCCTTGAAGTAACAAAATGAAAATCTTCAAAGCCAACTAGAATCTTCTAAATCCGTTGAAAAATAAAAAGAATCACATATTGATAATCTAATGGAGAAAATAAATAATATGTCACAAGAATTAGTCAAGTTACAAGTAAATGATCAAAGCAAGAAAGATTTAGAAATAATTGATCTTAAAAAGACAATTGTAGATAAAGGAAGATTATTTACAATTTCACTAAAGGTAAAGAAAATTTTGAGAAGATGGTTGGACAACAAAGAATGAATGGTAATAAATAAGGAATCGGTTTTAATGGAATCACAAATAAAAGAAAGAAGAAGTTGTTCATGGGGTAATTTATAAAAGAGGCAAAACACTATGCTAGTACATCCTCAACTAACATACATGAACATACCACATGCTACTTGCGTAAAAACAAGGGGCATATCATGTTTAATTATCCTTTTAAAAAGAAGTACGTCAAAGTTAAAAATGAATGGAAAGTAAACAATAGAACTAGATACCATTTAAAGAAAATTAAGAAAGTTTGGATTTCAAAAGTAACACCGTGAATCCTTCATTGTAGGTATGCTTTGGGACAACACCATCAAAGGAAAAGTGGTACTTGGACAACGGATGTTCAAGACATATGACCGGAGATAGATTCAAGTTCACTACATTAGCACAAAAAGATGGGGGATATGTAACCTTTGGCGACAATGCTAAAGGTAAAATTATTGGAATCAATAAAATAGGCTAAGAACCCTCACTCACTATTGACGATGTGTTGTTAGTAGATGGACTAAAACATTATCTTTTAAGTATAAGTCAACTTAGTGACAAAGGTTTTGACATAATCTTTAAGTAAGATAAATGTTTAGATCAAAATCCTTATAAATAAGAAATCCTATTCACAGCTTATAGGGTTAATAATGTATATTGCATAAACTTTGACAATCTAGTTGATCAAAGTGTAACATGCTTGGCTGCCATAAATGAAGCCAGTTGGCTTTGGCATAGAATATTAGGTCATGCAAGCATGAACTTACTATCAAAATTATCTAAAAAGAATTTGGTCAAGGGATTACCTAATTCAAAATTTATGAAGGAAAAAATTTGTGATGCGTGTCAACTAGGAAAACAAATTAAAACAAGTTTTAAAAAGAAGAAACATATCTCTTCTAGCAGACCCTTAGAACTCATCCATCTAGACTTGTTTGGTCCTACTTGAACCCAAAGCTTAGGAGGTAAGAAATATGCCTTTGTAATAGTAGATGACTATTCTAGGTTCACTTAGGTATTATTTTTAGCCTCCAAAGACAAAGCTTGTAACTTACTAATAAATTTATGTAAGAAACTTGAAAATGAAAAAGGATATAATGTGTTAAACATAAGGAGTGATTAAGGTAGAGAATTCAACGATAAGGATGTTGAAAAATTTTGTAATGAACATGGTATTAATCATAATTTTTTAGTATCTAGAACTCCACAACAAAATGGATTTGTAGAAAGAAAGAGCCAAACACTACAAGAAATGGCTAGAACTATGTTAAATGAACTAAATCTACTGAAATATTTTTGGGCTGAAGTGGTAAATACCGCATGCTATGTAATCAATAGAGTATCTATAAGATCAAAGTTAAATAAGACACCATATGAACTTTGGAAAGGTAGAATGCCAAATATTTCATACTTTCATGTGTTTGGATGTAAATGCTTCGTATTGAACGATAAAGATGAGTTAGGAAAATTCGATGCAAAAGCTGATGAAAGAATATTTTTAGGGTATTCATTAAAAAGTAAAGCTTTTAGGATATACAATAAAAGGACTTTTACTATTTTTGAATCAATAAATGTAAATTTCGATGAAGAAAATCCTTTCAAAAAAACATCAAAAGCAGAAGAAGGACAACCCACTCAAAAATCAGAAGACTTAGATATAGTTTAAGCTAAAGAAGAAGCAAAAATAATTAACTCTAGAAAATGACACTAAAAGAACTAGTGAATTACCAAAAGAATGGAGATATGTTAGAAATCACCCAAAAGATCAAATAGTTGGAGAACCATCAAGAGGTATAACCACTAGGTCATCCTTGAAAAATCTATGTAATCACTACACATTTTTATCTAAAGAGGAACCTAAAAATATTGAAGAAGCTTTAAAAGATGACTCATGGATAATTGCTATGCAAGAGGAATTAAATCAATTTGAGAGAAGTAAATTATGACAATTAGTACTTAAACCTAAAAATCATTTAATCATAGGAACTAAATGGACATTTAGAAATAAAAAGGATGAAAATGGTATAGTTATTAGAAACAAAGTTAGAATAGTAGTTAAGGGGTACAATCAAGAAGAAGGAATAGACTACGACTAAACTTTTGCCCTCTTAGCTAGAATGGAAGCAATTAGAATGCTCTTAGCTTATGCATCCCACAAAGAATTTAAATTATACCAAATGGATGTTAAAAGTGCCTTCTTGAATGGATATATAAATGAAGAAGTTTACATAGAACAACCTCCGGGTTTTGAAGACACAAAAAATCGTGATCATGTATTTAGATTAACTAAAGCTTTGTATGGTTTAAAATAAGCTCCTAGAGTTTGGTATGAAAGGTTGAGTAAATTCTTACTAGATAATGGTTTCTCAAGAGGAAAGGTAGATAATACCTTATTCATAAAATCCAAAAACAAAGATATGCTTGTAATTCAAATTTACGTTGATGATATAATATTTGGCTCTACAAATGAAGAATTATGTAAAGAATTTGCAAAATGCATGCAAAATGAGTTTGAAATGAGTATGATTGGAGAATTGAATTACTTCCTAGGTTTAAAAGCAAGCTAAGAATGGAACATTCATTATTCAATCAAAATACATAAAATATATGCTCAAGAAATTCGATATGGAAGGATGTAAACCAATAGGAACCCCAATGAGTACCTCAACAAGTATTGACAAAGATGAAAAGGGAAAACTAGTAGATATAAAATACAATCGAGGTATGATAGGAAGTTTATTATACTTAATAGTTAGTAGACCGGATATAATGTTTAGTGTATGCTTATGTGCTCAATTTTAATCAGCTCCTAAAGAATCCCATCAAATAGCTATAAAAAGAATTCTAAGATACTTATTAGGAACCATCGATCTAGGACTATGGTATCCAAAAGACACTGAATTTGAAATAACTAGTTATTTGGATGCTGACTATGTCAGATGCAAGATTGATAGAAAAAGCATAAGCGGCACATGTCACTTCCTAGGACGTTATTTAGTATTATGGTTTTCAAAGAAACAAAACTCAGTAGCCTTATCAACTGCTGAAACTGAGTATATTGCAGTCGAGAGCTACTGTGCACAAAGTCTATATATGAAACAACAATTAAAAGATAAGATTTTAATCTAGAATATCAAATAATGCCAATCAAGTGTGATAATACCAGTGCAATAAATATATCTAAAAATCATATATCACACTCTAGAACAAAACATATTGATGTCAGACATCACTTTTTGAGAGATCATATTCAAAAGGAAGATAAAAATTTTGAATTTATCAATACAAATGATCAATGGGTTGATATTTTTACTGAACCTCTCTCAGAAGACAGATTCATAACCATTAGAAGAGAACTTGGTCTATTACATAGCAGAGGAATTGTGTAAAGAATCAAAATTTAGAAAAGATCAACAGTCAGCCGAATGACCAAAGGCCCAGCAGTTTGACTGAACAAATGTGTGTTAATAGGGTTACAGCTAGCCGACTGACCAAAGGCCCAAACCATGTAGTCAGCCAACTGACCATGGAGTCAACCAAATGACTGACAAAAATCTTCAAAACTCGTTTATAAAACCTTAGTCCTTCGAGTGGTCAGTCAACTGACCTAGGGTTTGTACTCCACTCGTGCTCTCATTCTCTCCTATTCCTCAGTCCTTCCTTCTCCAAATCTACCAAAACCTAATCATCCATCTTCCATTCCATACGTAATTCTTAGGTTTTTCACCTTAGGTTTCCAAAGGAAATTCAAAAATGCTGAGAACAAAATCAGTTGGAAGTAAGAAACCCTCCACCTCCTCTCAAAATACTGAGGATTCTTCTATTGAGCAATGGCTAGTAGCTTTGCATGGCAATAATTTCTACCGAAATCACTTATGCACGACGGATCCATTACTCGGTAAAATTCTTGACACTTCATTTTTCACATCCGATTTCCCTCACATTCTTCTATTGTTTGAGGCCTTAGGATGGAAAAAATTTATTTTGTATCAAGTCATGGGACACTTCCCAAAACTCGTAAAAAATTTCTATGCAAATTTGGTTAAGGAAGAAACCAGGCTTACTACTGAGGTTATGGGAAAAACTATTTCTCTCACTCCCGATTCCCTAGCCAAAATTTTCAAAATCACCAAAGGAGATTTTGAATGTCCTTCTTTTGGAACTTCATGGATCCTAGAACAAGGCTTTACTCTAGAAGAATTTCTTCCTTTAATCTTGGACATCGAGCCTGCTTCGTTTGAAAATCCACCCTTAAATAAACATATGAACCTTCAAGCTCAAATTCTTCAGAAAATTATCACTTATAATATACTTCCTCAAGCTAGTTCACACACATATATCTCCTATTTGGATTGCTTCGTGCTTCACTGCTTGCTCAAGGGCAAGAAACTTGACTTACCAAGTCTAATGCTCAAATGGATGATATCTCGTGTGGAAGCACGACGAGTTACTCTTCCCTATGGAGGAATCCTGAATCAACTCTTTTATAAGATGCAAGTATCCTCTCCTACTGATTTCTTTGTGATAAGAACCTATTATGATATTTTCAATTCCACTACTCTAAAACTAATGGGGTATGAAAAATATGAGGATGGAGGGATTTTGAAGGGAAGTGGAGACCGAGTGCATCAACCTTTTTTCACAACTCCTCTTGCATGGTTTAATCCTTTTTATCAACAGTTTACGACCTTTAGTAACACCATGCAAACAAGGCTCCAATCCCTTCAAACCAACTTTTCTTCCCTTCAAACAAATTACTCTTCACTTGATGACCACTTAAGTCATATTGAGAAAAGCTTAGCAAGCTCCTCCCGTTCTACTGATCCCATGGACATCAATTCTGCTTCAGCTAGTAATGATGGGAGTGATGATGAGAAATCTAAGGAAAAGAGTGATGCTGAAGATGAGGAAAATATGGAAGAAGAGGATGGTTCTGATTGTTGGCCAAATTGGCTTTTCAATCTTCTTTTGATGATAACAAATGAATGATATATTAACATTTGTTGTTAAGTGATAATGTTTCAGGATTGAACAAAGTTATCATGGAAGGAAGCTTAGCAATTAAAGCCAATCAAATGAAAGCTTACCGGAGTATAGAAGTAGTACATGTCAAACTTAAAGCTTGAAGGCAATTGGGACTTGAAGTCAAGTTGAACCTCACGAGATGCACAAAAAGCTTGAAGACTTAGTGCTTAAAGAGTTTATGTTTAGAAAGTCATTTGTAAGTACTTCAGTTCAAATATAATTTAATATTATGAAGCTCATTAGGATGCATCATAGACTTAGAGACAAGTTTTTAAAAATCCTGGAAAATGATTTTGAAAAATTGCATTTGAGTCTTTCAAATAACAAGGGTTTAAAAAAAATGAAAGTTTTTCATAAAATGAAATTGGTTAGCCTCCTGACCTAAACAGGCTATATTTGCTCATCCGACTGACAAAAACATCAGGTTGAATATCTGTCCAGTCGACTGACACTTTTAAACTGTAATCCGATAGCCGACTGACATTTTTGAACTAAGTTTAGTCCGCCGACTGACAATTTCCTGGAATTTATTTTGGCAGATAGAAGGGTCTCAGTCGCCTATCCAGCTGACAGACCCTGTAAAAATACCTACTTAGTTACCTGTCCAGCCGACTGACTCTATGAGATTTTAAATTTTGAACTTTAATGGGAAAATTCTAAAAATTAGTTTTTCAAATATGAACGTTATAAAAACTTAGTGGACACTCCAAGTAACTTGGGAAACAAAAAAAAACTTATCTTAAAAAGTCTATAAATACTCCTTTAAACCCAAGAAATCAAATTACCAAGCAATCACACAACATTCAAGCATTCAACTCTCTATCTCTCACAAAGCTCTTTCTCGCTCACACTCCATCTGGGAGAATTCATCTAAATTGTTGCTGATTCATAAGCCTATGGTTCTAATACTGAGTTTTCTCAATCTCTAAAGAACCGTTGGTGATCTCTAATCTTGAATTTCATACTTTCTATCTTTATATTTGATTGAAGTATATTTAAGAGCTCTAACTTGTAAAAATTTGCTCTATTTTGAGAGTTATCTTGTACACAAATTCTTGTACCTTTCTTGTTGTACTTTGATGGTTCAAGGCTGATTTGGATCGTTAAACCAAGCATGGGTTGATTGCTTGGAGAGGTTTCTCTTTGTGAAAAAGAGGGATTTTTGTAAAAGGTTTGCTCCACCCAAAAAGGAGCGTTCATAGTGGAATCGTTTGGTGGTATTGACCAAAGGTGAGGACGTAGGCGTTAAGCTGAACCTCGTAAAAACGCAGTGTTCTTCTTTCCCTATTTTTTTAAATTTAAGTACTTCATATATTGTGTGTGTATATGCTTAGTGCAAGTTGCAGGGCTCAAACGTTGAATTAAAAAGAAGACTCTTAATTTAACGAGAGTACGTTTCAATTAACCGTTTGCGGAAATCCACAAGGGAGTACGTTGATTAATTTGCAGAAATCTTAATTAAAAGAATGCAATAAAATCAATTCAAAAATAGGGCTTGCAATTTACTTACATGGCTTCTTACAAAAGCAAAAGCTGAAATTCCACAAAGGTCTTCAAATTGTAATTGGTTTGGTATTTGTGGTTGGTTACTTTTAAATTGATTGGTTGTTTAAGTTTTCAGTTAATTAGTGGATTGTTTGAGTTTTAATTGTGAATTGATTGGTTTACTTAAGTTTTGTTGTGTGTATTAAACAAGCAAGTAAAAATTTGTAAAAGAAACTTAAAGATTTTAATAACCCAATTCACCCCCCCTCTTGGGATCACTATTCCACTTTCACGAAGATTAAGTAAATTAGTAATAGATTAGACATCATCAAAAGGGGGGAAAATGTTAACCTTGTTGGCTAAATTAGTAATAGATTAGACATCATCAAGTGGCAAATGCTTGAAGTATCGAGTGAGAGGCAAAGATCAGACCAAGTAGGCATCAATAAGGAAAGATCAAATGGACACATACCCGGAAGGACCTAAACATAATCGGATGTTGAATTTATAATTGTTGAATTATTTGTAATAGGGGTTGTGTGAGTGGTAGGTTCAATTTGTAACTCTTGTGTTTTGTTTCTGCATGATTTGTGAGTAAGAGTGTAGCAATGCACATGCATACTAGGACACATGAGTTTATAGGATTGCACTAAAGTTATAAACACAAACTCACCTTTCATGGTTTTCAAAGTTAAACTTAAAGAGCTTGTTAAATGAATCCTAAACTCAAACATGGTTTTCAAATGGATAACTTTTTAACATCTTAGTTTTAGCATGGTATATCTGATTCTTCACCAAGTAAATGATTCTCTGATTATCACAATGCAGCACCACACCATCTTGCTATAACCCCACCTCTCTGACTAAACCAGTAATCCATAAGGCCTCCTTTGCAGTTTCGGCAAATGCCATATATTTCACCTCAGTTGTGGCAACCAGAGACTGTACCATGGATCTCCAACATATTGGTCCTCCTACAAGGTTAAACACATATCCCGTTGTAGACCTTTTTTCATCCATATTTCCAGTATAATCTGCATCAACAAACCCCATAATTGAAGGACAACCCTGTTGCTTGCTGAACATGATGCCATATCCTGATGTACCTTGCAAGTATCTGAGTATCCATTTTACAGTTTCCCAATGCCGCCTTCCTGAATTAGAGAGGAACTTGCTCACCATGCTCCCTACATTAGCTAAATCTGGTCTTATACATACCATGGTATACATTAAACTCCCCACGGCACTAGCATAGGGGACCTTTGACATGTCTCGAGTTTCCTCATCCAAACTTAGGCAATCTGCAGTAGACAACTTGAAATGATTCGGGTGCACACACCGGTCTAGCATTAGCCATGCTAAACCTCTTCAACACCTTCTGTATATAACCTCCCTAAGATACCCATAATCTCCCTACAGTCCTATCTTGACGAATGTCCATCCAAAGTATTTTCTTGGCTGAACCAAGATACTTCATGTCAAATTCCTTATACAACAGGTCCTTTAACTGATTCCTCTCAGTTAAATCTCTTGCAGCTATCAACATATCATCGACATACAATAACAAGAAAATAAGTGAGTCATCATCAAGTTTGTTCACATATATGCAACAGTCATACTCACACTATTTGTAGCCAATCTTCATCATGTACGAATCAAATCGTTTATACCATTGCCTTGGAGACTGTTTCAGCCCATAAAGAGATTTCTTCAACCTGCAAACAAAATTTTCTTTTCCTGGTTTAATGAATCCCTCCGGCTGTACCATGTAGATTTTTTCCTCTAAGTCACCGTGAAAAAATGTTGTCTTCACGTCTGTTTGTTCTAAATGAAGATTGAAATGAGCTACCAACCCCAACACAACTCTGATAGAAGTATGTCAGACCATTGGAGAAAAAATCTCATCATAATCTATCTTTTTTTTTTTTGTGAGTATCCTTTTCCCACCAACCGTGCCTTGAACTTCTCACCTTCCTTTTATGATATTGCCTCTTTCTTCCTATACACCCATTTGCCCCCAATTGGTCTCTTTCTATCTGGAAACTCCACGAACTCCCATGTTTGATTTTTACGTAGTGACTCCATTTCCTCAATCATTACTCCCATCCATCTATCTTTCTCCTGGCTGTGCATTGCCTTTTAAAATGTAGTTGGATTGTTGCAACTAGTAAGAAAAGCATAAGACACTAACTCTTTAAACCCATACCTTGGCGGAGGCCAAATAGTGCATCTGGATCTTCTTAACGGAATATCATCGACTTGCTAGCTTTCCAAGCTAGAGCTCCCTACAATCATGGAACCATAATTATTTCCATTGCCCTGAGCTTCCAACTCCACTTGCATGATATGTTCATCACTGCCCCAGCTTTCTGGCTCTTATTTCTGTTAATCAAAGTCTTGAGTATGCTTCACCATAGCCTTCTCATCAAAGACTACATCTCTACTGATCACCACCTTGTTTGCCACTAGGTCCCATAGCTTATACCCTTTCACACCCTCTAGATATCCCAAGAAGATGCAATGACGAGACTTTGGGTCAAGCTTAGAGCTCTCCTCACTAGACATGTGGACATAGGCTGGATACCCGAATACCTTTAATTCGGAGTAGTCTACTGCATTTCCTATCCAAACCTCTTCCGCCACTTTACCCGCTAGTGATGCACTTCGTAATTGGTTAACCAGAAAACAAGTCATACTAACTGCGCCGGCCCAGAAGTTCTTCAGTAGCCCTGCATTCAATTTGAGACACCGAGCCCTATTAGTAAGAGTTTGGTTATCCGTTCCGCCACACCATTTTACTGAGGTGTACGACGAACTGTAAAATGTCTCTTGATGCCCTGCTCCGCACAAAACTCCATAAATCAAGAATCAGCGTACTCGGTTCATTATCCGACCTTAAGTATTTAATTCTCCTCCCTGTCAGGTTTTCCACTTCAACCTTCCAAATCTTAAACTTGGCAAATGTACTAGAATTGTGGCGCATGAAGTAAACCTAGACCTTCCGTGAGTAATCATAAATGAAACTCACATAATACACATGTCCACCCTTTGATGTAACTCTAACTGTGCCCCAAACATCTGAATGTACATAGTTAAGAATTCCTTTCGTCTTGTGAGTAGCCGATCTGAATTTTGTCCTGTTTTGTTTTCCAAGAACACAAAACCCACAAAATTCCAACTTAAACATTTTCAAACCTTTCAACAATTTTCTCTTGTGTAGTTCTTTCATGCCATGTTCACCCATATGCCCAAGACGCATATGCACTAAGATAGTCTCATCTAATTCAGCATCCACGGTTGCAACTTAACCTACAACGGTAGTTCCCTATAATGTGTAAATATTTACATCTAATTTCTGCCCTTTTATTACAGTCAGATTACCTTTCCATATCGTCAAGACTCCACCTTTTTACTTGTAATTGAAGCTATTACAATCCAAAGTACCAAGGGATATTAAATTTTTTCTCAACTCAGGTATATGTCTTACATTACACAATATTCTTATAGCACCATCAAACATTTTTATCTTTACATTTCCTATGTCAACGATTTTACAATAAGCATCATTACCCATAAGAACTGATCTAGAATTTACTAACTTGTAAGTGTTGAACCACTCCTTGTTTGGAGTCATGTGATAAGAACATGCCGAGTCAAGTATCCAGGAGTCCGTTAGATTACCTGACTCTACTGAAATTGATCAAACATCACCATCCGCCGAATCCTCTTTTTGAACAACATTCACAGATTTAGAAATTCCCTCATGCTTATTAGCATTACTTTTTTTCCAATCCGAACACCGGTTTCACATGCCCCTTTTTACTGCATTTATAACACCGAATTTCTTTCTTCTTCTTGGATTGCTTCTGGGATTTCTGATTAGACCCATTCTAAAACTTTCCTTTGCCTTACTCATTGCAACCATTTACCACAAGTCCTTCTTCTTCATCACATATTTTCAACCTTTGATGAAAATTTAACAAAACACTTGTTACTTCTTCCAAAACAAGTGTTTCTTTTCCCCACGTAAGAGTGTTCACAAGATTTTCGTAGGTATGAGTTGAGGGCAAAGAATTTAATTGCATCAAAGCCTTATCATCCTCATCAAACTTCACATCAACTCTCATAAGATCACTTATGATTTGATTAAATGCATTGATGTGTTGATCTAGACTAGATCCTTCTACCATCTTAAGCCAATATAAATGCTGATTAAGAAAAATTTTGTTATTGAGGGATTTAGACATGTACCGACTTTCTAAATTTTGCCAGATAGCTGTTGGAGAATCCTTCTCCATCACCCGATAGAGAACTTTGTTGGCCAAACACAAGCGTATTGTCGACGCTGCCTTGGCTTTCAAATCTAGCCATGTTGCCTCATCCATTCCTTCGGGTTGAGTATCAAGTAGAGCCTTAGCCATTCCTTGTTGCACGAGAATGTCTTTCACTCTCCTCTACCATAAACCAAAATTTCCAATTCCATTGAATTTGACAATGTCAAATCTTGTAGAAGACGATCTCGATGCCATAACAACAATCGCTCTGATACGAATTTTTTGTGAAATGGATCATATAATGAAATAGCATAGTGGAATAAACAACAAGAAATAAATAACACAACGAATAAGAATAACAACATAAAGATTTACATGGTTCGACAAAGCCTACATCCACAGAAGCAAAAGGCACATAATTTTCACTACGGAAATCACAATGTACACAATATACGTCAATAATGATCACTATCTCTCTCAAAATATGCCTAGATGACATATATAGAGTTTCCTCAGAGGTTTTCACTCGTTTTCCCAACCACCCAACGATCAAAAATTCAAAATTTCAGAAAACTATCGCAACCTAGGCACCCTTCGTCATCGAACACAGAGACTTCGTCAACGAGACCAAGAAGAACCTTTGTCGATGAATATAGGGCTCTTTTCGACGATGCCATAAGTCTGAAATTTCCTATTCTTGGTAATTATTCGTCGATGAGTTTCAGAGCCTTCGTCAATGAACCTCTGCTGTTCCCTCGTCGATGAGCATATACCCTTCGTCAACGAGTCCTGCTGTGCTGCCCCCTTCATGTTTTTCCTCCTTCCTTCTTTTCTTATCAAAATAGAAGTATGAGAGCCACAAATAACAATCTCCACCTTGGCGATTATATGCCCCTTAGGAGAATCTCAAAACATGAACTGCTTCACTTTGAACTTAAAAACACTTGGTTGGGTATGTCTCCCTTCTATCACTTGGAGACATGAAGTAAGTCCAAGCAATGCTTGAACTTCTCCGAAGTAACTGATTTGGTCAGAATATTTGCTACATTATCAAATGTGTGAACTTTCTCCAATACAAGTTCACCCGAAACAATCAATTCCCAAGCCCTGTTAAACCTCACGCCAATGTGCTTGGTCCTAGCATGGTATATTTGATTCTTCACCAAGTAAATGACACTCTAACTATCCAATGCAGCACCACACCATCTTACTGTAACCCCACCTCTCTAACTAAACCAGTAAGCCATAAAGCCTCTTTTGCAGCTTCGGCAACTGCCATATATTTCGCCTCAGTTGTGGACAATGCAACCAGAGACTATACCATGGATCTCCAAGATATCGGTCCTTCTACAAGGGTAAACACATATACCATTGTAGACCTTTTGTCATCCATATCTCCAGCATAATCTGCATCAACAAACCCTATAACTGAAGAGCAACCCTGTTTCTTGCCGAACATGATGCCATATCTCGATGTACCCCGCAAGTATCTAAGTATCCATTTTACAGCTTCCCAATGCTGCCTTCCTGGATTAGAGAGGAACTTGCTCACCACGCTCACTGCATGAGCTAAATCTGGTCTCGTACATACCATGGCATACATTAAACTCCCCACAGTACTAGCGTAGGGAACCTTTGACATGTCCTGGATTTCCTCATCCGAACTTGGGTAATCTATAGTAGACAACTTGAAATGATTCTCTAGAGGTATACACACCGGTCTAGCATCAGCCATGCTAAACCTATCAAACACCTTCTGCACATGACTACCCTGAGATAGCCATAATCTCCTTACAGTCCTGTCTCGAAGAATCTCTCTCCCAAGTATTTTCTTGGCTGAACCAAGATCTGTCATGTCAAATTCCTTATACAACAAGTCCTTTAACTGTTTCACCTCAGTTAAATCTCTTGCAGCTATCAACATATCATCGACATAAAATAACACGAAAATAAGTGAGCCATCATCAAGTTTTTTCACATATACGCAGCAGTCATACTCACATCATTTGTAACCAATCTTCATCATCTATGAATCAAACCGTTTATACTAATGCCTTGGAGACTGTTTCAGCACATAAAGAGATTTCTTCAACCTGCAAACAAAATTTTCTTTTCCTGGTTCAATGAATCCCTCTTGTTGTACCATGTAGATTTGTTTCTCCAAGTCACCATGAAGAAATGCTATCTTCACATCCATTTGTTCTAAGTGAAGGTCGAAATGAGCTACCAACCCCAACACAACTCTGATAGAAGTATGTCAGACCACTAGAGAAAAGATCTCATCATAATCTATCCCCTTCTTTTGTGAGTATCCTTATCCCACCAACCGTACCTTGAACTTCTCACCTTCCTTTTCTGATATTGCCTCTTTTTTCCTGTACACTCATTTGCACCCAATCGGTCTCTTTCCATCTGGAAGCTTCACCAACTCCCATGTTTGATTTTTATGTAGTGACTCAATTTACTCAATCATTGCTCCTATCCATCTATCTTTCTCCTGGCCGTGCACTGCCTATTGAAATGTAATTGGATCGTTGCAACTAGTAAGAAAAGCATAAGACACTAACTCTTTAAACCCATACCTTGGCGGAGGCCAAATAGTGCATCTGGATCTTCTTAACGGAATATCTTCGACTTGTTGGCTTTCCAAGCTAGAGCTCCCTGCAACCATGGGACTAAGATCATTTCCGTTGCCCTGAACTTTCAACTCCATATGCACGATATGTTCATCATTGCCCCAGCTTTCTAGCTTCTGTTTCTATTCATCAAACTCTTGAGTATGCTTCACCATAGCCTTCTCATCAAAGACTACATCTCTACTGATCACAACCTTGTTTGCCACTGAGTCCATAACTTATACCCCTTCACACCCTCTAGATATCCCAAGAAGATGTAGGGATGAGACTTCGGGTCAAGCTTAGATCTCTCCTCACTAGACATGTAGACATAGGCTAGACACCCGAATACCTTCAATTCGAAGTAATCTACTGCATTTCCTCTCCAAACCTCTTCCGCTACTTTACTTGCTAGTGATGCGCTTGATAATCGGTTAACCAGAAAACAAGTTATACTAACTGCGTCGGCCCAGAAGTTCTTTGGTAGCCCTGCATTCAATTTGAGACATCAAGCCCTATTAGCAAGAGTTTGGTTCATATGTTCTACCACACCATTTTGTTGAGGTGTTTGGAGAACTGTAAAATGTCTCTTGATGCCCTGCTTCGCAAAAAACTTCATAAATCAAGAATCAGCGTACTCGGTCCCATTATCTGACCTTAAGTATTTGATTCTCCTCTCTGTCAGGTTTTTCACTTCAGCCTTCCAAATCTTAAACTTGACAAACGTACTAGATTTGTGACGCATGAAGTAAACCCAGACCTTTCATGAGCGCAATCATCAATGAAACTCACATAATACACATGTCTTGTAATGACCTGATTTTTCATGCCATTTTTAAAAAAAAAAACTGTAAAATTTCACCACTCTAATACCTTCTAATATAAACCAAACCATCATCACGAACTAGATGAAGACCGTGGAATCAGAACACAATAAACTACCTTAGCACCCCATCTGAACCTAAGGACTACTAAAAAATAACACCCCAAAACACTCACCCTACGAATAGGGCCATACTGTAGTCCCCTCTATCTGCGAGCCTGATCTGCTCGCCTAACTGGATCACCTGAAAAATATTAAATCACTGGGATGAGACAACGCTCAGTAAGATGAAATATGCCGTTACTAGTGTGTGGCAGGTGAGTTTACATATTTGGAAAAAAAAAAAAAAAAAACTGATTTAGAATTACCATAATTAATTGAGTTTGAGAAAACACCTATAAAGATTACAATATAGCTCATACCTAAGTTGCTTAACATAAACTGATTTTTTGAATATTCTATTCATAATACTTCTAGGATTTATAAGTATTTCTATGGTTTCTAAAATTTTGAATATACATATATATAATAACTGAGAAAACTTCCTTGGATGGATATCTGAAAGTCATGATTTAACCCCTCATGATAGGGTTGTGCGGCTCGTAGGCGAGACATATCTTGGCTGGCCGACCAAGATAAGTTAACTAAACTCCGAAAGTCTGATTGACCTCCTCAACCCTAACTAAGGGGGAGTCTATCTATAACATAGGCACGATCGACTGTTGATTCCACATACTATATGAGTTATGTGGTTGCACTCTGAACTGAATATAACTACAGTACCGTACTCTGTTGACTGAATCTGGTCCTTTAGGGTCTGAAACTATATATGTAATTGATAGTTCTAAAATATTTTTTTTCCATGATTTTGAAATAACAATAACCCTATAAAGCTGATCTGAGAATCTGAGAATATGAATAACTGACTGAATATTTAATATCTATATAACTGAATATTTGAGTATTTGGGTGTTATGGTTCTGAAATCATGGTATTCTGAAATTGCTAAAAATATATGTTTCTATACATATGCTATAAATCATGTTTCGGAATATACTATATAATTTTCGTCTGTATATATACTGAAAATTCATCATTCTATAAAACATATATATCTCATGATATTTTCTACTAATATATAGTAAAACATGGTATTTGTAACTGCATAAATATTGTGCTAATTTGCTTTAAGATCATGCCACACGATTTAAATAAATAAATTCACATGCTCTAAAATCTGTATTTTCTGCTATACAAATATTTTATAATCTAAGTAATAATAATCTGGTAAAACATAAAATTTCTACTGATAATCATGCTAAAATTCCTAGCATAGCATATTTCCCTTACCTAACTATCTGAATACTAGCCACTATTTACAGTCCCACGTGTGCAGCATTCATAATTTCAACATATTAAAATAACACATGTAATACCCCAATCAAATTATCGCATACATATTTCCCCAAATCCACATATGCTTACCTACTAAGTTATAATCCATATATCATTTTACCTGGGTTCTGAAATATTCTTTGGGGTCTTCAACCCATTCCTGCAGGGTTCCCAAAATACCCTATTCTTGGAAATATAATACCTTGATTTTATTTCACAAAACCCTAGTATATTCGCATATAATACAAAATCTGGTCTCAAATGAACTGGGTAATACTGAAAAATACTCACATAATATACTTATCCTGATTTTGGGATGGTTCCCAAACTTCTCAAATCAACATTTCGCTACGACTATGTTGTAGAGAATTTCCCTAGGATCACTGTGGTAGTTTCTGATTGTCAAACCAAGGAGAGACGGAGCCGGAATCTTAAAGAGAAGTCAGAGAAATCATTTTAGAGAGAGAGAGAGAGAGAGAGAGAGATAGAAATTATAAAATGATTTTTCTGTCAAAAATCCGTTTTAGGGCTATATATAAAATGCTGTCCACGTGGCCTCATCGACAAGGTGACGGCTCATCGACGAGTCCAAGTTGTAGTCTTGTTGATGAATGCTTACTTCTCGTCGATGACATTTAGGCCCTGAAAATGCCCTCTCCGTAACTTCTCGACGACGAGATGAATGTCCCCATCGACGAACCCAAGAAGGATGCTCGTCGACGAGCTCCCTATATTCATCGACGAAACCCTGTAAATTCCCTTTAAAAATTTTCCGATTTCTCTGTTTTCTTTATTATTTTATTACTATAATTCTTTGGGTCTCTGCATTCTCCCTTCCTTATAAAAATTTCATCCTCAAAATTTACTATCTGTATTGTACACTATCCTTAGCATAAAATAGGCTACTTATTTTATTATTATCCCTCACTTATGGCGGAGGAATACCTTGGTTAAATTCAGTGTAGAGACCCAAAGAATTACGGTATTTAAATAATAAAAGAGGGAAAAAAAAGAAAATTGTAAAGGGGGTCATAGCAACGTTCTTCGACGAAGTAGCTTATTGGGATCGTCGACGTGAACACGTGTCTCATCGACGAGAAGTTATCAAGAGACTATTTTCAGCCCTGAATTTTGTCGACGAGAAATAAGCATTCGTCGATGAACTTCCTTCATGGCCTCATCAACGAAGTGACGTGGCTCGTCGATGAGTGCAAGTGTATAAATAGCTCAAACTTGATTTTAGTGCAGAATTTTCACGCAGAATTTCCCTCTGTCTGTCTATCTCTCTCTCTCTCTCTCTCTCTCTCTCTCTCTCTCTCTCTCTCTCTTTCTCTCTCCTGTTCATCCCCTCCCCCTTCTCTTTAAGATTCTAGGTCTATTCTTCACCGGATTGACAATCTGGAGCAGCCACGACACTCTTGGGGAAATTTTCTTTAAGTTTGCTGAAGTGGATCGTCGGTGGGGCTAAGGGTAAGACTTTTTATTTAGTTTTTGACTTTCCTACAGTTATAGAATAGGTATTACTTGAAGAAATATTGAAGTTTTGTTTGGGGTGATGTTGTTTATAGGGTGTTGAACGAGGAATCTTGCGGGTGCAGGACTGGTTATTTTAGGGGCTCTCCAGAAATCAGGTAAGGGGGTAAACTAAGTCAGGATTTCATGAAAATGTATTTATTATTTTACAACATTTAATTTCAGATAAATATGTATGTTGTAGAATTATACTGGAAATAATGCTGTTGATCAGAAATATGGTTAATACCTATTTTGTGTGGCATGAGTAAAATTTACTATGGAAAATTTTTATGATGGAATATTATGTTTACAAAATAAGTATGTTTTTACTGCTTCCGGGAAAATGTTAAATGATACGGGGATTTTTTTCAAACCAAGGATTTTATATGATATATTGGCGTACGAGCCAAGGATTTTATATGATATGTTGGCGTACGGGGCAAGGTTTTTATATGATATGTCGGCGTACAGTTTGAGGTTTTTATATGATATGTCGGTGTATGGGTCGTTTATATGAAATACCGGTGTAAGGCCGAAGATTTTTATGATATGTTATGCAAAATTATATGAAGATGTTAACTTGACAGTTATTATTATGAAATAGCCATGTATCATTATTTCGAAATATGTTTTATGCTATCAGAACCTGGTTGGCTTGGTTTAAACTTTCACGAAACATGGTACCGTAGCTATATGATCACGATCATGATTATGTTAGTGTCACCGCTTTTCATAAAGGGCAGTGGGAGATTGGCAGTTGATGTGGTTTATTGTAGCGCAGGAGTCCCTCTGGTGTCCGAACCAGGAGGGGCAGACCCATCGTACTTACAGACTTTTGTTTAATCTAGTGTAGTCAGCCAGCCATTGCTAGGTCCCGCCTTCGGGCCGCACAACCCAGTCATTTGGGGGTAAGACATGACACCAGCTAGCTATCCATCTAGGGCGTTTTCTATGTATAGTTATATGAGATAATTTATATGTCTAGAAATCTAGTATGTTATACCATGATATGATAAAATATGTTTTCCATAGATATGATATTGGTAGATTCACTAAGTATGATTTTTATACTATTATATGTATATCATGGAATTACTCATGTTGCCACACACTGATATTAGTTTATTTCCCTTACCGAGAGGTGTCTCACCCCTGTTATCTAAATATTTCAGGAGCCCCAGATAGAAGAGCGGATTAAACTCCACAGCATTAGAGTTCACCTGTTTTACCCTGTCTGAAGGGTAAATCTTGTTGCTAGAGTCTGATAGATTTTTAGGTGGCGACCCTGGGCCACTTTTGGATTTTTTGGGATATGTATATGTATATGACAGTTGTAGTAAGACTCTGGTATTGTGTTGGTTGGACAATTTGATATGTATATGATTTTACGTTTTTTGCTGCTTAGAAATCTGTGTTGTGTTTCAGGTATTTTCTTGGTACTCATGGATTCAGGTTGATTATGATTTACCATAATTATTATATTGGATATTATTATGAAAAAAATGGTAAAATAAGCAAGTCGTTACATTCAGGGTCCTGGGAGATTACATATATACTCATAAAAGAAAATTCTCCCAAAACCAAAACACTACCTATCCTATATTCTAAATTACAATTACACATTCATTACCATGTACTAAAAAAAATAAAA
Organism: Malania oleifera; assembly: GCF_029873635.1. Classification (NCBI taxonomy): domain Eukaryota; kingdom Viridiplantae; phylum Streptophyta; class Magnoliopsida; order Santalales; family Ximeniaceae; genus Malania; species Malania oleifera. The sequence goes on from NC_080419.1 coordinate 38,205,595, forward strand.
CTGTTATTATTTAACTTAACAAATCACTATTGTACCCCACTAAACAAATATGGGTATTTCTGTCTGATTTCCTCTTCAAGCTCCCAAGAAGCTTTTTCCACAACGTGATTCCACCACAGGACTTTTACTAGTGATATTTCTTACTACGTAATTCCTGTTCTTTCCTGTCCAAGATCTGCATTGAAATTTCCTTATAAGTTAGAGCATCACTAAATTCTAATTCTACATAACTGATGATATGAGAAGGATCTGAGACGTATTTTCTTAACATAGAAAGATGAAATACGTTATGTATTTTGAACAAAGCTGGTGGTAAAGCTAGCCGATAGGCAAATGACCCTATCTTCTCTAGTATATCAAACAGGCCAATAAAACTTGGGCTCAATTTACCCTTTTTCCCAAACCTCATGACTCCCTTCAGTAGTGCTATTTTCAAAAAAACATTGTCACCCACTTTAAATTCCAATTCCTTGTGGTGAGTATCTACATAGCTTTTTTGCCGACTCTGTGCTGCACTGATTCTATATCAAATAAATCAGACTTTATCGTACGCCTACTGCACTATTTCTAGCCTCAATACTCGCCTTTCACCAAGCTCATCCTAGTATAAAGGAGAACGACACCTCCTACCATAAAGCGCCTCATACGGTGTCATGCCAATGCTAGCTTGATAGTTGTTATTGTACGCAAATTCAACCAGCAGCAAATACTGAGTCCAGCTATCCCCGAAATCCAATACACAAGCTCGTAGCATATCCTTAAGTACCTGAATTGTTCTCTCTGTTTGACCATCTGTTTGAGGATGGAAAGCGGTGCTGAATGCTAACTGAGACCCCAAAGCCTTCTACAAGCTCTTCCAAAACCATGATGTAAAGCATGGGTCATGATTTGAGACTATAGATACCGACACTCCATAGGGTTGAACAATTTCCTGAATGTAAATCTCTGCTAACCGGTTCATAGGGTAGCTAACTTTAATAGGTAGAAAATTTGCTATTTTTGTTAGCCGGTCAATGACTACCTAGATGGCATTCTGACCATGTGGCGCTGGGGGTAGTTCAGTGATGAAATCCATGGATATGTGATCCTACTTCCACTCAGGAATGTATAATGGCTACAACTGCTCTACCGACTTTTGGTTCTTAGCCTTAACCTGCTGGCATATCGGGCATTGCTGCACAAATTCGGCAATCTCCCTCTTCATGCCACTCCACCAAAAATACTCTCGCAGATCCCTATACATTTTAGTACTACCTAAATGAATCCTGTATAGAGATTTATGAGCCTCCTCTAAAACCGTTTTCCTAATATCATCATCTGCAAGCACACACAACTTGGAACGGAACCTCAAAGCCTCGTCATTAGAAATGCTGAACTACTCTCCCTGACCATCCTGTACTCTGGCTATTACCTCTGCTAACTCTGGGTCATCTCCCTAAGTGGCTTTAATATTTTCATATAGCGCATGCTACATAACCAGGCTAGCAATAAATGCCTGAGGATCCTCCTCCACTAGCTCCACGTTGAGCCTTTCCAAGCCCATCTGAATTGGGTGCTGAATTATTGCTGCTAACTGCACTGTACCTCCTAATTTACGACTCAAAGCTTCAGCCACCACATTTTCTAGGTGGTAGCTGATGGTGCAATCATAATCCTTGATGAGCTCTAACCATCTCCTTTGCTGCATATTCAACTCTTTTTGCGTGAAGAAGTATTTTAAACTTTTGTGACCAGAGAATATCTCACATATCTCACCATACAAGTAATGCCTCCAAATATTTAGTGCGTGTACCATTGCGGCCAATTCCAGATTTTGGGTAGGGTAGTTCTTTTTATATTCTTTTAACTATCGTGAAGCATAGGCTACAACCCTACCATACTACATCAACACGCAACCAAGCCCCTTCAAAGATGCGTCACTGTAAATTACATAACCATCACCTCCAGATGGAATCGTCAGTACTGGTGCAGTGATGAACCGCTATTTTAATTCTTGGGATTAAATCCATAAATACTATTGGTGCATTAGTCAATTTAAATGACATCACCAAAAACTCGTAGTGCCCGTATTTGGTTCTAAAAGCTTTCTTTGATATGTCCGTTACCTTAACCTTCACCTGATGATAGCTTAAACTGAGGTCGATCTTAGAATAGACTCTCGTATCCTGAATCTGATCAAATAAATCATCTATATGACGTAGAAGATATATGTTATTAATGGTTACCTTGTTTATCTCCCTGTAATCTATGCACATCCTCAAAGACCCGTCTTTCTTCCTTACGAATAGCATTGGTGCTCCCCATAGCGACACACTGGGTCAGATAAACTCTTTATTCAATAGATCCTGCAACTGGTCCTTTAATTCTCCCAATTTAGCTGGATCCATACGGTAAGGAGCCTTAGAGATCGGCGCTATCCTTGGAGGTAAAACTATAGAAAAATCTACCTCGCCATCGGGAGGCAACCTAAGTAGCTCTTCTGGAAAAACATATGAAAATTCCCTTACCACTAGTGTACTTTCAAGCTTCGATTCACTTTCTAACACCTCCTTTACAAAAGACATAAACCCCTCACCTCCATCCAGGGGCAGTCTACTTGCTTGCATGGCTGACACTAACTGTGGCGAAGCACGCACAAGTGAACAAAAAAATCTGTATTCTTGCTCACCAAGGAGTCTAAAAATTACTTCTTTCTAATGGTAATCAATACTAGCATGATTAGCTACCAGCCAATCCATACCAGATATTACATCAAACCCCTACATATCTAATATCACAAGATCAGCTGGTAATACTTTTCCTTGAATGGCCACTGGAAAATTCCTAAGTGCCTTCCTATATCTCACAGTAGATCTAGTCAGCATAGCTACACCCAACTCAACATCTAACAACTATACTTCAATCCTAGCTAACTTAGGATACCCCGATGAGACAAAAGAATGGGTGGCACCTGTCTCAAATAAAACAAAAACTTGATATGGAAAAGTAGTAAAGATACCTGTAACAACATCTCCAACTGCCTCAGCATTTCCTGACGTTAATGAATATAACCTTGCCAGAGCTACATTCCTCTACTGGCTTCCCCGAGGTGCTTGGTGACCTCTTCGGTAGGGTCTAGGAGCTGGGGCCTGGATCGGTGGTCCTATGCATGCTCGACCCAGGTGGCTGGGTCTCCCATAATGATAACAAACGTCTCTTCCAGCTCGGCACTCTCCTAGATGTCGTCTCCCATAGGTCTGACACATAGGGTAGGTCTGCACACCCTAATTCTCACAAGATCCCGTCATCTGCCTCTAACCTCCCCAGTCTCCTCTCCATAGGCGCCGACTAGAATCCGCCTGAAAATCCTGAGGCTCAGGCCTCTTTGTCTGACTCTGAGCTGCGATGCCTTTTTGCATGCCACTCTCAATAACTGCAGCCCTATCCACAACCTCTGTGAATATTTGAGCTTGAAAACCGATAACTTGCTCAAATAGGTTATGTCTCAGACCTTCTTCAAACTTCCTCCCCTTTTTCTCTTTGTCTGGTGCCAAATAAGGGGCGAACTGAGACAACTCAATAAATCGAGTTGCGTACTATGATACTGTCATCTGCCCTTGAGCTAAGTGCATGAACTCTACTGCCTTTGATCTCCAAATGATAGTAGGGAAATATCACTCGAATAACAGCTCCTTGAATTGACTCCACGTCACTGGCACCAGATTCAGCCTCTACTCCTCAATCAGTCGCGCTGATCTCCACCAACGTTTTGCCTTTCCTGTCAGTTTAAACATTGCAAATACTACCTTTTGTTCATCTATACATGGAAGCACTGCCAACGTCTCCTCAATGTCCTGGACCCAAATTTCAGCCATAATCGGGTCAGCTCCTCCAACAAAATATGGGGGCTTCATCTTCGTAAACTGCTCAATCATGCAGTTATGCTCCCTTGAGCTCCTGGCCATCTTAGCCATCACCTGTTGGGTGACGCTGCGCAATATTGCATCAGTATCTCCACCTCCCATACCGGAAGGTCTTGCTTCATCACCCCCAGCATTCATACCATTGCTCCCTAGGTCCATCCTGAAAAGACAAAGAACACTATTTAAGGACCCTATCTCCCGTACGAATCTAATTTATTTCATTAAACTAAAATTTCATATTCACTATTAACTATACCCCTTGATCTTAATTCAAAATCAAATCCTGTAACCTAGACACACGACACGACAATAGTTTACTATGACTTTCCTGAAATCGTCACCCTAGGAAAGACACAGAAACCACCACGAAAATCCTGTACCCAGACCACATAACAAAACCTCAAATCCTTTCCAATACTCTGGTATTGCATCCGCTACACTCTAAAGTCAACAGAACCTAGCAATCTAGGCTCTGACACCAAACTGTAATGACTTGATTTTTCATGCCATCTTTTTTTTTTTTAAAACTGTAAAATTTCACTACTTTGATACCTTCTAATATAAACCAAACCATCATCACGAACCAGATAGGGACCGTGGAATCAGAATACAATAAACTAACCAAGTAGCTAGAAGCAGAATACATACAACCATAACAATATATACAATACCAGAGTGTTAAAATATTTCCCAAAATATAAATACACAATTGTACCCAAAATACCCTCATATAAACGTAAGGACTACTCAAAAATAACACCCAAAAACACTCACCCTACGAATAAGGCCGTACTGTGACGACTCAAATAAAAGGTGGAATTTAGATAATAAAGAGGGAGAAAAATGGAAATAGGAACAGAAGGAAAGCTGCCAAGCTTCGTCGACGAAATTCATCGACGAAGGCTTTAAGGATTTCGTTGACGAACACAGGGCTTCGTCGACGTGGAAATACCGAGAGGCGGTTGGGGCTGCTCTAAATTTCGTCGACGAATTAGTTTTGGGGGAAATTTCTTTTAGTATATGTAATCTCTCAAGACTTGAGATGTAACCAGGGTATTCTTCCGCCACAAGTGAGGGTGAGTAATAAAATAAGTAGACCATTTTGCCTCATAAGGGATGATGAATTACATGAATAGCAAATTTCGAGGATGAAATTTTATAAGGAGGGGAGAATGTGATGACCCGAATAAAGGTTGAATTTAGATAATAAAGAGGGAGGAAAAATGGAAACAGGAACAGAAGGAAAGTTGCCAAGTTTCATCGAAAAACACAGGGTTCATCGATGAAGGCGTTAAGGATTTCATCAACGAACACAGGGCTTCGTCGACAAGGAAATACCGAGAGGTGGTTGACAGAGTGCAGAGTGGTTAGGAAGAGGAATTCTGCATTTCTGATGACGGAGCCTTGCGGTTCCGTTCCAGACTATGTGTTCCTATTGATGCTGACATTAGGAGGTCTATTTTAAATGAGGCTCACAGATCCTTGTATACAGTTCATCCTGGTAGTACGAAAATGTACAAGGATCTGCGAAAGTTTTACTGGTGGAGTGGAATGAAAAGGGAGATTGCTGAGTATGTAGCCCAATGCTTGACGTGCTAGTAGGTAAAAGCTTAGCACCAGAGGCCAGCAGACCAGTTGCAGCCGTTGTTTATCCCAGAGTGAAAGTGGGATCATATATCCATGGACTTTGTTTCAGGGCTGTCGTTGACATCGCATGGTCAAAATGCGATTTGGGTGATTGTTGACCGGTTGACTAAGTCAGCCCATTTTCTCCCTATCAAGATCAGTTATTCCCTCAGTCGTTTAGTGGAGATTTACATTCAGGAGGTAGTTCGTTCTCATGGGGTGCCTGTATCTATTGTGTCAGATCGAGACCCGCGATTCACGTCACGATTTTGGAGGAGCTTGCAAGGGGCTCTAGGGTCTCAGTTATAGTTTAGCATGACATTCCATCCTCAGTCAGACGGATAGAATGATAGGACAGTACAGATACTAGAAGATATGCTCAGAGCATGTGTTTTAGATTTTGGGGGTAGCTGGACTCAGTTCATGCCACTGGTGAAGTTTGCGTATAATAACAGTTATCAATCTAGTATTGGAATGGCACCGTTTAAGGAACTATACGGTAGGAGATTTTGATCTCCTTTATATTGGGATGAGATGGGTGAGCGGCGAGTTGTGGTTCCAGAGATGGTACAACAGGTGTACGATAAGGTTCGACTTATCAGGGAAAGAATTAGTGTAGCTCAAAGCTGATAGAAGAGTTATGCCAACAATTGCCGCAGGAATTTAGAGTTTGACGTGGGTGATCACGTATTTTTGAAGATAGCTCCATTGAAAGGAATTATGAGATTTGGTAGGAAGGGCAAACTTTGCCCTAGGTTCATCGGTTTGTTTGAGATTTTAGAGAAAGTGGGACTGGTGGCCTACATGCTAGCTTTGCCACCTTCATTATCTAGAATTTATGACGTATTTCATGTATCTATGTTGAGGAAATACGTCCCATATCCTTCTCATATTATCAACTATGGTGAGTTAGAGCTCAGTGACTCGCTTGTTTATGAGGAGGCACCAGTGCGAATTCGGGATAGAAAGGAACAGGAACTACGTAGTAAGAAAATTCATCTAGTAAAAGTTCTATGGAGGAATCACGCAGTAGAAGAGGCTTCTTGGGAGCTCGAGGAGCAGATTAGACAGAAATATCCGTAACTATTCCAAGAAGTTTAAATGTAATAAGAAATGTGAGTAATTATGATGTTTTCTTTGCAGGTACATGTAATGTTTTAGGTAGTATATGGTATTTTAATTTTGTGGGAAATTTCTTTTAGTATATGTAATCTCCCAAGACTTGAGATGTAACCACGGTATTCCTCCGCCACAAGTGAGGGTGAGTAATAAAACAAGTAGACCATTTTGCCTTATAAAGGATGATGAATTACATGAATAGTAAATTTCGAGGAAGAAATTTTATAAGGAGGGGAGAATGTGATGACCCGAATAAAAGGTGGAATTTAGATAATAAAGAGGGAGAAAAAATGGAAACAGGAATAGAAGGAAAGTTTCCAAGCTTCGTCAACGAACGCAGGGTTTTGTCGACGAAGGCTTTAAGGATTTCGTTGTCAAACACAGGCCTTTGTCGACGAGGAAATACCGAGAGGCGGTTGGGGCTGCTATGAATTTTGTCGACGAACACAGGACTTCTTTGACAAATTTATTGAAGGATTCGTCGACAAAGTGATGTGTCTCGTCAATGAATCTGGTAGTATAAATAGTGGAAAATCGGGATATTTTGTCATTTATTTGCACCTCTCTCTCTCTCTCTCTCTCTCCTCTCTTTCGTACGCCACTCTCTCACTTCTCTCTTCAAATTTGGCCCCGCCAGTTGCCGAATCAAAGATTTGAGGCTACCACGATGCTCCTGGTGAAGTTCTCTACGAGTTTGCCGAAGCGGATCATTGGGGAAACGAAGTTGGAAATCATTCCTGAGTTGAGGTAAGACTTTTTAAGCCAAATTTGGTCTTGTGATAGTTATAAGAAATGATGTACGTATACAAATACTGAAGTTTAATACTGAAAATTTTCAGTTTAGGGTATTGATCAGGAAATCCTACAGGGGGTCAGGCTAGGATATTTTAGGGGCTTTCTCAGTAGTCAAGTAAGGGAATAAACTAAAGCAGTTACTTTACATACAAATTATTATTAATTATGAGTAAATTTATTTTCAGAAAAGCATATGTTATATTTGTTTATTACGAATGAAATGTATGATTGGGAAAATACTGTCATGATGATTAAATGTATATGTATGAATGAGATTAATTTTAGAATATGAAGTATGACTTTTAACAGCACATGTGTGGCATGAATATTATTTTACATAAAATGCATTATGATATGAAAGATTTTATGAGCAAAACATGTTTTCAAGTACTATGAAAAGATGAGTTATGTTGTGATGATTTTGATGAATATATGATAAATGATTTATTTTCAGAATGTATATACCTGAAACGATTTTGGCGCGAGGCCATGTATTTATGTTATCGGCACGAGGTTGTATTTATGTTATCGGCACGAGGCCATAATTACGATATATTCGGCATGAGGTCGTAATTATGATATGTTTGGCCCAAGGCCGTGATTACGATATATTTGGCACGAGGCCGTAATGATGTTATGTATGATCATGTATTATATGTTATCACAACCAAGATGTTAGTTTAGTTTAGTTCAGGGGCTTGGTACTGTAGCTTATAGATTAGATGTTTATGATCAGATTAGTACTAACCACCCCACGAGGGGGTGGGAGATGGATAGTCGATGTGTCTTTTAGTCGAGTGTGGAAATCCATCTGGAAGTCTGAACCAGGGTGTGGCGGGCCCATCGCACTTACAGACATATTTGACTCTGCAGTGGTCGGCCAGCCATTGTTGGGTCCTGCCTTCGGGCTGCACAACCCATCATGGGGGTTAATACATAACACTAGCTAACTATTCATCCTGGGTATATTTTCAGTATTACAGTTATAACAGATGTTTTATGTATGTTATGACTTATTATAAATATGAAAGTAAATGAGCATTTAGTATGATATGATGAATATTTGCAGAGTTATGAAATGTACTGTATATGTATAATTACATTAAATATTCATGTTGTTACACAGCTGTATTTAGTTTATTTTCTCTTACTGAGAAGTGTCTCACCCCGCGAATATTAAAAGATTTTCAGGAAACCCAGAGGGACCGGCGGGTCCAGGCTGCCGATGAGTGGGTTTAGCTTCCCTACTAGAAGGGTAAGCATTGAACTAGGATCATGAGATTTTTGTTGTACGATACTAGTGTTATTTTGACTTTTTGGAAAATTGTAAATGTATACAGTATTTTGGGAATGTAAATGACTCTGGTATTATGTTTTTGGATAGATGATTGAGATTTTTATTTTACTGCTGCTTAGGTTTCCGCTGTGAATGACAGGTGTCCCCGTTATCCACGGGTTCGGGTCGAATTTTCCATTTATTATGTTAAGAAATTTAGGGTCGCTACATTTGATATTAGAGCTTAGGATACTGGGTTCTGTAGACTCTAGAGTGCAGCAGTAATAATACCACAGTATAGGATAAGGGGATTTGAGGTCTGATTTTGTAGTTTAGATGTAGGACTTCCGTGGTGGTTTGTGTGATTTTCCTGGGGTGACGATTTCAGGAAAGTCATTGTAAACTATCGTTGGGTTGTAAATGACTGAGGGAATAACTAATCTTGATAGGGAGAAAATGGACGACTTAGTCAACCGGTCAACAATCACTCAAATCGCATTCTGACCATGCGATGTCGACGGCAACCCTGAAACAAAGTCCATGGATATATGATCCCACTTCCACTCTGGGATAAACAACGGTTGCAACTAGCCTTCTGACCTCTAGTGCTCAGCTGTTACCTGCTGGCACATCAAGCATTAGGCTACATACTCGGCAATCTCCCTTTTCATTCCATTCCAGTAGTAAAACTCTCACAGATCCATGTACATTTTCGTACTACTAGGATGAACTGTATACAAGGATTGTGAGCCTCATTTAAAATAGACCTCCTAATGTTAGCATCGGCAGGAACACATAGTCTGGAACGGAACCGCAAGGCTCCGTCATCAGAAATGCAGAATTCCTCTCCCTGACCACTCTGCACTCTGTCCATCACCTCTACTAATTCTGGATCTTCTTTCTGGACAGCTTTAATTCTTTCCTGTAGAGTAGGCTATACTACTAAGTTGGCAATACACACTGGAAGATCACTCTCCACCAACTCTATGCCGAGTCTCTCCAGATCCATCATGATCGGATGCTAGATCTCTATAGCTACCAACACTGGTTTCCTGGATTTCCTGCTCAACGCATCAACTACCACATTTGCTTTCCCTAGGTGATAACTGATGGTACAATCAAAATCCTTTATCAGCTTCAACCACCTTCTCTGCCTCATATTCAGTTCCTTTTGGGTGAAGAAATATTTTAAGCTTTTGTGGTCGGAGAAAATCTCGCACTACTCACTGTACATATAATGTCTCCAAATTTTCAATGCATGCACCATTGTAGCCAGCTCAAGATCATGGGTAGGGTAGTTCTTTTCGTATTCTTTTAACTGTCTAGATGCATATGCCACTACCCTGCCATGCTGCATCAACACATAGTCAAGTCCCTTCAAGGATGCATCACTGTAGATAGTATAACCCTCACCCCCAAACGGGATTATCAATACTGGCACTGTGACTAACCTCTACTTCAGTTCCTGAAAACTCTGCTCACAGCTGTCGTATCATTCATATCTAGCATTCTTTTTAGTTAGTCGCGTCAGAGGCCTTGATAAAGCTGAGAACCCCTCGACAAAACGACGATAATAGCCGGCTAACCCCAAGAAACTCCTGATCTCCTAGACGTTCCTCGATCTAGCTCAGTTCACCACCGCCTCAATCTTATTAGGATCTATAGAATTTACGTCTCTTGAGATAACATGCCCCAGAAACACTACTTTCTCGAGTTAGAACTCACATTTGATGAACTTGACATACAACTTCTTCTCCCTGAGCATCTGTAAAACCCGCCTTAGATGCATCTTGTGTTCCTCATAGCTCCTCAAATAGACTAGTACATCATCAATAAAAACAACCACAAACTGATCTAAATATGGATGAAAAATCTTGTTCATCAATTCCAAAAATATCGCAGGAGCATTCGTCAAACCAAATGGCATAACCAGAAACACATAATGCCCATACCTGGTCCTGAAAGCCGTCTTCGATACATCTTCCACTCTCACCTTTACTTGATGATAGCCTGATCTAAGATCGATCTTCGAATACACCTGTGTACCCTGGAGCTGGTCAAACAAATCATCGATACGGGGTAGAGGATACTTATTCTTGATTGTAACTTTATTAATCTCCTTATAGTCTATGCATATCTTCATAGTCCCGTCCTTCTTTTTCACAAATCACACTGGGGCTCCCCACGGCGATACACTAGATTGTCTGAAGCCTTTATCTAGAAAATCCTGCAACTGATCTTTCAGTATGACCAACTCTGTCAGCGCCATTCTATACGGTGCTTTCGATTCGGTGTTGTACCTAGTAGTAGATCAATGAGAAAATCTACTTCACGATCAGGCGGCAAACTTGGTAATTCATCTAGAAACACGTCTGTAAATTCTTTCACCATAGGCGTGTTAATAAGTTTCAATTCATTTTCTAACATTTCCTTCACAAAAGCCACGAATCCTAGACAGCCATTCTGGAGCAGTCTCCTTACCTGAACAGCTGAGATCATTTGAGGTAAAAATTACACTCGTGACCCTATAAATCTAAATTCTGGCTTCCCTGGAGGTCTAAATATCATTTCTCTAGCACGACAGTATATAATAGCAGAATTAGCCGCTAGCCAATCCATGCTGAAAATAATGTCAAACCCGTGCATATCTAGTACCACCAAATCAGCAAATAAAATCTTCCCCTGAACATCAACTAGACAACCACAGAGTACCCTACTACATCTCACAGCTGACCCGGTCGGTGTAGTTACTAATAGCTTAACATCTAATGATTGCGTTTCTGCCCCACATAATTTAACACACTCGAAGGACACAAATGAATGTGTGGCACCAGAATCAGAAAGTGTAATAACCTTAAATGAAAGCATACTAACAGTACCTGTTACCACATCGCCGATAGCCTTAGCGTCGCTTGGCGTCAAAGCAAAAACTCTGGCTGGGGCCGTATTCCTTTGCTGGCCTCCTCGTGGTGCCTAGTAACCTCCTCGTGCAGGTCTAGGAGTAGGAGCAGTTTGTGTCGGACACTCCCTCATCATATGCCCTGGCTCCCCGCACCTGTAGTAGACACGTCGCCCGGCACGACACTCCCCTAGGTGTTTTTTCCCACAAGATGGGCAAGCTGGAGATGGCTGCACACCCTGAAAATTGTGATTCCTGATCTCCTGTCTCTGGTCCCTATAATAGCCACCTCTCTTCCATGTGGCACGGCCGACTCCCTACTGGGAACCAGAAGGTGTGGATCTCTTCTTCTATCTCTGGTCCTCCACCTCCAACCGATCTCCAATCTCTGCTATAGTGGCTCTATCCACTAGCTCAGTAAAATCCTGCAACTTCAGAATCGAGACCTGCTTATAAATTTCGCTCCTCAGACCTCTCTTAAACTCATACCTTCTTCGCTTCATCTGGAATGATGTACGGAGCGAAGCGAGATAGCTTGATGAACCTTGCCGCGTACTACTCTACTGACAGCTGTCCCTGCTTCAGATTCAGGAACTCCTCAATCTTAGCCTCACTAGACAAGGTTGGAAAATACCCGTCGAAGAATATTTCTTTAAACTGTTACCACATCATCTCTACAGGTACCGTCCTCTTCTACTCTAATAATCTCACTGCCGACCACCATCTCTCGTCCTCTCTAGTTAGTTTATATGTGGCAAACAGCACCTTCTACTCCTCTGAACATTACAACACTGCAAATATTTTCTCTATCTCCTACACCCAGTTTTCAGCAACTGTAGGATCTGTCACTCCTGAGAAAGTTGGAGGGCTCATCTTTATGAATTTCTCGATTGTGCTACCATGGCCTACAGACGGACCATCCTGTTCCTTCGAACTCCTGACAATTTCTGCCATAACCTGCTGTGCCACGCTGCGTAAAATGACATCCGAATCACTGCCCGCAACGCTTGAGGGTCCAGCACCCTCACTTCCACTAGCGTGGGCACTATTGCCACCAAGGTCCATCCTGAAAACAAGTAACTTAACTCAAAACCTCCTTTTCTATACATACCACTCAACTCATATAATATATTCTTCTAATTAATTCATCTCTCTTGATCTCAATTCAAGGTTCAATCCTGCAACCTAGATACCAAACCCAACGATAGTTTACAATGATTTTCCTGAAATCGTCACCCCAGGAAAGTCACACAAACCACCACGGAAGTTCTGCATCTAGACTACAAAATCAGACCTCAAATCCGCTTATCCTATACTTTAGTATTATTACTGCTGCACTCTAGAGTCTATAGAACCTAGTATCCTAGGCTCTGATACCAAATGTAGCGACCCTAAATTTCTTAACATAATAAATGGAAAAGTCGACCCAAACCCGTGGATAACGGGGACACCTGTCATTCACAGCGGAAACCTAAGCAGCAGTAAAATAAAAATCTCAATCATCTATCCAAAAACATAATACCAGAGTCATTTACATTCCCAAAATACTGTATACATTTACAATTTTCCAAAAAGTCAAAATAACACTAGGATCGTACAACAAAAATCTCCTGATCCTAGTTCAATGCTTACCCTTCTAGTAGGGAAGCTAAACCCAATCATCGGCAGCCTGGACCCGTCGGTCCCTCTGGGTTTCTTGAAAATCATTTAATATTCGCGGGGTGAGACACTTCTCAGTAAGAGAAAATAAACTAAATACAGCTGTGTGACAACATGAATATTTAATGTAATTATACATATACAGTACATTTCATAACTCTGTAAACATTCATCATATCATACTAAATGCTCATGTACTTTCATATTTATAATAAGTCATAACATACATAAAACATCTGTTATAACTGTAATACTGAAAATATACCCAAGATGAATAACTAGTTGGTATCATGTATTACCCCCCACGACGGGTTGTGCAACCCGAAGGCAGGACTCGACAATGGCTGGCCGACCACTGCCGAGTCAAATATGCCTGGAAGTACGATGGGCCCGCCACACCCTGGTCCGGATTGCCAGGTGGACGTCCACACTCTACTGAAAGCCACAACGACTATCCATCTCCCACCCCCTCGTGGGGTGGTTAGTACTAATCTGATCATAAACATCTGATCTATAAGCTACGGTACCGAGCCCCTAACCTGAACTAAACTAACATCCTCGTTGTGATAACATATAATACATGATCATACATAACATCATTATGGCCTCGTGCTGAATATATCGTAATCTTGGCCTCGTGCCGAACATATCATAATTACGGCCTCGTGCTGAATATATCGTAATTACGGCCTCGTGCCGATAACATAAATACATGGCCTCGCGCCAGAATCGTTTTAGGTATATACATTCTGAAAATAAATCATTTATCATATATTCATCAAAATCATCACAACATAACATGTTTTGCTCGTAAAATATTTCATATCATAATGCATTTTATGTAAAACAATATTCATGCCACACATGTGCTGTTAAAAGTCATATTTCATATTCTAAAATCGTGATTTTCTGGCATCTCATTCATAAATATACATTTAATCATTATAATAGTATTTTCCCAATCGTATATTTCATTAGTAATAAACAAATATAACATATGCTTTTCTAAAAATAAATTTACTCATAATTAATAACAATTTGTATGGAAAGTAACTGCTTTAGTTTATTCCTTTACCTGACTACTGAGAAAGCTCCTAAAATATCCTATCTTGATCTCCGTAGGATTTCCTTATCAATACCCTGAAACTAAAAATTCCCATTATTAAACTTTAGTATTTTCATATGTACATCATTTCCTATAACTATCACAAGACCAAATTTGGCTTAAAAACCCTTACCTCAACTCAGGGATGATTTTCAACTTCGTTTCCCCAACGATCCGCTTTGGCAAACTCGTAGAGAACTTCGCCAGGAGCGTCGTGGTAGCCTCAAATCTTTGATCCGGTGACTGGCGGGGCCAAAATCGAAGAGAGAAGTGGGAGAGAGGCATAGGAAGGAGAGGAGAGAGAGAGAGGTGCGGATAAATGACAAAATATCCTGATTTTCCACAATTTATACTACCAGATTCGTCGACGAGACATGTCACTTCATCGACAAATCCTTCAATAAATTGGTCGACGAAGCCTTGTGTTTGTCGACGAAATTCAGAGCAGCCCCAACCGCCTCTCGGTATTTCCTCGTCGATGAAGCCTTGTGTTCGTTGACGAAATCCTTAAAGACATGGTCGACGAAACCCTGTGTTTGTTGACGAAGTTTGGAAGCTTTCCTTCTGTTCCTGTTTCTATTTTTCCTCGCTCCTTATTATCTAAATTCCACCTTTTATTCGGGTCATCACACGTATTGCAGTCCCCTCTATCTGCGAGCCCGATCTGCTCACTTAACTGGATCACCTAAAAAATATTAAATCACTTGGATGAGACAATGCTCAGTAAGATGAAATATGATATTACTAGTGTGTGGAAGGAGAGTTTACATATTTGAAAAAAACTGATTTAGAAATACCATAATTAATTGAGTCTGAGAAAACACATATAAATATTACAATATAGCTCATACCTAAGTTGCTTAACATAAACTAATTTTTTGAATATTCTATTTATAATACTTCTAGTATTTATAAGTATGTCTATTTCTGAAATTCTGAATATACATATATATAATAATTGAGAAAACTTCTCTGGATGGATAACTGAAAGTCATGATTTAACCCCTCATGACAGGGTTGTGCGGCCCGTAGGCGGGACCTATCCTGACTGGCTGACCAGGATAAGTCAACTGAACTCCGAAAGTCAAATCAGCCTCCTCAACCCTAACTAACGAGGAGCCTGTCCACAACATAGGCACAATCGACTGCTGAATCCACATACTATCTAAGTTATATGGTTGCACTCTGAATTGAATATAGCTACGGTAACGTGTTTTGTTGACTAAATTTAGTCCATCAGGGTCTAATACTATATATGTAACTGATAATTCTATAATACTGTTTTTCCATGATTTTGAAATAACCATAACTCTGTAAAGCTGATTTGAGAATCTGAAAATCTGAATAACTGATTGAATATTTAATATATGTATAATTGAGTATTTGGGCGTTATGGTTCTGAAATCATAGTGTTTTGAAATTGCTGAAAATATATGTTTCTGTACATATACTATAAATCATGTTTCTGAATATACTGTATAATTTTCATCTGTATATATACTGAAAATTCATCATTCTATAAAACATATAACATTAAGACAAATAAAAACAAAAATGACATTGTTGGCCAAAATCATAGGATGATTCGTACAAGGTTTAACTTAGAAAGTTTTAAGATTTGGAAAGTAATATGAAATTTGGGTATTCATTTGAAATCAAAAGAAAGAAAATCTAAAGCAAATTGAGCTTATTGCATAAGTATTTTGATTAAGAAAAGATATTTGAGCAAAATGAGAGGTAGTTAAGCAAAATAAAAGATATTTGAGAATAAGAGATACTTGAGCAACATGAGAACAATTTGAGCAAAATTGTAGCACAATGCACAAATGATAATAATATGCTTCATGCTTATATGATATGTTGATATGCTACATACTTACATGCTAAATGTTGATATTCTGATATGCATATGTGGTGAGATACTAATGATTTGATAATATGAACTAAATACTGTGCTATGACTATGCTAAAATGCTAACATGTATATATTGCCAAAGACATGATGATGACTTGACTTATACTTATGATTTTATGGCTCACTATACATTGCAACTTTGAGCATGAAATTATTTAGAATGATTATGAAGCATGAATCTTGATATGATATTGATATATGAGTATGAGAATAATTCTTGACCATATCAGTTTACATGCTAAATGATGGATCACATTATATATCTCTTGCATGATTGACTAATGGATAAACATGTTGTGATATATGCTGGCTTATGGACCTTTGTATTGCAATCCAAATGTGATATTTATTTTGGTCCTTAGTACCTTTATTTTGGTTTATCTTCTTGTTGATGTAAAGAGGGAGAGAAATTTGACTTGAAAACTTGATATCCATGAGCAGCGCATGATATGATATTGGTATTATTCTTGATATTGGTATCCATGAGCACTTATATGAAATATATTAATATTTGAAGCATGACATGATAAATTTAAAAGCACAATTGGTATCTTCATGAATACATAGTTTACAATTCAAAAATGCAAGTTTGACATTATTGAATACATGATACATTTCATTCGGGGGGGAGTTAGACTTGTTAAATAATAATATCATGATTTATGTTCATTACTGGAAATCATTAAAAATTATGATATCGAATCTTTTGTATTTTTTTTCCCACTACTTTGAAACTTCTTGTTAATCTTATTATGCATGTTGAATGCAAAAATTCTGTTTTGAGCCTTCACTAGATCTATATTTTTGCTTATGGTTATTCATTGCCTTAGTATTTATATGTTTTTCTTGATATCTTACTCTTTTTGATTGATGTCAAAAGGGGGAGAAATTTTGGGCAAAAATTGAGCATGATACTGCATACCTAAGCATGTATATTGGCTCAACTATGAAAGTATTTGATCTTGAATGATGTGACCTTGATATTGAATGATGTGATTTTGATATATGGGCATGACATTGAAATTAATATTGAAATTGATCTTGATATTGAAAATATTGTTAAGTTGATGCTTATTGTAAGGGGAGTCTTTTTAAGGCTTACTCATTTTTTTTGCACCTTATTTGTCATCATAAAAAAGGGAGAGATTGTTAGCCTTACAAGACTTAAAATCTTGTTTTGATGATAAAAAATTAGAGGAACTTAACATATTTGGTTAAGTGATGATATTTCAGGACTCGAGTATGTGAATACAAGGTCAAGTGCTCATAAGGATCATTGAAAACTTATACTTCAAAGAAAGATGATCAAATGAAGTTTAAAGAATATCAAGGCATGAATTCAAAGAGATCCAAAGATAGCTCAAGCAACATCAATATGAGTAAAGTGTATGCAGGAACTTAAAGCTAACTCAAGCTCAAGTCAAAAGGGACATGAAGCAAAATACCATGAAAAACTTGAAGAATAGAGTTTTAGGCTTTAAGACCAATATTGTAAGTACTTCATGTTTAAATATCTTATGGAAATATGTTAAAAGCTCTTTAGGGATATTTATGGACTTAGAGACTTTATTTCAAACCGCAGAAAATGTTTTATGAGTAATCAAAGTAAGAGAGCAAAAAGGGTTTTTGAAAACTAAACTAAAAAATCAAAATTATGTCTGCCCAAACGACTGAAGTTTAACTTCAGTCAACTAAAGAATTTCTTCAGAAGACTGAAGAATAAGTTCAGTCTGTTGAAAATTTTTTTGCTGGAATACAGAAGAGACAGTACACCCTCAAAAGACTGAACCCTTCAGTTCAGTCGTTTGACCTTGTATTTAGTTCAAATTTTTCAGTGTTTAAAGTACTTCAGAAAACTGAACCCGATACTTCAGTCTACTGAACACTGTTAACAGCTAATTTTTAAATTAAGGTTTCTTGCGCCCTAAATTTTATGAAAACTTGGGAATTACTCCAAGTAATCTTCGGCAACATGAAATTGCTTTTAGAAGCTTATAAATACATGGTTTAAGCAAATTAAACTTACCAAGAAATTTAAAATTTGTTCACAAGCTGAAAGTCTTGCTGCTCTCTCTTGCTCAACTTCTTGCAATACTGATTTGCTGAAAATTTGAAGTGCTGAAACATCCTAATCTGAGTTCTAATTGTCGATTCTTATCTGAAGAAGGAACTTAGTGAAATCTTCTTTGGGCTTCAATCTATTTCACTTTGATATTTGAATATTGAAGTATATAGTGTTTTAACTTATACTAATCTGCTCTTGTGAGAGTGTTATTGTACATAAGGATTGTTTCTTGTTTCCTTGTAGTGAATTGACGGTCCAAGTTGTTGAATCGTTGTACCGAACGTGAGGTATCACTTGGAGAGGCATTACTCTAGCCTATAAAATGAGTGACCAAGCGTGGGGTATCGCTTGGAAAGGCGTTGCTCTAGTCTATTGAAGGAGCGACTGAACATGAACTATCACTTGTAACGATTTGCTTCTCTAGGAAAGGAGTTTTCTAGTGGAATCCTTAGGTGATATTGACCTAAGGCGAGGACGTAGGTTGGGGATAAGCTGAATCTCGTAAAAATTTCAGTGTCATTCTCTACCCTTTCTCTTTACTTTTCAGCATATATAAATTGTGCAGTGTATGCAAAGTGCAAGTTGCTGAAAGTCGAAAACTGAGATTAAAGAAGACTCTTAAAATAAGAAAGTACGTTTTGATTAACACACCACAAGTAAACAAAACTTAAACAAACAACCAACCAATCAACAACAAAAGTAATCAATCAAAAAATACCCAATTTAGATATGGTATTAAGCTCTTTGACAAATTTCAGCTTTTGCAGCCCTGTGAATATATGTAAGCCCTATAGTGAATGAAATTTGTTTTTATCTTTTTGTAGTTTGATTTGTTGGAACCACGGTATTCATCCACCATAAGTGAGGGAGTTTTCTAATAAAAAAATGAGGTGTTGCCCTCTTTTATTTAAAAAAAAAAATTGTTTGTGGTTTCCTAGGATGAAACCTTTTTTGGGGTTGTTTTCCTTTGTAGGAATTTTGCTCCTTTGCCTTGGACTTAACTAGGGTTTATTTGGAAGTTAATTTCTTGGTCTTCTAAGCTTGGTCCCACATTCAACTTGTTTCTTTGAACCAAATGTGCACAATTAAGTTTGACAAAGTCATTGCATTGGTGTTTTAGGGTTATCTTATAGTTCTTTCAAGATGGAGGAATTTTTTTAAGTAGTGCTCTAGCTTGGAAAATTTCATCTATGTTGTTCCTTTTTTTTAAAGTACATTGTTTAACAATATTTGGTATCCCATTTGGTGGGGAACAACTTATCTTCTACCAATTCATCATAATCCAATAAATTATTTATTACAAACTTTTTAGATGCGGCGTCTTATTTTTTTAGCAAAGCATCCCAAATCTTTGTGATTGTGTTGAGAGTCCAACAAATGTCATAGAAATGATTGGTTATGCCATTGAGTTTATAGTTCTTACATAAGTGATTCGCTTTGTCCCATAGATAGAATTCATGTTGGTTGAATTAGAAGCAACCACCAGCCCAGATTCTTTGCATATAAAATCTACTTTTGTAGTTTCTAAAATAGAAAGGAGTTTGGAACTCCATGCCTTGTAGCTACCATCAAAGGCTCCAACTTAGTTATATCATGGACTTGAGAAACAACGTCGTCTCCTGAATTTATTGTGCTTTAGAAAAAATCAGAATTTAATTTTAGATTATAAGGAAAATAATTTTATCTTGTTGCAGTTAAGCACAATGATACACTAAGACTTAACAAAATTACTAAAGATTTGGAAAAAGAAAAATAGTATGAAGGAATTGCAAATTCAAGCACAAAATATATGTTGCCCTAAAATTGAATTTGTCACCTCCAATGAATTTGTAAAAGAATGGTTATGGCCGAAGTTTACAGCCATGAAAAATGAAAAATAATTACTGGAAAAACTAGCTAAAGTAACAAAGCCAAAATTAAATGCATACTCAAGGAAAAAAAAATGAAATTTAGACATATCTAAACAACAAATGAAATTTAGACATTTAATTTTTAAAAAAATAAAAAAATTAACTATTTTTTTTTTTATAAAAAAATCCCATAAAATAGAGAGTTTTAATTTTAGGTCTTGGATTATGATTTGTGTGAATTATACAAATCACTCATTAGAATTTTGTATTACATTTTATTCAATTGTTCACAAATCTAGGTCAAATGTCCAAACTCAAAAATTCCCACAGATGAAATCTAGTATTATGACGAGGGCAAAAATATAGGAAGTGTGTATGGGTTGCGTGCAAGGCGCACATGCTAACTCCAAGAAAGATCATGGAAATCTCACCAAAGGAGTTAATGGACATTTTGTATGAGCATGGAAGAGGGTTTTTTTTTTTTAGAACCCTACTTAGTTACTCCGTCGATTTAACCTTTCGTAATGTTATACCCTATTTAAGAAAATTCGTAACTTAAAAAATCAATTGTTGGTGCAGTCAGTCAAATCTTTTTATATGATGAATTTTATAGAAGATTTAAAGCACACTAAATTGAGGAATGTTTCTTAAAAAATATATTTAAAAAAAAGTTAATTAATGCGCTAAAACATTCATTAACAAAATTTAATATGTATTCATTTACGGTAGGAAGTTAGTTAACTAAAGAAAACAAGAAGTTCAAAATGTTAAGTTACACAAATTATTTTCATAAGGCATCTCTGGCACCCACTATTATAAAATGTTCTCATTCTTTACTATAAAAAGTTTTTGAAAACTTTACTCTTATCATTCCATCGATATATATTTTAACATTGAAGTTATCTATCCGCTATTGCATTCTGATAATTTACCTTTAATTAATAAGATTTGAGGCCATAATCACTTAAAGAAAATAAAATAAAAAAATGTTTTAATTGCATTATTTTATTTAACATTATTCAGACTTTATTTTATTGAAGCATAAAACTTTTATATTAGAAATTTTAAGTTAGAATATTGAGAAAAATGAAAAGGAGCATAATTTTTTTTTTTTTTTTATAAATTATTTTAATGATTGAAAATTTCAATGCGGAGGATTAAGAGCCCGCAGGCGGAGCTAGTTCCTTGTTTACTTCTTGTGGTATTTGATTTACTGTGGTCTCAAATAATGGGGAAAATTGAAGGCACAGAAATACACAGGGTAAATAAATAACAAAACACTAACTCTGCCTCTGCAGTGTGCAGCCAGGTCCCTTCAAATGTACGATTCAGTAACAATAGAGGAGGCGGGGGGATGCATCCTTCCACTACCGCTCTTCTTTGGCCCCGTGGGCCGCCCACAGCTGCAAGAGCACTCGTACCCATATACGTTCCCAAAGCACGAGAACAAACCCCCGCCGCCGTCGCTGTGCCGCCTCGCACGCCGGCTGCTTCCGCCTCCGCCTCCGCCGCCGCCCTTGTCGCTTGACGGATAGCTCTCGAATTCCCCCTTGTCGTACACCGGAGGCAGCTCCGTCCGCCATCTCTCCAGCTTCGACCTCAGCCCTTCCACGCTTCCGTCCAAGCTCCACTTGTCCAAATTCCGCCCATGAGCCACCGGGTACATACCCTCTGCCACCGCCGCGGCCACCTCCGAAGCCGACGGCCCCACTTCAGACTCCGATACAACGGACCCGTTTCCGTACGGGTACGCCACTTTCGGGTGGGCCGCAAAATCCACTTTAGCGAAGGGCCTCACGCTCCCGTAATTTGTAATGGGCCTTGCATATGTTACAGGCTCTCTCAATTGGGCCAGGATGTCCGGCCCGCTCGTTTTCGAAATGGGCTTGTTTGCCTTCTCGTTTGCTGCTGCCTTGCCTTCAGGTGGGTCACCCATATCAGAGCCGTTGATGACTGAACCAGCGGCCTTTTTACTTATATGCTCTTTTGATCCGCCCTTGACTTCTGAGCCGTTGATTATGGAACTGGCCTTTCCACTTTTCTTCTCTCCTGGTGTGTCCATGATATCTGAGCCGTTGATTATCGAACCTGCCTTTCGAGTTTTCACCTTTCCCGCTTCTGAGCCGCTGACCAACGAGCTGGCTTTGCCTCTCTTCGCCTTCCCCACTTCTGAGCCGTTGATCATCGAACTCGCTTTGCCGCCCTTCACAGCATCCGAGCCGTTGATTATGGAACCTTGCCTCTGGAACTCAACATCGGAAACGCGCTCGCTGCGTTCGCTACGTGTTCGTCTGAGCTGCGGCCCAGCATAAAGAGTTGGATCAGCATTACCGTCACCGTTGACGTTGGTGTTGCTGTTGTTCTGGCGATGGTGGTGAAGAGTCCCGTGATTGTGGGTTTGTGGGTCGTCTTCGCCCATGAGATCGCGGTATCCAACGGCGGAGGATAGTTGGGTGTAGAGGGGCACGCTGCGCATGGAGCTGTCGAGGAGGGCGACGCCGATGTTGAGGATGCCCTGGGGACGGCCGGACGGGCGGCGGACCTGGAGAGCGACGAAGCGCATGCCGACGTGGGAGGGAGGCTGCTGGTGGTGGGGCTGATGAGGGCGGGACGGCGAGAGGGAGACGAGGTTGCCCACGAGGACGCGGACGGTGCCAACGTGGACGTCGCGGAACCAGTGTTGGGCGTAGATTTGGATCATGACGGCGGAGGTGTCGGCGAGGAGGAACTGGTCGTCGACGCGGAAGACAAACTTGTCGTTCCAGGTGGGGTTGCAGTGGCCGTGGGTGTCGACGCGGGTGGAGAGGCGGCGGTTGGGGTGGACCCAGGCGACGGCGTAGGTGCGCATGGAGCGGCAGACAGGGGCGAGGTCTTGGGCGGAGATGACATTGATCTCCAGCAGCTGAAAGGGGTTCAGGATTATAGACATTGTTGCAGCCGATGAAACGGTGGTGGCCGCTTGTGATGGAGGAGGAGGGATCCGCTCGCCGTCCGAGGGGAGGACGACGAGGGAGGTGCTGGCATCAAACTCAGGGGAGATGAGGAGGAGGGGGGGGGGGGGGGGGTGTTGGTGGTGGAGGAGGATCTTCTGAGAAGAAGGCTTCGCGAAATGAGAGGAGAAGTTAGTTATATCCATGAGGCTTTGACCACGGTCGCAGTCTGTGAGAGACAGGTAATTTGTGCAACATGCAAGTAACTTTCCAGGTCTAATTTTAGCTTAATTATTATTTAAACTCTGCTCTAATTTGTTGTCAACTATGAAATCCAACCTCAACAACACCTAGCTTGGCAAAAATTTTCAAGAAAGCTCTATACATTTCGAGAGCATTATTACAAAAAGAAAAATTTTAATTTGACTAGAATATTTTTTTTATTGGAAATATGAAATTTCTTATTACTTGTAAAAATTTCTTATAATTTTCTTACCATGGATAGCAAAATTTAATTTAATTTTTTTTCCAAGATGAGGGGGTGGGGTGTTAATTTTTGCTTATCTTTATAACACATGTACATGCAAAGGAAATTCCTTTCCCTCGTGCTTTTCTCATTTTTTAGAATATCATTAATAAATACTGATTGAGTAATGAATATAATGTAGAGTTTTTTACGGACATATTAAGAAAATAAAAAATAAAAAATACAAATATAAGTAGGTGGGAAAAAATTTACAATTTTGAACGGACTTTCCAAAAAGTTACAATATTGACTTTCCAAAAGTCGGTTATGACTAAAGCCCCCTCACCTATCCCCACCGCTCCTTCCTAAGGTAACTATGCGGGGCAGAAAAAAAAAACAAAATCGACCTTCCAAAAATCAGTTCTGAACAAAGTCTGCCAAACCTACTAGAATTGGCGTATTCCCAAGAGAGAGGGGGGGGGGGGGGGAATTGGGTATTTAAAAATTTGTCTTAGGTTCAATTAATCCAACAATCAGTATTACACAAACCTATGGTCTGTCTATGCAATTATAAACTCAATCATTCACAATAATAAATCACGAACATTCAAGTGCTGAAATTTAAATTGTAAAAATTAAAAGCAGATACAAGAAATGTTATCGGAGTTTGACTAATACTGCCTATGTCCTCGCCTCAAGCTAACAAGTAAGAAGATTCCACTAAGTTGCTCACTTCACAAGTGGAGCGACATCGTTTACAACATCTTACTAGGACGGTGCACCTAATTCTTTTAACCGGGTCTAAATCAGTTCGGAACTACTCACAGGGCTAGTCTTCCTTTTCCGACCATACGTCGAGAATACAACAGATACTCAAATAAAATATTTTGTACAACAAAATATGCTTTTAATACAAGCAGATGTGTACAACGCTACAACTTAAAATACAATCACGTATGATATGAAAAAAAGCTCAATATGAGAATGTGATTTTCACAAAAATAATTTTTGAATAAAAATGTGTATAGTGAGTGCTCAAAGATTTTATATTCAAATAAAACTTTTTCTCCAAAAATATTTTTCCAAATGAAGTGCTGGAGAGTCTAGGGTTAGGACTCAAAATATTTTTGCAAACACAAGCACGTGAGCCTTTAAATCTTACAATGGATGTGCAAGATTCACAAGCCAAGAATGATTTACTCCTAAGGATATTTATCAAATAAAATATGTGGGAGAAACTATGAATTTACTCTCAAAAGATATGAATTGAAAAATGAATGCAAGATGAGAGTAAAACAAAATGTCTAGGATAAATAAAACACTTGCTTTGAAAATGATTTTCAAAAATAAACAACAAAGAGAGGATGAAAAATGAGTATAAAAATTTGAGAGGATTTTTCTTAATGATTTTGTTAATCTCGCCCTAATTAAGACAAATGAATGAGTATTTATATACTTGAGGAAAAATATAACCGTTGGGGACACGGTGGTATTTTGGAAAAAGATTAAGTGAGTTTAATTAAAAATAATTCAGTTTAATCTCGGTAAAAATTGACCAACCCGAGAGGTTCGGTCGACCAGATTACTCTGTTCAATTGACCATGACATTTTTAAACTGAGGTTTTGGTCGACCATTCTTGAGGAGATTTTGAACCTCCGAGGTTCGGCCAACTAGGTCATTTTATAACTAGAGGTTTGGTCGACCAGGGTGTTGGGAAATCCCCACGTGGCAATTCGGTCGACCAGAGCTTTGAAGTTCATTTCAAGATTGGTCGACCAAATGGT
This sequence comes from Malania oleifera, assembly GCF_029873635.1. Lineage (NCBI taxonomy): Eukaryota > Viridiplantae > Streptophyta > Magnoliopsida > Santalales > Ximeniaceae > Malania > Malania oleifera. Next base: position 38,230,987 of record NC_080419.1, read on the forward strand.
CAACTATTGACCCTGGGGTGGTTCAGTCGACCGAAGGTCAACGTGTGTTCTGGTTCGGTCGACCGAACACACAAGGATTGTGCATTTAAGTCCTAATTCCCTTTTGAAGTCGGCCTTATTCACACGGTCATTACTTCTAAGATATGGGGGACTTTTTCATGCGATATTTTGGGACCTATGGTCAGTCTATGGTCTTTAAGCTTACCCTAAAAATCAGGTCCACCGAAGGGTGATTCTTAAGGTCTTGTGATTCCCTATGATTAGTCTATGTGTTGACCTTATTGGTCACGCCCGGTTTTAATTATGACAAATACTCATTGTATCAAATGGGTGTTTGAGGTTTTGTGTAGGAACTAAGATTGTTAAGATTAAGATGTGTACAAAGCAAGTAAAGCCTGAAGACCAATTTCTATTCAGCATTGTAATAAATTTCATTTAATTGGTCTGTAATAGTAACTAGGGCTCTGATTTGTAATAAGCTCACACACATCACATGCATGATAATACGTAAGTTTAAACAAACCGTGAGTGAGAAATGACCTTAGAAAGACCTTAGGGTTTACCTTTTGGTCGACCGACACCGGACTTTTTCGGTGTCTTAATTTTGGACATAAATGGCCCTAAGACACACACATTTGCACACATGTTTTCTAGACACTTGAATAGGGTTTGTATGTTTCGAAATGGAACCGAAATGCATACTTGGTGCACTTTCGATCGACCGAACTAGACAGTTCATTCTGCCCTAGTCGACCGAACCAGGCCTGGGTTAACAGTTGATCAAGGCCCTGGTCGACCGAACCAGGTAGTTCAAAAAGACCTGGTCGATCGAAACCCCCTGGGGTCAAATATTTGACCATCTGGTCGATCGAGACAAAAATGAACTCCAACTACCTAGTCGACCGAGGGTCCTCGGGAGAAATCCTAGCGGTCTGGTCGACCGAACCAGACAGTTCAAAATGGTATGGTCGATCGAACCTTGAAAAATTGAGAAATCGCCCTCTCCTAGTCGACCAAGCCCTTAATTCAAAATTCCGCTGGTCGACTGAACCATATGAGACTTGGTCAACTGAAACATTTTTGGTTGATCGAACCTCTCGGGTTGCCCTGATTTTTACCGCAGTTAAATATTTTTTAAACAGGGTTAAAATGCTTTAAACATCATTAAACTTCCCTAATAATACCCAATAGGTCCCCAATAGTCATATTTTCTCCCTTGCCTATATATATGAGATCATTTGTGAAAATAAAGTATGGATTAGCTACCTTGATTAAAGGAGAATTCTCTAAAAACCCAAAAGCCTATAATACTTATTTTTGAGCCTCATTCACTCATGCTTACCTTTTATTTGTGTCTACATCATTAGTAAGTGGATTGAGTGTTTGTTTGGAAAGGTTTGCTCTCCATTGTTCTATTTGATTGACACGATTTTATTTGAAAGCAAAACCTAAAGATTCTTAAGCGACTTTGGTTGATAAGTCTATCCTAAGAAGACTTTGATAGATCTTCTAAGCTTGCACCTTTATTACAAGATCTTGAGAAGATTGTATTTGTTTTTGGTTGCAAAATATTTTCAAAATACTTTCAAATATATAATGTGCTTTATCTTGATAAACCTTTAAAGAGATATTTGTTTATGTGAGAAAAATCTTTGTTGCAATATTCATTGATTCATATTTCTAGTTGAATACAAAGGTTAAACTCTTTTTGCAAACCAAACTTATGCATTGCTAGAACTTTATATATATAAATATATACATATATATTGTTTGGTTAATATCTTTGTTTGAGCACTTATATTGAATACATCTTGTGATACAAAGATTGTAGTGTTCGCACTCTCACGCATTGATTACAACAAAAGCAAATCTATTGGAGAGTAGACATCTTAAACCACACTAAGCTTACATATTAAATCATATTGTGGTGTATGTAATTGCACGTATCTGGGTACACATCTGCTTTACATGAAAGCATAATCACTGTATCACTTGATTGTAATACACTTCTGTTGTATTTCCAGGCGTGGCCTGAAGAGGGAGACTAGCCCTGGAATAGTCCCGGATTGGCCTAGACTTGGTTAGGAAAGTTAGGTGCGTCGTCCTGGTTAAGGCGTGTAGGTTGAGGTCAGCCCCACTAATTGACCTGGTTAAGGTTGAGGTTAGCCCTGTGCTAATTGACCTGATTGTAATCGGTGTCGCTCCACCCTTAAGTGAGCTATTAGTGGAATCCTCGGACTTGCGAGCTAGAGGCGGGGACGTAGGCACAGTTGGCCGAACCCCGATAACATATTGTGTGTTTGGTTATATTTCGTACTTTATATTTACCACACGTGTATGTTATTATGTGGATGATGTGCTTGATTTAAATTTCATATATTATATTTATCGGCATATTTGGAACTACATAGAAAGACCCTAGGTTGTAATAATTTGCCAACATCTAGTTTGACCTAGGAGAAAAGTTTAAAATTCTAATTCACCCCCCCTCCTGGGAATACACCAATTCTAACACTATGGTCATCACTGAGCTTTTATTCATATTATAGATGTCATGCAATTATTACAGACCAAATTAAAAAATTAAATGCAATACAATGAAATTCAAATGTCTTCTTTTTGATCCTTTGCTCTTCTCTTCATGGAGTATGTTGGGTATATGTGCATTAAGATCTGTCTTGGCCTCAATTTCCCTTATACCTTATGTGTGTGCTGAAATATAAACATGTTCACAAACTAAGAACACACATAAGATACAAATGCTTTGTCAACATCAAAACAAGAACCGGACTCAAAAAGTCAACAAAACTTGTCCCTGCTACACACACACACTCACACACACACACACACACACACACATATATATATATATATATATATATATATATATGAAACCCTAGGTAGGTAGGTAGCTATCTAGCTGCCTTTTATCCTTTGCTATTCAAATGCTTCTCACTAGAGAATCTATGTTTGTCTCTTTCATGTATCTGGGTTTCCTTGTTCTAGAAGAGCATTTTTGAAAGTTGGATGCTAGGGAAATATCTCTTGTTTTTCTATAAAAAGGATATTGTAGCCCTTGGCTACACACACACACACATTTACGGTCACTCCAAAAAAGGACTCCAAAGCTAGCTTATGAGCAAAGGAAAAAGAGAAAAAGGAAAGAAAAGGAAGAAGACTTCATGGAAGAAGGAATAGTCAAGCTAGAAGGAGGAGATGAAAGGATCTTCAAGAAGAGTAATCCCTAATCCTCATACTTCGTTATGTGGTTTTCATAACTACTCCAGGCTTGAGATTGATGGTATGCATAAGTGAATGATGAAAATTTCTTTAATCACATGCCAAAGTTAAGATTTTATGTATGAAGTGAAGATTTAATTTTCATCACATGTACAACATAAAGTTTTAGTTTTTATGGCAAACTTAACCCTATCAGGCATATACTAGTTGGCTTGTGTTTAAGAATGAAAGAATTATGCTAGGTATGAAGATGGCTCCAAAACTAAATTTTTTTTACACCATGCATGATTAAGGTAGGTCTAGATCGATCATAGGAGGTCAAGAATAACTAGAGAAGTAGAGAAAGGAGAGAAAGAAGAAAATCAAAGATTGGAGTGGATGAGAGAAAATAAGGGAGGGGATATTTTTCAAAATATTTTCACATGCATGGCTTCTTTAGGAGAGTCTAGGAGGCTTAAACAAGGTCAAGGGAATTCGGTCATAATGTTCTCAAAGGGTTGAAACACCTCCAAGATTGAAGAAACCATAGTTATTGCCATCATTGGCATGAGGTGTTTTTGCAGGTGTTGGGCAGTTTTGTTCATCACTACTAATTCTTTAGGGTTAAAGGAGTTGAACAATGATGAAACAGAAGCTTTAGGACAGTAAGGGAGGTTGGAAAACAACCAACATAGCCTAGGGTTTCCCTGTTTTCTTTAGTGAGATGCCAAAGAAGACAACTAAAAGGTTGATAAACGTACATTTATTTTAAGGTGCAAATTAGTCAACCGATCCATGCAAATCAATCGACCAGTCCCCTTTTTTAATTATTTAATTATTTTTTAATTCCTTTAATATGTTTACAAGTCCAAAAGTTTATTAAAAAAATTTTTTTTTTTTACATAGCCCAAAATTCTTTTGATATATGGGAAAATAAAAAAAATGTCCTTTTATTTTAGAAGCGGTTTCAAGATTTTTTTTTTATAATTTCTTTGTTATTTATTTTCTATTTTCTTCAAATTAGATATTTTAATTTTTTTTCTTAAATAAAATAATTTAGGAGTGTTCTTTTATGGTTTAGAGAATATTATGATTGTTTGGCTAATTTTTAGTTGATTCATTTACTTATTTGAATTTTAGTCACTTTGTGAATTATTAATTAATTAAAAAATAAAAAGTTGCATAAAATTCCAATAAAATACCAAAAAAATTGTAAATAGTTTCTAGAGATGTTTTGGAGTTTTGGGAGTGTTTTGGAGCTTGCTTGCATTTTAGATTAGGTTTGAAGAGTAAAGGATGTAAGAAAATTGAGTTTCAAAAGGATTCGTTGCATATTATGTATGAAATTTTCTATTCGTGAGTAAATTGTTAAAAGTTGAACTTAAATTAATTATTCACATGGAAAGATATTTTGATTTGGTTTGGTTATAAGATATGCATGTTTTTGTTCTAATTGAATTTGTGGTATAGTGAGCTGCAAGACTTTATCTAAATTGAGGACTAATTAAAATAAAGTGGCAAGAACCGTAATGAATACAACAATGGATGCCATAGGGGGGATGCAATGACACTCCTTATCGATTTTATTTGGGTAAGAGATGTCATACATTCTAAATAAAAAATACCATGAAAATGTAAGGTGGAACAATATTAAATGGAAAGTTAATGCTAATCAAAATGGGGGATAATGAATGTAGATTGGTGATTAAGCATAACTTTATTTGTATCTCGTAGAACGGGTGTATAGGGGGTGCTTTTGCATAAATGTACTCTCGAATATTGACTTTGGTACATAGGCCTTCGACAATTGCTTAATTGGACCCTAGGGATAGCTAGTTGATCTAATTAATTGGTAATAATTGAATAGGTGTACTAACCTTACCTAGGTTAAAGTAGGTTAGTGGCGACTCCGTTGACATGTTTTTGACCCACATCTTATTCCCACAATTCAAATTTCATAATTTCAATTTACCATTTGTGTCAAGGGAGTTCAAATTTACCCCAATAGAGGTAAAACTTTGGAACATGTTGACAATATTATTTTTGGTGTTACTAATGTTAATATGTGCAAAAAAACATTCAAATCTAATGAAAAATGAGTTTGACATGAGTTTTAATGGGAGTTGAATTATTTCCTTGGCTTGCAAATCAAACAAGGTCCTAAAGTAATTTACATTAGCCAAACTAGATATACAAAAGGGCTTCTAAATAAATTTGAAACTGAAAATTGCAAAGCTCGTACTACCCACTTGAGTAATGAAATTAAATTTGATTCAACCAAGAAAGAAAAGAAAGTGGATTATAAATTATACAGAAGTATAATTGGATCATTATTATATCTTATTAGTAGACCTGATATTATGCTTAGCGTATGCTTTTATTGTAGATATCAATCTAATCCTAGAGTATGCCACCTTATTATTGTGAAAAGAATACTAGGATATATTTTGGGCGTTGTTGATCTTGGTTTATTTTATCCTAAATAGGCTTGGCTTAAACTATTTGGTTACTCTAATGTTGACTCTGCAAGATCTAAAATAGATTAAAAAAAAAAAGCACTAGTGGAACTTATCAATTCTTAGTTCTTTGTGTAGTTAGTTGGTCTAGTATAAAACATAAGATTGTGGCACTTCGTATAATTGAAGTTGAATATATAAATGCAGGTAGTTGTTGTTGACACCATATTTTGTTTGAGGTTGATTTGCTAATAATCGAGTCAATTTATGTTTAATTGGGCAATTAAAGAGTGAGGAAAGTATGTTAAGAGCAATCAAATAGAACTATTGTCCCCTCTTTGGTTTTTTAGCATGCAAAATGTTGGTTTGAAGTAATTCAGAGCCTCAATTTTTTGTTTTAAGGTTCCTTGCCTATATTATTAGTTGGAATTGGTGTTATCTTTGTTAATTCAGGTGTAATCCCAAAAGGGGGGTGAATTGAGTATTTTAAAAATCTTTAAGATTAATTTACCACTTAATCCCTATTTCTATATTTAACAAATTAATTACAGGGGTTTGAAATTAATTCAAATTATTATCTCAATAAAATCTATTTTACATAATTAATTATCAAGTGCGTGTGAGGTTATTCAACATACACACATGCAATATAGGTAATGAAATGCGTTGCGAAAATTAAAAGGAGTAAAGGAAGAGAGAAGGCAAACACAATTTTTATGAGGTTCAGCCAACCCAGTCTACGTCCTCGCCTTGAGCAACCCACTCAAGGATTCCACTAATTACCTGCTCCTTTAACCGGGACGGAACTTCCCTTACATCCGCTGCTTACAAGAGGCACAACTTCCTCCTCGCCTGGTTCACACCCCAAACCGTGATTACAATATAGAATTTCAAATCTGCAAAACAACTCAATACTGTTTCTAACAAAGTTAGTGAGTACAATGGAAAACCTAACACATATCTATATGATAAAACTTGAAACTCAGTATGTATGTAACAATGTAAGTGTTATATGAATGATATGATTCACAAAATTTCCCTTTGATCAAATCTCCCAAAATAATTATATAAGTAAATGCTTTGGAGAACTTAGGGTTTTAGTTCAACTCACTAGATGCAAGAATACCGAAAGTGATCTTATTATAAAATTGGTCTTGAATATTATGAAGATCTAAGTTCTTGCTATCAAATAATTTGTGAAGTTGAATCACAGAATAAATGAAGGACTTTGAATATTGCAAAGATTTAAACACTACTTGTCACAACAAAATTTCTTACAAATATATATTGAGAACCTTTAGACTTTACAATCAAGTAGATTTCGCAATAACAAAATATTGAGTATTTGAATGAAAATAAGAACTTGAAGATCTTCAAACATTCAATGTTTAGAAAATCCTTTCACAAATAAATTTTTATGTAACAACACAAGATTCTTCCTTTTTCAATAAGAGTAATAGATGTATGAATATGAGATATGAAAAATCTTCAAGATATCTATATATTGAAAACAAAAACCAATCCCTTGTTTACCAAACTTCTGTCATCAGAGCTTGCTTTCAAGATGTGTAAATGAAATCCCTTCGAAAAGCTGAGATGATTTGCCCAAACTTGATGAATATAGTTGAAGTGCAGGCAAACGATTTGCAATATGTTCAAGTTTCTCAAGATTATCCAAAAAGTTGGGGCACTAGGGTTTAGAGGTTGATTATATAGGTAATCTTGGCCTTAGGATAAGTCTTGACCATTGGATCAACTTAATCAAGCGTATAACCCCGCGTGTTCTCTCTCTAAAGATCTAATTTTTAAACTTCCTGTGAGTTTAGACGACTGAAGATTAGGGTTCATACGTCTGATGTTCCTTAAAGTTTTGAAAAATTAAACTGGACACAGGGTCAGATGACTGAACTTAAGATTCAGACTTTTGAAGTCCCTGCTTCGGATGACTGAACTGAAGGTTCAGACGTCTGAAGGTGTTCTACCTGTTCTGTGTTTCAGCAATTAATTCTTCAGTCTTCTGAAGTAAAACTTCAGTCGTCTGAAATTGCATCTTCAGACGTTTGAGGGTAATCCTTAGTCGTTTAGGTAGTCCAACTTCAGTTTTTTTATTTTATTTTTAAAAAACATTTTTGCTTTCTTGTTTTGCTTCTTCATAAAACATTTTCCGGGGTTTTAAATAGAGTCTCTAAGTCAATGAATAACCCCTAAAAAATTTTCATGTGATGCATGAGTCCTAAGGTCAGTGTATGGTATATTTTGAGCTTCGAATTAAATCATATGAAATATGTAAATATATTCAGTTCTAAATACCCATTCCCATGACGATCTTGAATTTTCCGCTTGCATCTTCATTCATTTACTCTTTTATTTTCATGGATTGTGTTAAGTTGTATATCCTTTAATCCTCATGACTTCCATGACTTTCTAACCTTCCGTGCATGCTAAATATTGTTCATGTTCACAATCTCAATGCACAGATCAAATACCAAGTGATTTGTCATTATCAAAACAGGATTGGACTTATAGAGTCAACAATCTCCCCTGTTAGCTTTACCATGATCCCAATCAGTATTCTGAAGGTAGATGCACATCCCAGAAAGTGTAATTAACACAATTGAAACAGGAGGTCGTGTGGAATATGGTCCCTCAGGGAAAGGGGTCATGGAGTTATGAGCCATAAGTGAACTTTTTGCAAAATAACAGCTAGTCTATGCTACGTGGCTCTAATACCGATTATTAGTTTTACCGTGATCCCAAGAGGGGGGATGAATTGGTATTTTTTAAAATTTAATCCTTAGGTAAATATTCTAACACCAGTATATTCACAATCCTATAATCAATCTAGTGCAGGTAATGTAAATGTATACCAGAAAGTAAATGAAGCAATTTAATCAAACACACATGTACCAGAAAGCAGTAAAGTAAAGGTGACACACAGAAATGTTATCGAGGTTTGGCCAATTGCCTACGTCCCCGCTTTAGCTAACAAGCACAAGAATTATCACTATACTTGCTCACTTAAACGGGTGGAGCGGCACCTAAACAAACATGGTCAATTAGCACAGGGCTGACCTCAACCTTTACAACCAATCCTTACTAGGTTGGATTACTGCCCCCTCAGGCCACGCTTGGAAACACTCAGATTTTACAATCAAAGAATATTGCTATAGTGATTGTGCTTTCGTGTAAAGTAGATATGTACCCAAATACGCTTAGTCACATACACCAAAAAATGATTTAATATGTAAGCTCAGTGTGGTCTAATATTTCAACTCTCAAATATATTTGCTATCAATGTAATGAGTGCGTGAGAGTGTCGTGAGAGTGTTAACAAACAATCTTTGTATCTCAAGATATTCAATCAATGTGTTCACACAAAGATATTAAGCAAGTCTCAAAGATATTAATTAGTAGGTTATCTTAATCATGTGAATATTAGATAATGTATATGCTTGGTTTGAAAAATATATATAATCTTTAGATTCAGCAAATGATATGTAAATAAATATTGCAACAAATATTAGTATCACATAAACAAATATCTTTTCAAAACTATGTCGAAATAAATCACCCAAGATATTTGAGAATGTTTTTGAAAAAGTTTTTACAACCCAAAAACAAATACAAACTTCCTAAGTTATTACAACGAAAATGCAATACTTGGAAGTTCAATACAAGTCTTCTTAGGTGAGACTTATTAGCAAAGCCCCATAAGAATACTTAGGTTTAGCTCTCGTGAAAATCGAATCAATCAATCAAGGATGGGAGAGCAAACCTAATAGAACAAACACTCAATCAACTTACATAGGATTTAAGCAATCGAAGAGGGTAAGTATGAGTGATTAGAGTATAGAAATTGAGTAGTAGAAAATTTTTGACTTGAGAGAGAATTTTTAATTGGGTTTGCTAATCTTGTTTCTAATTTTCCCAAATGAAGGGGTATATATAGACTCCCCTAAAATTATAACCGTTAGAGACAAGGTTGAGATTATTAGAAAAGTTTTAATAACATTTAGTTATTTTAACCCTGTTAAAAAATAGTTAACCATGGTAAAAATGCAGGGTAGCCCGAGAGCACCGGTTGACCAGAACACTTTTGGTCAACCCAAGTTCATATGGTTCGATTGACCGGGCCAAAAATGAATTGCCTAGGTTGATCGACTGGACATGTATGTCCGGGATGATTTTTCCAATTTTGCAAGGTTCGGTCGACCAGGGTCATTTTGAACTAAGCATGTCGGTTGACCAGACCATTGAGTTCCCACACGTGGGAACTCGGTCGACCAGGTTGGTGGTATACAAATTTTTCTTAATCGACCAGGAAGTCAAAATGTTGATTTCAAGGAGGTTTGGTCGACTAGGGTCAAATGAGCTTCAGAAGCTCGGTCGACCGGACTGTGGTTAGCGAGTTGACCCAAATCGGGTTCGGTCGACCGAGGACAGAATGAATTGTACATGTTGGTTGACCGAAGGTGCACATTTTGTGCATTTTGGTCCTATTTCATTTCACAATCATCCTATTCAAGTGCCTAATACATACAAGTGCAATGGTAAGTGTCCTAAAGTCTTTTCTAGGTCCTGTTTTAATTATATTTTCAGTATGAGTTTACCTATTAGACCATGCATATGATGTGTGTGATTATTACAAGCAAAAGAACTAATTACTATTATAGACCCTTTAGCATAAATGAAACATATTACGACACATTAAAAGTGGGTCTTCAATCTTCACTTTCTTCCATGTATATTAAGACCTTTCAATTTAAGTTCATGTACATAATTTCAAATACCCATTAGATATAATGAGTATTTGTCATAATCAAAACCGGACATGACCTATAAGGTCAACATCCCCCTTTTTGATGATGACAAATATACGAGCAAAAATATAAAATGAATATAAAATGGTTATGCCTGACAAGGCCCCCCCTCAAATAATGCACAATCAAATATTCAATAATATGAAATATGCTCATACACAATTAGTTTTGCACGTATAACTCATGTACTTATGTACTTTTGCCAACTATTTTTGCTATAACCTTATATTCTTCTTCCCCTTTTAACATCAACAAAAAGGTATATAACAAAAATGTTTGGACATAATTAAATCTCAATTTTTTAAAATATGCAACCTTCAGTTTTCAAAAATTATATTGTAAAATATGTCTCCCTGTGTTAATTCAATTTACTTCTCCCCCTTGCTAATGCACAAAGTTGTGTTGTTGAATTAAATTGCAATGTGAACATGTACAGTGTGTCAAATTTCATAGACATGGATAAGCAAAAAAACAAACAGTCACTAAAGTTCAAAGGTTATGTGAGAATTAACATGTGTTAGTTAACACGCATTCATCATGATATGAGTTTAATACCAAATGGGAACAAATGAGCTGAATTTGAAATTTTTAACCAATTGTGAATATTAAGTGATGTTGCACCTCCTGAATTATGTCATCTAATATAATTCTAAGCAACTTCTCAACTATGCATCAGGCCTAATTTACCTCTAATTTGGATAAACCTATCATCCACAAGTGGTTTCGTGAATATGTCTGCCCATTGTTCATCTGTGCATACAAATTCAAGTGTCACATCTCTTTTTTGCACATGATCATGAAGAAAATGATGTTTAATTTCTATATGTTTAGTTTGTGAATCTAATATAGGATTCTTTGAGATGTTTATTGTACTCGTATTGTCGCACCTTATAGGAACTGTATCATAACTTAATCTAAAATCCATAAGTTGTTGTTTCATGTATATCATTTGAGCACAACAACTTCCAGCCACACGTATTCAGCCTCGACTGTGGAAAGAGCAATTGAATTTTGCTTCTTGGAAAATCAAGAGACTAAAGAATGTCCTAAGAAATGACATGTGCCACTCGTGCTCTTCCTATCCACTTTTCTACTAGCAAAATCAATATCTGAATAGCTAATAATCTCAAAGGATGTATACTTAGTATACCATAGTCCAAGTTCCACGGTTCTTATCAGGTATCTAAGTATTTGTTTGACAGCTAACAAATGTGACTCTTTTGGTGCAACCTGAAATCTTGCGCACAAATATACGCTGAACATTATGTCAGGTCAGCTAGCATTCAGATATAGTAAGCTACCAATCATTCCATGATAGAGCTTGACATCTACTGGTATACCTTGTTCATCTTTGTCTAATTTCAAAGAAGAGCTCATAGGTGTTCCTAGTATTTTTCCATCTTCCATATTAAAATTTTTTAGCAGATCTCTGATGTACTTCGATTGATTTACAAAAATTCCATGTTTCTCTTATTTGATCTGAAGTCCTAGGAAGAAATTTAGTTCACCCATCGTGCTCATCTCAAATTCATTTTGCATAGTGCTTGCAAAATCATTGCTCAAGTCTTTATTTGTTGCTCCAAATATGATATCATCTACGTATACTTGAACTGAGAGCATGTCATCTTTCTTAAACTTTATGAAATGAGTTGTGTATATCCTCCCTATGATAAATCCATTATCCAGTAGAAAACCGTTTAGTCTTTCATACCAAGCTCTAGGAGCTTGCTTTAAATCGTACAAGACTTTAGTTAGTCTATAAATGCGATATGAATTATTATGGTTTTCAAAACCTGGGGGTTGTTTTTCATAAAATTCTTGACTTATGTAGCCATTTAAAAATGCGCTTTTGACATCCATTTGATACAGCTTGAAATCTTGAAAAGCAACATAAGCTAAAAGCATTCGAATGACTTCCATTCTAGCTACAGGTGCAAAGGTTTCTTCAAAATCTATTCCTTCTTCCTGGTAATATCCCTAAGCTAATAGTCTTGCCTTATTTCTAACAACTATCCCATGTTCATCTTTCTTGTTCTTATATATCCATTTTGTTCCAATAATTATCTTATCCTCAGGTCTAGGAACTAATGTCCATACTTTATTTCTCTCAAACTGGTTTAACTCTTCTTGCATGGACATTACCCAAGATTCATCCTCAATTGCTTCACTCACATTCCTAGGTTCTTCTTGGAACAGAAAGGCAAAATGACTAATCATATTCCTATGTGAGGATCGTGTGGCTACTCCACGTAATGGTTCACCTATTATTTGATCAATGGGATGACTCTTTATGTGCTTCCATTCTCTATGTAGTTTATTATCCTCATTTTCAATTGGATTAGTTTCAGCAGATGGTTAATTAAATTTCATTTCCCTTTTCTGAATCATTTTCAATAGATAGTTTTTCAAATTCCTTATTTATCTTAATTTCATCTTCATCAGTTCTTTTAGAGAAGGGAATTGACTCATCGAATACTACATGAATGGATTCTATAATGGTTAATGTTCGTTTATTATATACTCTGTAGGCTTTACTATCTAAGGCATACCCTAGTAAGATACCTTCATCTGATTTCACATCAAACTTTCCTAAATGTTCATTGTCTCTAAGAATAAAACATTTACAGCCAAAGACATGAAAATATGATATGTTTGGTCTATGGTCATTCCATAATTCATAAGGAGTCTTATTTAGAGATGGTCTAATCAAAACTCTATTTAGAACATAGAAGGTGGTATTTACTGCCTCAGCCCAAAAGTACTTAGGTAGTTTATATTTGTTAAGCATAGTTCTGGCCATTTCTTGTATGGACCTATTCTTTCTTTCAACTATACCATTCTACTATGGTGTTTTAGGAGCCAAAAAATTATGAGCTATTCCTAATGAATTGCAGTAGTCTTCCAAGCCTTGATTTTTAAATTCTCTACCTCTATCACTTTGGATTTTAGTGACACTATAACCCCTTTCATTTCGGATTTTCTTACATAGTTTAATGAATTGTTCACACGCTTCATCTTTGTGACCTAAAAATAGTACCCATGTATATCTTGAATAATCATCAACTATGACAAATGTGTATGATTTTTCTTCTAAACTCAGTATTGGGTTTGGACCAAATAAATCTAAGTGTAGCATTTGAAGTGACCTAGTAGTAGAGATTACTTTCTTCTTCTTAATGCTAGTTCTTACTTGTTTTCCTAGTTGGCATGCATCATAGATATTATCTTTCACGAATTTAGTCTTAGGCAATCCTTTAAGAAGTTTAGATATTAAGTCCATGTTTGCGTGTCCTAGTCTCCTATGCCAAATCCAACTAATCTCATTTATAGCAGAAAAACAAGTAACATGTTGAGAAGCAAGATTGTCAAGGCTAGTGGTGTAGACATTTTCATAACGATCACCACTAATTAATATTTTTTTTTCAGATTTGTTCTCTACAGTGCATTTGTCATGTTCAAATGAGATTTTATAACCTTTATTACATATTTGACTTATACTCAATAAGTTATGTTTCAATCCATCAACTAATAACACATTATCAATGACAAGTGAAGGTTCCTTACCAACCTTACCAAATCCAATGATTTTACCTTTAGAGTTATCCCCAAATGTAACAAATCCTTCATCTTTAGATATGATAGATGTGAATTCAGTTTTATCTTGTGTCATATATTGTGATCATCCGTTATCCATATACCACTTGTCTTTCAAGGAGGACTATCTCAAGCACATTTGTAGGACATAATCAGATAACTACTTTTGGTACCCAAATTTTCTTGGGTCCACAGGGGTTAGTATTAGATTCTCCTTTGACTTTTCAGACTTTCTTAATTTTGACATCTTTCTTTTTCAAAGAACAGTCAAATTTTATGTGACTCAACCTCTTACATTTAAAACATGTAATATTTCTATGATAGTCTTTAGTTGGAACATACGATTTTGACTCTCTTACAAAAAATCCCATGTTGCGATGTTTACGTTTTAGATTCTCCTTCCCATTAAAACCAAGACCTTCGTTCTCTAGGGAATTTCTTTGAGCTTCTAGGAGTTTTTCAAAATTATTTTGACCTTCTATAAATTTACAGATAATCTTATATTTATCTTTCAAATTCTTTTCTAAATCCTCAATTTTCAAATCCTTGTCTTTCATGGGAGATGCATGAGATTCATTTTGACTTTCAACTAACTTCGAAAGTTCTTTCAATTTTAATTTCAAACCAGAAATTTTTTTATTCATTTTCTCAAGCATTTTGAGGGTATATAGATATCCCTGATGCAATTCATCATAAGGGAGCATACTATTTTCATTTTCTAAATCACTTGAATTATAAAATAAAGCAAAATAAAAAGATTGTACCTCGTGGTCATCATGAGTCATCAGACATAGATTCGCGATCTCGTCATCACTAGATTTAGATTCTAAACTACGGGTACTGTGAGTGTCCCAACCCACCTTTAGAGTCTTCTTCTTCTTCTTCTTAGACACTTTCTTTAGCTGGGGACAATCTGGCTTTATATGTCCAAATTCTCTACAGTTATAACACATGGGAGGATCATCATTTTGCTTCCTTTTGCTTGACTCTCCCTTTTCTGTTTTTGAGCCCTTGAATTTTCTAGTGTATTTCTTATTTTTTCTCAAGAACTCTCCAAATTTCTTAGTGATAAGTGCCATGTTTTCATCCGATTCTGAATCACTTCCCTCACTGGAGTAGTGAGATGATGCCTTAAGTGTTGTAGCTTTCTTTGCTTTGATTTGCTCATTCTTCCTCTCATTTATTGCAAGCTCATAGGTGATAAGCGATCCAATTAGTTCATCAACAGACATCTCCTTCAGATTTCTCCTTTCTGCTATTGCAGTATCTTTAGCTTCTCAAACTGAAGGTAGTCCCCTAAGTATCTTCCTAATCAACTTATAAGTAGGGTAAGATTTACCAAGAGCATTTAAAGAATTCGTGATGTGTGTGAATATAGTGTACATGGATTGAATAGATTCATCAGTAGTCATTTTAAATGCTTCATATTCACTAGTAAGCATGTCTATCCTACTATCTTTTACTTCCTTAGTACTTTCATATGTAACTTCTAATTTTTCCCAAATCTCTTTAGCAGTGTTACAGGCCATCACCCTATTAAACTCATTCACATCTAGTGCACAGAATAACAAGTTTATTGCAGTAGCATTTATTTGCACAGATTTCTAATCTTCTTCAGTATACTTATCTTCAGTTTTGGGTACATTTACCTTATCAACTACTTTCATAGGAACATGGTTTCCCTTGGAAACAATTTTCCACACTTTCAATCCACATTTAAAAGATATATATTCATTCTTCTTTTCCAGTAGGTGTAATTTACACCACAAAAAATAGGTGGTCTAATGGACGAATGTCCCTCACCGAATGGAGTTACACCGATGTGTGTCATGTGATCTTTTTACAAAAATGACGGTTAAATCTATGTAAACCCGCTTTGATACCAAATGTTAATTCAAGTGTAATCCCAAGAGGGGGGGGGGGGTGAATTGGGTATTTTAAAAATCTTTAAGATTATTTTACCACTTAATTCCTATTTCTAAACTTGACAAATTAATTATATGGATTTGAAATTAATTCAAATTATTATCTTAATAAATTATATTTTACCCAATTAATTATCAAGTGCGTGTGAGGTTATTCAACATACACACATGCAAGATAGGTAATAAAATGCGTTACGAAAATTAAAAGGAGTAAAGGAAGAGAGAAGGCAAATACAATTTTAATGAGGTTCAGCTAACCCGGTCTACGTCCTCGCCTTGAGCATCCCACTCAAGGATTCCACTAAATACTTGCTCCTTTAATCAGGACGGAGCTTTCCTTACATTCGCTGCTTACAAAAGGCACAGCTTCCTCCTTACCCAGTTCACAACCCGAACCGTGATTACAATATAGAATTTCAAATTTATAAAACAACTCAATATTGCTTCTAACAAAGCTAGTGAGTACAATGAAAAACCTAACACATATCCATATGATAAAACTTGAAGCTCACTATGTATGTAACGATGTAAGCGTTATATGAATGATATACTTCACAAAATTTTCCTTTGATCAAATCTCCCAAAATAATTATATAAGTAAATGCTTTGGAGAACTTAGGGTTTTAGTTCAACTCACTAGATAGAAGAATACCGAAAGTGATCTTATTATAAAATTGGTCTTGAATATTATGAAGATCTAAGTTCTTGCTATCAAATAATTTGTAAAGTTGAATCTTTGAATAAATAAAAGACTTTGAATATTGCAAAGCTTTAAACACTACTTGTCACAACAAAATTTCTCACAAATATATATTGAGAACCTTTAGACTTTACAATCAAGTAGATTTTGCAATAACAAAATATTGAGTATTTGAATGAAAATAAGAACTTGAAGATCTTCAAATATTCAATGTTTAGAAAATCCTTTCACAAATAAGTTTTTATGTAACAACACAAGATTTTTCCTTTTTCAATAAGAGTAATAGATGTATGAATATGAGATATGAAAAACCTTCAAGCTATCTATATATTAAAAATACAAACCAATCCCTTGTTCACCAAACCTCAATCACCAGAGCTTGCTTTCAAGATGTGTAAATGAAATCCCTTCGAAAGTTGAGATGATTTGCCTAAACTTGATGAATATAGTTGGAGTGCAAGCAAATGTATTGCAATTTGTTCAAGTTTCTCAAGATTATCCAAAAAGTTGGAGCACTATGGTTTAGAGGTTGGTTATATAGGTAATCTTGGCCTTAGGATAAGTCCTGACCATTGGATCAACTTAATCAAGTGTATAATCCACGTGTTCTCTTGCTAAAGATCCAATTTTTAAACTTCCCGTAGGTTCAGACGACTGAAGATTAGGGTTCAGATGTCTAATGTTCCTTAAAGCTTTGAAAAATTAAACTAGACACAAGGTCAGATGACTAAAGTTAAGGTTCAGAATTCTGAAGTCCCTGCTTCAGACTACTAGACTGAAGGTTTAGACGTCTGAAAGTGTTCTTCATGTTCTGTATTTCAGCAATTAATTCTTCAGATGACTGAACTAATTCTTCAGTCTTCTGAGGAAAATTTTCAGACGCCTAAAGTAAAACTTCAGTCGTCTAAAGCTGTATCTTCATACGTCTGAGGGTAATCCTCAGTCGTCTGAGTAGTCCAACTTTAGTTTTTTTATTTTATTTTCAAATTTTTTTTTTGCTTTCTTACTTTGCTTCTTCATAAAACATTTTTCAGGATTTTAAATAGAGTTTCTAAGTCAATGAATAACTCTTAAAAGATTTTCATAAGATGCATGAGTCCTAAGGCCAGTCTAGGGTATATTTTGAGGTTCGAATTAAATCATATGAAATATGTAAATACATTCAGTTCTAAATACCCATTCTCATGACGATCTTGAACTTGCCGCTTGCATCTTCATTCTTTTACTCTTTTATTTTCATGGATTGTGCCAAGTTGTATATCCTTTAATCCTCATGGCTTCCATGACTTTCTAACCTTCCGTGCATGCTAAATATTGTTTCTATTCACAATCTTAATGCACAGATCAAATACTAAGTGATTTGTCATTATCAAAATAGGATTGGACTCATAGAGTCAACAATCTTCATTTTAATTAGAGTTTACATTGAAAACAGAGATTAGGGGGGGGGGGTGCTCAAATACCTCATTTAGGACAAAGAAGGAAGTTTTTTTTTTATATACTTTTAAAGGTGTTTTAAAGGGAGTGTGTAGGAAACCAAAACCCTTTTAAAGGAGCTTTAGAACAAAAGTTGGGGGGGGGGGGGGGGCTCTATAAACCACACATTCAAGGACTAATGCACCTTTAAAAGAAAAGAAAAGAAAAACCCGAAGAATCCCTTAGCAATGAAAAAGGGAAGACTAGGAAGCATAAAGGTTACTTTAGGAATTCTTGTTAATCTTAGTATTCTTGATTGACTTTGGAGTAAGTGTTGTAAGGTATGATTTTTAGAATTTATTGAATGATTTAGGTTTGTTACCTCACGGTGTCAATAATTATTTAAAAACTATAATCCTTGTTATGTGTGCTATGATATATTTGCATGAATGGTTGCTCCATGTGTTGAAAATTCCACTTATGAGTTTGTCTTACATTGAAAAATTTGACTGGATGATGAGTGCTTATATACATGGTTGGGTTCAAGACCCAATAGACTTAAGCTTTTGGGTCAAGTTGGTGTTCTCTTATGTGTATCAAGCACACCCATGGGCTCCTCCAGTGCCTACAAGTGGTATCAGAGTCGAAGGTTTGTAACTCTAGGTCAACGACATCGTAAAAGTCGAGATGTGAAGCTAATTCTCCTGACGTGCTAACAGTTGGAGGACCAAGTGTGTGACTAAGGCCAATAAGGATCATCTAGGTTTGGGATGGATTCGAATAGGGTCAAGGCGTTGGAGGTAGGATTGTTTCGGAGGCACGTGGAATGCAATCCGAGACACGTAAGCCACCAGTGGTAAGATCCACTTGAGCAATTGTTAGGGAATTTGGCTTACTCTTATAAGGGAGATGGTTTTCGTTCAAGGGGGAGCGGTTGAAACTCACAAGTGAGGGGAAGATTTTTGAGAATTCCACTCGTGAGTTTATCACACATTGAAAAATTTGAGTGGATGATGGGTACTTATATACATGGTTGGGCCCAAGACATAGGATTAAACTTTTAAGTCAAGTTGGTGTTCTACCATGTGTATCAAACCCACCCATGAGTTCCTTCGGTGCCTAACATCATGATCATTTGTGACCATGCTCATAGTTTTTATGTATATATAATGGATTTCAACATGTAAGTTTGGGATCATTCATTTCTCTCTATTGCTTGACTCTTTTCTTTCCTATGCTATTACTGTGATTTCAAATTTTTTTTTAGATTAGAAAAGTAGGAGAATAGAATAGTAAGGAAAGGAGAGGGTTATGTTAGGGGAAGGAGATGATTCCAGCAACACAAACACAACACAATCACACATAGAACACAAAAGAAATACGTGGGGTTCGGCCAAACTCGGCCTACATCCACGGGAGAGAGGGAGTCTCACTAAATGATCAATAAGAAAAATATAATGGAGGAGGAGAACACACTCTAACTCAACTCTGGGCTCAAACCTCTCTGCCTCACACACAACTCTCTCTTTTTATGCACTCTGTATATTTTTCACACACACACATACACACTTAACTTTACAAAGCAGTGTATAAAAATATGCCGGAGCGAAGCACTGAGATGGAGCAGCAATAAAGACAACATGCATGCTCGAGGTTATGCATGCTCCACGAGCTATATCTTCCCAAGAAAAAAAATAAATGCACCCACATGGGTCGGTCAACAAATCACCCCCTCCAAACATGTGGGGGCAACCAAGTGTCCGCTACTCTGATGCTGCAACACTGTGACCTCGCCCTAGTCTTTAGGAGTCCGCACCCCCTCAAAAGAGTGCTCGCACCCCCTTGTTGAGGTGCTCATGCAAGGATCATCATCTGGATGATTTCAATAGATCTAGGAGACCCAATGAATCTCAGCATAACTCCAATTTCTCTCTAGTCACTACCTTTGTCAACATGTCTGTTGGGTTTTGGCTGCCAAGGATCTTCTCAACTGCTAATACCCCTTCGTCTAGAAGAGATTTAATGAAGTGATAGCAAAGTCCAATGTACTTGGTCTTTGAGTGGAATTCTGAATTCTTCACCAAGTGTATAGCGCTCTAACTGTCACTATACAAAACACTATTTACCTTCTTGAAACCCAACTCTGTCAAAAAACCCTATAACCAAATCATCTCTTTGCTAGCTTTTGTCATGACTATATACTCTACCTCTGTAGTGGACAAAGCAACAATTTTCTGTATCTGTGATACCTAACTAACAGCAGTAGCACCTATTGTGAATACAAATCAAGTAGTGATTCTTCTGTGATCTATTTCACCAGCAAAGTCTATATCTACGTATCCCTACAATGTTAGATCACTTTTGCCAAAGCATAAACATTTGTTAATTGTATTTCAGAGATATCGAAATATCCATTTTACCACTTCTTATTGGATTTTTCCTGGATTTGACATAAATCTGCTGACGGTTCCCACCGCATGATTAAGATCTGGTCTCGTGCAAACCATGGCGTACATTAAGCTTCCTACAGCTAAAGCATATGACATTTTGTCCATGTCTTTCTTCTCTTCCTCTGACTCTAAAGACTGAGTCTTTGATAACTTGAAATGAACAGCTAATGGTGTGCTAACTGCCTTAGCATCACTTATGTTGAACCTTCTGAGAATCCGCCTGATGTACTCGGCCTGAGACAACTGCAAGGTTCCCTTCTTTCTGTCTCTAGTGATTCTCATCCCAAGCATCTACTTTACTAGACCTAAGTCTTTCATTTCAAATTCAGTGGACAACTGCCTTTTCAATTTTCTGATCTCATCCATGTCTTATCCTACAACCAGCATATCATCAACATAAAGTAAAAGAATTATGTAACCTGATTTATACCTCTGGAAATAGCAACAATGATTAGCGTTGCATTTGCGATAGTCTTTCTTTTGCATGAAACCGTCAAATTTCTTATACCACTGCCTTGGAGCCTGTTTCAAACAATACAGACTCCTATTCAACCTGCAAACAAGTTTTTATTTGTCTATCTCTGCAAAACCTTCAGGTTGGTGCATGTATATCTCCTCCTTTAGATCACCATGGAGGAAAGCAGTTTTTACATCTAACTGCTCAAGGTGTAAATTCTCTATTGCAACAATGCTCAAAGCTACCCGAATGGTTGTGTGTTTCACAGCTGGTGAGAAGATTTCTGAGTTTTTAATACCTTTTATTTGTTGGAAACCTTTGACCACGAGTCTTGCTTTGTATCTTTTCGAACCATCATGCTTTTCTTTTATGCGGTACACCCATTTATTTTGAAAAGTTTCTTTTCCCTTGGGTAATCTTGCTAGCTCCCAAGTCCTATTGTCAATAAGGGATTTCATCTCATCTTTCATGGCAAGTTCCCACTTGCTAGCCTCATCCATCTGACATACTTCATCATAGCACTCTGGTTCACCTGCATCAGTTAGTAACAAGTAATCAAAATATCTCCTATTCGGTATATGTGGTCAGGAAGACCTCCTCAGTGTCGGAGTAGGAGTCGGAGTTGGAGTATGTGGTGCTTCAGAGCACTCTTCTATGATAGATTCCTCTGTCTGGGAATTATCAATAGTCTGTTGTGCCACTTTACTGTTAGTGAAATCATCCAACTATACAATATTGGGGTTATATAGTGCGGGATTACTTGATGATATCGCATCTTTATAATGGATAAATTTTTTAAATGAGGTTGCATGAGGCTCAAACTTTGTGAAAGCTTGGGGAATACTCCAAGTCACTTGGGGATCAAGTTACATACCTTTTAAAGTCTATAAATAAGCCTCAATATCATTGAATTAATTAACCAAGAATTCAATTCAGTAATAAAAATCTCTCTCAATTGCTCTCAAATTCTCAAGGCTCTCTCTTACTCTCAACTTGCACAAAGCTTACTGAGTTCTTGCTAATTCTTACTCACCAATCATGTACTACAAATTCTAAATCTTTCAATCATTGAAAGAATTAATCGGTGATATACTCCCTTAAGTTTCAAGTTAATTTCCATATTGTTATTTACTTTAAAGTATATAATAGTGCTAAATTGTTGTACTAATTAGCTATATTCGAGAGCATTCTTTGTACGTCTATTTGATTTGTATCTTGTAGATATTAACGGTTCAAGGTTGTTTGGATCGTTGGCTGAGTGAGAGGATATCGCTTAGAGTGGTGGGCTCTAGCCTAATTGAAGGAGTGACCGAACGAGGGTACATCGTTTGGACAGGCGGGTTCTAGCCTACTAAATGAGTATGTAAACGGTATTGTTTCACTCGACAAAGGAACTGATTTTAGTAATCCTTTGGTGGTTTTCCAAAGGCGAGGACGTAGGCTGGGTATGAGCCGAACCTCATAAAAATCCTAGTCTCACTCTCTTTTTCCCTTACTCTTTATTTTCAGTACATATAAATTGCGTGGATGATTTAAATTCTTAATCATTTATACTATGAAGTTTGGAAATTAAGTAAACTGAAGTATAAATTGTTTTTGGGCTTGTGGAAACTGAAAGGGAGTACGTTGGTTGATCAATACTTTACGGAAACCAAAAGGGAGTATGTTGTTTGGTTAACACCCCAAAGATTCTTTAACTAAAAGTTTATTTAAAGTCTAGACTTTTGGAAAGAGTGTTGGATTTTATATTGCACATCATATTGAAGTAGCAAATCCATTAATACAGGGTTTTATATCAGGAAGCATAAATTATCATTCACTATAGGGTTTGGTTCAAATTTATATCCATATGGCTTATATAAACAATCATCTTAAGTTCTTACATTACCCAAAGTACTGTATATTTTAATCTTAGTTTGGTTGTTTGCTTTCAAATTGTGGTTGATTGGTTTAGTTGATTGATTACTTGAATGATTGAATGTTTGTGTGGTTGTGGATTAAATAAAGAAATAAGTTTTTTCTAAAAGTTTGAAGAATCAACAATAAGTTAAGAATTCCTAAAAAAATTTAAAAGAAAATTTTTAAACCAAGTTCACCCCCCTCTTGGAACTACACCTTTGTTTTCATATATGGTTCGCAATCAAGATTTAATGCAAATTAATATCGCATTGGTGATGATAATAATGATGACGATAACAACAACTTGACTAATTATCATAATTATATTAACTAATTATACTAGTAAGAATAATAATAACTAAAAAGTTAAATTTAATAAATAATAAAATAGCAGATGCCAAATATAGTCTTAGTGTAACAACAACAAGAACAAGAACTAAAAGTAATAGGCCTAGCTGAGTTAGCTCATGTGGTTAGGGCGAACTTGTGACTTTGGAGACCCCAAGGTCACGAGTTCGATTCTCCTCGAAGGCATTACACCGATGAATTAACAGGGGTGCTGTAGTGATCCTAATAATAATAATAATAATAATAATAAATTATATTGTTGGAATTGGTGTGATCCCTAGAGGGGGGGTGAATTGGGTTTTAAAAACTTTTCAACTAATTTAAATGTTTCACCGATTCACCATAGTTCATATCCCATTCAACATATATATGTACGTGTATGTAAATCGAGTTTAATAATAAAAGCAAACATACACGTGTGTAGTATCTTATTTAAATTTAATGTGTGCATGAGAATAATTTTGACATTAAATAAACATTCATACACATGCTGAAATTAAAGTGTAGGAGTTTAAATGAGATATAGAGAGAACGACACAAGATTTGTTATCAAGGTTCGGCCAAACCAGTCTACATCCCCGCCTTAGGCTTATCCCCAAGGATTCCACTATAACATGTTCACTTAACTGGGCGGAGCAAAAGCCTTTTACATCCTCTCCTTACAGGGCGAGGAAAACCCTAGCTCAATTACTAGGCTAAGCCAAACTAGTCTCACTTGCGGGACTCCCTAGTTCAATTCCGGGCTGAACCGAACCGGTCTCATTTACGGGGCTGAGACTCCTCAATTCAATTAACAGGTTGAACCCAATCGTCACGCCTTACCAGGATGGCGCACTTAGCTTTCCTAACCGGGTCTAAGCTAGTCCAAGACTTTCTTAACTGGGTCTAAGTCTATCTGAGACTCTTCACAGGGCGAGTCTTCCTCTTCAGGCCACACCTGGAATACAAATATATTTAATAGAATTTGCGTACAAACAAATGCTTCTAAACTAAGCAAGGATGTACAACATTAAAGTCTAATATGCACTCTCATATGGTTTTGAAATGAAGCTCATGTAGTGTATGAGTTTTCTCTCAAAATATTTTTTAAGTAAAACTTGAGAGTTTGAAAAATGATTTTCTTTTCTAAAATAATTGACCTTTTCAAATTCAAATTATAAAGGTTACCAAACAAAAATGAATATATGCTTTAGCCTTTTTTTTTCAAGAAGCTTTTTAAGCCAATATATATTAATGAATATATGCTCAAAGCTCTTAAATAATCCAAAGAGTTTCTCCAAAAATATACTTCAAGATAAGCAGGAAAAACTAGGATTTTGCTATCAAAATGATTAATCTTTATAAAATAAAAGGAGAAGCCTCTCAAGCAAGTATATATTAAATTGATATATCCTCAAGGCTCTCTCTTGTATAACCCAAAGAAATTCTCCAACAAATGTATTTCAAGATAAGAGTAAGAGAATATTAGGATTTTCTTCAAAATGATTGACCTTAGTAAAATTAATCTCGAGAAGGCATTCAAGAAAAATATATGAGCAAGAATATTAGCCCAAGCCTTCAAGACATTATTCAAGAGAAATTTTTCCAAAAAAATATTTTTCCAAATAAAAGAATATGGGAAAAATTTAATCTTTGAAAGCATGAAAAATAGAAAGGCCTTCAAACAATATACATATAAAGAATGTTATATGCTCAAGCCTCTTCAAATATAACTCCAAAAATATTTTCCCCAAAAATGGTTTTCAAGAGAAGAGAATATGAGACATTTTAATCTTTGAAAATATATCACAAATGAAAGAAGAAGGCCATCAAGCAATATATATGTATATGATATATGCTCAAACTTCTTCACATAAAACCCCCAAGAATATTTTCTCCCAAAATGATTTTCAAATAAAAGAAGAGTAGGAGAAAAATGAGAATTTAAGGAACAAATGGGGTATAGAAGTGTGGGAGAATCAAAGAATGATAAACTAAATTAACAATGGGATTCTCCAACAATTTTCAAGTGTTTTGGGGTTGTATTTATAGGCAAAAATCCCTTGTGACCATTATATAGCCGTTGTGACCTTAAAATATATTTTTATGTGGAAAACTAACCATTTTTCAGCCTTTGGGACACTTTCCCAAGAAGGTCGGTCGAGCAGGCTCAAGGTACGGTCAACCGAGGCTTGAAATCCGCGAGTTTCGGTCGACCGTAGTGAAGGTTCGGTCGACCGGCCTCGACTTTTCTGCGCGGACACTGTTCAGTGTTTTGACCATAACTTTTTCTATACAACTCCAAATTAGATGTTCTTGATATTAATAGAATGTTAAGAGAAAATCCCACAACTTGTATGAAAACATTTTAGGATAATGAGTTTTGGTTTGAGAAAAATGCCCATCAATGAGACGGAAAAAATATGAATGGAGTTTTTCTCTTACGGACACGTTTCAGTGTTTTGACCATAACTTTTTTTGTGTAACTCCAATTTGGACGTTCTTGATATCAAACGCAAGCTATAGGAAAATTCCACAATTTTCATGTTGAACATGGTTTGAGATGAGATCGAATTGAGTGAAAATATTGCTCATTTCTAACATTTGGTCAACTGGCCGGTTGAGCGACCCCGTTGAAAAATTTAGTTTTTGCCTTCTTTTAACTTTAAAACCATTTAAAAACCTTTGTATAAGTTAGAAATTTTATGAAAAGAGTTTTTCATGTTACTTGGACGTCCTATGATCAATCTAAGGTCAGGTAGAGCTTCAATTTTAAATCATGTAAGATGCATGCACATTCAACCCTAATTACTATTACAACCTAGAAAATAGATAAAGTCTTTGTGTCTTCTGCTCCTCAATGCTCCATGGAATATGCCGATTGGTGTTCTTCTCAGTGTTCTTTACGACTTCCATTTTGCATTCATCACTTGTACTTACAGAAATATAAACTTGTTCACACTCAGTTACACAAGTGGGATACTATAGTTTGTCATTATCAAAACAGGGATCGGACTCAAAAAGTCAACATATATAATAATTATTATTAATTATATATATATATATGTGTGTGTGTGTGTGTGTGTGTGTGTGTGTGTGTGTGTATGTAAGTTTAGGATAGGAAGTATCTTAAACCATTTCCAATTCAATCCTCTCAGAAATAATAATAATAATAATAATAATAATAATAATAATAATAATAATAATAATAATTATTAATTATATATATATATGTGTGTATATATATATATATATATATATGTAAGTTTAGGATAGGAAGTATCCTAAACCATTTCCAATTCAATCCTCTCAGACCCCTCCCTTTTGCATGGTTGTACGGTTCTCTCTCTCTCTCTCTCTCTCTCTCTCTCTCTCTCTCTCTCTCTCTCTCTCACAGATTTCTCTCCATTTCCTGACCAAGTAAAAAAAAAACATCATATCTGGGTCCTAACTCCGCTCCTGAACGTTTTAAACAGAATGATTTCATCATTTGGACGTCGTAGACACCACTCCAGGGTTAAGGTAAGGGGAATAGATTGTGTCAGGTTTTTTATTTTTAAAAATTTAACCCATTAAATTTGAGTATATGATTTTGGGAATATTTTATTTTTTGAAAATAAATTAAACTGCAGGGATTTGATCAGATCGGATTTTTGGGAATATTTTTGGGATTAAATTAAACTGCAAGGATTTGATCAGATTGGGTTTTTGGGAATATTTTTAGGATTAAATTAAACTGCAGAGATTTGATTATATCAGATTTTTGGGAATATTTTGGAATTAAATCAAACTGCAGGGATTTAATTTTATCGAGTTTTTTGGGATTTAATGGAAGTAAATTAAATAGGTGAAATTGATCGTACCCATGTTTTTATTTAAATTTAGTGAATATATGTTTCTGAAAATTTCTTGGGTACTTTATGAAATAATTATTATTATATAAATTGTGTGGTGTGAGAATAATTTATTTGTTTTTATTGTATAATTAAACCAGTTGGAATTTTTATGGTATTATATGGAAAGAATTGTGGTATTATACTGATTTCTGGAATTTTTGGGAATAATGCGAATATTTTGGATATGATGATTTTATACGGATTTATGAATATAACAGGTTTTATACTGATTTGTGAATATGACAATTTTATACCGAATTGTGAAAATGAGATCATGTTATTGCTTTTATTATATAAATTGTATTATATGGTATAATAAACCTGATGGACCTGATATGTAAAGGAAGCTTGGTACCGTAGTTAGTAAGATATGTTAGTGAAATCACACTATTCTAAGAATGTTGGTAATTGGATAGTCGATTTGGCCAGAGAAGAGTAGTGTACCCTCCTGGCATACAAGACAGCATGAGGTTGTACCCTCCTGGCATATGAGACGGCATGAGGTTGTACCCTCCTAGTATGTGGACCAACATGGGGTTGTACCCTCCCGATATATGGGCCAGCATGGGGTAGGCAAATCGTAGTTACAGAAATAGTATGTTGACTTAACCTGGTGGTAGGCCAGCCATGGCTAAGTCTAATCTTCGAACCGCACAACCTGATCATGTGGGGTTAATAAATGATGTTATATGATTGTCCATTCAGGAAGGTTCTTTTATACATATATGTAAATTAATGTAAACAAAGAAATTTATTGAACCAAAGCATATTTTGAAAAGAGAATATATGTTTTCAAATATATATATATATATATATATAGAGAGAGAGAGAGAGAGAGAGAGAGAGGTGTGAGTATAGTTTTACATGATTTCTCAGTCAAGGTTAATTAAGAAATGAATGTTTTCTTGCTATACTAAAGCTCATGTTGCCACACACTGATAATAATCTACTTCGTCTTACTGAGAAGTGTCTCACTCAAATAATTCTAACATTTCAGGGAATACAAGGAACCAAGCCTAGAAAGCTCCGGGGCAAGACTAGTTAGTGTTGGTTTGAAGTAAGTTTAGGTGAGACACTGACATGTATATATATATGAGCGTTCATATTACACCCCAAATAACAAAACGTATATATATCCGCTACTTGTTTAAAATTGAATTATGGATAGGTGTACCCGGTACCCCACTTCGAGTTTCGGTTGTTATGGTTATGGTATCAGAGATATATGTATCGAGCATGACACTGCGAGCCCATCGGGTTCGAGGCTCCATAGTGGTGGTATCAAAGATATAATGGAAATATATGTATTATTGTTATTATGTTATGAGAATTTTTGGAGCGTCACAATTGTGGTATAAGAGCCTAGGTTGCTAGGTTTTGCAAACTTTAGCGGATAACAATACCAGAGTATAGGTATGAATTTTAATGAGGATGGGAAATGGGTCGATCAAGATTTATAGTAAGTCATTATTAGAGATTAAATTGGTATTTAGGGTTTTGTCTCGCAGCCTCGAGGAAAAAATTTCGTGATGGTGTTCTATGATTTTCCTGAAACGACGGTTTCAGGAATACCACGGCAAACCATCAACGATTTTTGTTTCTGAGTAGTAAGACTAAATCTTAAATTGGGAACATGGTCGGTGAGTTGGTTGGTTGTACGAGGAAAGTTCCAAAGGGGGAAGCCCAAGTATTTTAGTATGAGGATATAGTACATTTTATAGTTTCTTAGTTAAATGACTGTATCGATCGTGTTATGATAATGGGATTCTAAGATTATTTTGTCCTATCTTTAGGATGGACCCTGGGGATAACAATGCAAATGCTGGAGGTTGTAGCAACATGGGGGCTTCCAATGTGGACAACAGTGACCCCAATCCAGTGCTACGCGGATTAGCCCAGCAGATCATGGCAGAGATTATGAGAAACTCAAGAGAATTGAGCTGTCCACATGCTGACTAGGGATGCACTATAAAGCAAATTACCTATATGAATCCCCCAACTTTTTTAGGAGGACCCAACACATTCGTTGCAAAAAACTGGGTCTAGGAAATTGAGGAAATACTAGCAGTCCTTCCCTACACCGATGAACAGAAAGTTTTGTATGCTACTTTTAAGATGACTGGGAAGGCCAGACATTGGTGGAGATTAGTGAGGCTACAAGAAGATCAGAGGCTAGTACCTGCAATCCTGACTTGGAGCCATTTTAAAGAAATCTTCTTTGATCGATACTTCCCCACTACCACCAGAGATGCTAAGGCGGAGGAATTCTTGAACTTGACTCAGGGGCATTTGACAGTCCAGCAGTATGCAACTAAATTTGTGGAGTTGTCCCGCTGCGCTCCATATATGGTTCCAGGTAAGTCAAAGAAGGCGTGGAGGTTTGAGAAAGGCCTGAGATAGGGGATCTACAAGTAGGTGGTGGCTTCTCAGGTTTAGAATTTCTCTGAGCTGGTAGATAAAACCACTATATTGGAGACTAGTCTGCAGAGGAGTGCGGAGATGCTAAATCAGAGGAAGAGACCCATGCCTCCTAGTTTTCAAGCTGGTACAAGTCAAGGTCCACAAAGGAGAGATAACAACAATGTGGGCCAAAGACAGGAAATGGGAAATCGAGCTGGACAGGAAAATCCATCACACCCTACTTGTCCTAAATGTAACAAAAGGCATAGGAGGAAATGCCGAGTTGGAATATATACATGTTATTGGTGCATTAGACCTAGGCACATTGCGTGAGAATGTTGTGGGCCATTGAACAATGCACCCACTCCTAGTCAATTTCGAGGAAATAACCAAGCACCCCGAGGCAACCAGTAGAGGAACACTACCCAAGCATGGGTTTATTCACTTGCACCGAGAGATGCAGAGAATTCTGGTGACGTGGTGACATGTACTATTTTTATGTTTTCAAATAAAGCTATTGTATTATTTGATTTAGAAGCAACACATTCTTTCATATCTCTAGGGTATATCAAATTGTATATGATAGAAACTCAACTATTAGAAGCCGAATTATCTGTAGTCACACCAACAAGAACAGTAGTGATATGTAGAAAAGTGCTTAGAGACTATTCAATCTGTATTTAGGGAAAGATGCTACCCGCCAATTTAGTAGTGTTTGACATGCACGGATTTGATGTGATTCTGGGAATGGATTGGCTAACCTCCATTTATGCCAGTATTGATTGTTACAAGAAAGAGGTAGTGTTCAGACCTCTTAGGGAGTAGTGCAAGTTTGTAGGGTCGTGTGTGCGCTTCTCACCACAAATTCTATCTGTTATTCAGACAAAGTAGCTACTCCTAGAGGGATGTCAGGGATACCTAACTTGTGTGAAGGAAAAACCAGAGGGAGAATTAAAGTTTGAAGATGTCCCAGTAGGGAGGGCATTCTCTGATGTATTTTCAGAGGATTTACCTGGGTTGCCTTCTGACCATGAAATCGAGTTTGCCATTGATTTATTTCCAATTACGGCACCAATCTCTAAGGCTCCATACAAAATGACTCCAGCAGAGTTGAAAGAAATAAAAGAACAGTTACAGGAGAATCTGGATAAAGGATTCATCAGATCCAATATGTCACCATGGGGAGCACTAGTTCTGTTTGTAAAAAAGAAAGACGGGTTGATGAGGATGTGTATCGATTACCGGTAAATAAATAAAGTGACTACTAAGAACAAATACTCGTTACCTCGTATTGATGATCTGTTTGACCAACTTCAAGGGGCACAAGTCTTCTCCAAGATCGATCTTCGATCCGAGTATCATCAGGTGAAAGTCAAATCAAAGGATGTTCCAAAGGCTACTTTCTGAACTAGGTATGGCCACTATGAGTTCTTGGTTATGCCTTTTGAACAGACTAATGCTCTTACTGCATTTATGGACTTGATGAACAAGGTTTTCCATAAATATCTAGATCAGTTTGTGATGGTGTTTATCGATGATATTTTGATTTATTTGAAGAGTACCGAGGAACATGAGACTCATCTGATGTTGGTACTTTAGGTGCTAAGATAAAGGAAGCTTTATGCTAAATTCAAAAAATGTGAATTCTGGCTAGGAAAAGTTGCATTCCTATATCACGTGATTTTCGAGGGAGGTATTTCCGTGGACTCGAGTAAGATAGAGGCAGTAGTAGATTAGGCGAGATCAAAGAATGTTCACGAGGTCAAGAGTTTCTTGGGTTTGGAAGGGTATTATTACCGATTTGTAGAAGATTATCTAAACTATCAAGTCCTCTGACACATTTGACAAGAAAGAATGTAAAATATGAGTGGACATATGTGAACAAAGCTTCCAGGAATTAAGACAATGACTCATCACTGTGCCAGTGCTGACTATTCCTTTAGCGGAAGGTGGTTTTGTGATTTACAGTGATGTGTCTTGGAAAGGGATTGGGTGTGTATTGATGCAACGAGGGAAAGATATTGCATATGCTTCTCGGAAACTCAAGGAGTACGAGAAAAATTACCCTATGCATGATTTGGAATTGGCAGCAGTGGTATTTGCATTAAAGATTTGGAAGACATTATATGTATGGTGAAAGATGTGAGATTTTTACAGATCATAAAAGTCTTAAGTATTTCCTCATGTAAAAGGAGCTGAACATGAGATAAAGAAGATGGCTTGAACTAATAAAGGATTAAGGCCGCTCAGATGAAAATACGGAGTTTATCAAGATTAGAAGTAAAGTATAGAGTGGACTGGGAGGCTGATTTTAATATCTCAATTGATGGGGTTTTGAGGTTTCGCACCAGATTATATGAACTCGGTGATGCTGAGATTAAAAGAATCATTCTGGAAGAGGCACATCGCTTTCTTTATATAGTGCATCCAAGAAGCATTAAGATGTATAGGGATTTGCGAGAATCTTTCTGGTGGAACAAAATGAAGAAAGAAATTGTCCAATTCATGGAACTGTGCCTTACATGTCAGAAAGTGAAGGCTGAACATCAAAGACCAGTAGGGCCATTGCAACCACTTCACATTACCGAATGGAAGTGGGAGTATATTTCCATGGACTTTGTAACAAGGTTGCCACCAGCACTGCATGGGCAAAACGCCATTTAGGTAGTTGGAGACCATCTGACAAAAATTGCCCATTTTGTTCCAATCAAAGTTTGCTATTTCATGAATAGATTGGTAGAGTTGTATGTTTAGGAGATAGTTAGATTGCATAGCATTTCATCCCCAGACTGATGGACAATCTGAGAGGACGATTCAATTATTGGAGGATGTGTTGTGGGCATGTGTGCTGAATTTTAGAGGAAGTTGGATTCAGTATTTACTACAAGTGAGGGTTTGTAATAAATTTGGGGCGGGACCACTATGTGTGTGGCTGCTCGCTCTTTCTAGAGTCGGATGAGAATTTCAGTAAATTTCAGAGTTTGGGTTGAATGTTGATTAGAAAATTTCAAAGACAAACTTTTTATAAGGAGGGGAGGATGTTGAAATTGGTGTATTCCTAAGAAGGGGGTGAATTGGAAATTTAAAACTTTCTTAGGTCAAATTCAGATCACAATCAGTATTTTACAACCTAGGGTCTTTCTAAGTATTAACCAATTCAATTGAAATCAAACTGAGCAAAAATGTAAAGCAATTGAAGTAATCTTAGTATTTTTGAAACATTCACAGTAATTAAAATAACAATATTCAAGTGCATAAATTTAAGTGCGGAAATTTAAAGTTGACATAAGATATATTATCGGGGTTCAGCCAATACTGCCTACATCCCCGCCTCAGCTCGCAAGCCTGAGGATTACCACTATTACTCACTTAACGGGTGGAGCGACACCGTTTACAATACCAGGTCAAATTACTAGGGCTAACCTCAACCTTTACAACCTCTCCTTAAAGGCGCGGAGAAGACCCACCTCAGGCCACGCCTGAATTACAACCGATCAATACAAATTTTGCGTACAATGAAAGGTGCTTCTAACACAAGTAGATTTGTACAAATTATGATCTAAATATGCACTCACATATAATAAGAATATATGCTCAAGTGAGATAATATCTAACAAGATTTCAACTCTCCAAAGATGTACATAAACGTGTGTATACGTGAGAGTGACTACCTTTGATTTAGAAAAATTATAATTAGTATACAATATCAAAGGAACTTTGAATCTCAAGGTAAGAATCTCAACAATAATATTTTTCAAATATTAAGCAAAACAGAGTTTTAGAGATCAAGCTTGCTAAAAAATAGTTTATCAAATAGTATAAGCAAGCTTTTGAATCTGGCAATGAAGATTCCAAAACTCATAAGCTAAAAAGGGTTATTCTCAAATAATATTTATCAATCAAATATATTGAGAAAAACCCTAGTTTTACTCTCCAAGAAAAATATTAAACAATGCAAGACAATGAGAGTAAAAAGCTTCAAGAACAATATATGTAAGCTCACACAAGTGAGAATCAAACTCACTTTAATTTGCAATTAGTTTGCAAGAAAAAGCACAAGAAAAATATAACTCTCTGTTTTAAAAAGATTTAGCAAGAATAAAATGAGAAAGTATCAAAATTTTGGCTTGGAAATATGAAGAATACGCAATGTGGGCTCAAGAAAATATGAGAGAGTTTTTGGCTAATTATATTGCTAATCCATGTTTAATCTCTCCAAATGAAAGGGTATATATAGATATTCAATGAATTATAACAGTTGGGGGACACAAAGGTCATTTTAAAATTTTTTAATGAAAATTAATTAAAAATAACCCTGGTTTAACACGGTAAAAATAAACGAACCCGAGAGGTTCGGTCGCCCGGTCCATAGGGCTAGTTGCTCGAATAGACACAAGCCTGTTCCAGGCTTCGAGTGGCTGAGGTGAGTTTAGTTGGCTAAATGTCAGGGCGATTTCCCAATCTTCGTGGTTTTAGGCACCTGGTCCATGGTTCGAATTGTCAAACATCACAATTAGGTCGTTGATTACACGTCAAAGTTGTGTAATTAGACATTTAAATTCATGCATTAAGGATTATAATTTTAATTAAATGTCTAATTATGTTCAATAGTTTAACATTGCACCCAATTTATAATATTTGGAATTTTATTCAATAATTTACGGATTTTTGTATTTTATTATGCAGAAAAAATTATGGAAATTAAATTTGAGATTAGAATGGACACGAGTCATGAGCATGAAGAGGTGCCATGTATGTGAGGCAGAGTCTAAATCAAGACCGTGAGCATCCGGGATTTTCCTGGACATTTAAAAGATAATTTTCAGAAGTCGAGTCATGCACACAAGAGAGGCCGTTTTCAAAACTACTTCGTAATCTGTACGTAACTCTCTCATCCGACCTCTGACTCAGATGATTTAAAATGCTGTAAAAAGCTAAGAGAACCCTCTACAACTTTCATGTTTTTCATTTTGAGAGATACTCACTGCATCAAGGTCGAAATCTGACGTGAAGTTTCCATACGCTGTTTTTATGGACTATTTAGACATTACTGCGTAATATAGGCGTAACTTTCTCATCTGAGGTCCGATCGAGATAATTCAAAATTCTCTCAAAATATGAGGAAGTGTTCTACGACTTTAATGTTTTAAGCTTTGAGAGATACGGACTCTAGGAAGGTTAAAAGAGGGTTTGAAAGTATAGAACCGACTATGTGTGAATAAAAGAAAAAAAGAAAAAAGTATATTAAAAAAAAAAGTGATGTGACCACGTGATGTAGCCAAGTCTTTCAACCATGCGCTGGGTCTTCAATTGCTTTTAGGGAGTCTTCTTTGGGGATTTTTAAAAGTCAAAGGGAGGAGGCTTGCTTTTAGGGAGGTAGGGTTATATATATATATATATATTTTGGAGAGTAGCTTTTTGGGGAGGAGGCCAGGAGATCGTGAGCGTGGGGGAGACATAGCAGCAGTTTGCTGCAAAATACTGCCAACTCTCTCTCTCTCTCTCTCTCTCTCTCTCCTTATTGTTTTTTTTAATCTTAAACAATTGTTGGATTTATTTTCATTATTAAAAAAAATTAGTTCAATTTTCTTGTTATTTAAATATTGTTAATTAGTTCAAGATTGAATCTTTCTCTCTTCTAGTCTCTTTCTTTAGTTTATTTGTTTAATAAAAAGTTGTGGTTGAAATTTTATTTTGGTTGGGTTATTTATATTATTAAAAGTTCAGTTTTTGTTTTATTTATTGTTAGGCTTGTCTTTCTTTTTTTCTTTTCTCGCCTTCATTCTTCCTTTTATTTTAAATAATTTTTTAAGTTATTTGTGTTAATTAGAATGTGTTTTAGTTTAAATCGTGGAAGTTTAAATTTTTGTTTGGTTATTATTAAAAATGTTTGAGCTTTTATTTAATATTATCTTTGGAATGAATTTTGAGTTGAGTTGTGTTTCATAAGCTCAGTTTGCTCTTTTTAAAGTCTCAAGTGTGTTTTTGTGTGAGTGGATTATTGGATTTAGTTTGCTCTTTGTTATTTTATACGTGTTTAATTCTTAGTTTAAGTTTAAGTTTTATTACAAAATCTCAAAAACCCAAAGAACCCGAATCTGAACTGTGTTCACTAAACTTTTTCTTTTCTTATTATTATTATTATTATTATTTTTTTGGATTACACAAAATTTGGAATTAAACTTCATTCCCTGAGGAGATGATCTGACCCTTGCGCTAATTATTACACGACTAAACTCCTATACTTGAGATATTTTCCGAACTGCTCATTTTTCGAGTAAGTCAAGTTTTTGGCGACGTTGTCGGGGAATGCCTGTTTCAGTTTCAAACTAGTGTTTTTTCCATTATTTTAATTTTTCTCATGCAAAAAAAGAAAAAAAAAATGAGTTTTAAAGAAAATATGGTTGCACCTGCACCACGCATGCTTATGGATTTTTTGTAGCCCACACGAACCACACAACCATCTTGCACCATATTACTTGAGAATGCACATAACTTTAACATTAACCATGGAATGACATCTGTGATACCTCAATTTTATGGGATGGAGTGTAAAAATCCATATCAGCATTTAACTGATTTTGAGCTTGCATGTGTTACATTCATAGATAGGGTTGTTACTAATCAAACAATTAGATTGCGTTTATTTTCTTTTTCATTGAAAGACAAGGCTAAGACGTGGTTTAATTCTCTTAGGCCTAATTCTATCTCTAACTGGGCTGATATGCAAAACAAATTTCTGCATAAATTTTTTCCCTTACAGAAAACTCAATTTTTGGAAGAATAGATCATTTGATTCATGCAAGGAGTTGATGAGACATTTAATGAAAGTTGGGAGAGATTTAGAGATCTGGTTAACATGTGTCCCCACCATGGATTTGAATCATGGCGTCTGGTCAACTATTTCTACACTGCGTTGACTTCTAAATCGAAACAGTTTGTTCATACTATGTGTTTAGGATATTTCTTTGACAAGGAGCCTAATAAGACATTGGATTTTCTGGATTATTTAGCTAACTATGCTTAGTAGTGGAACACTAGGATTGACAGAAGACCAATTGCAGCTCAACCATTAAGAGCAGTAGATGGTGGCGAGTGGTATGAACTGAAAGATGATTTTTATGTTGAGGCACGTATGACTGAACTCACCAAAAGAGTGGAGGCTATGGAGATGGAAAAGGAGAATAGTACAGAGCAACTTTGGAATCAACCTTCCCAATCCTATGCACCCCCTTATCAGTCGTCATATCATCAGGCTGCCTTTCAACATCAGTATCAGCCACAACAGATCTCTCAAAGCTATGCACCTTCAGGATTTCAATCTAATGCAGCACCTACTCCATCGGAGAAGTCTCTTGAGGATGCCTTTCAGCAGTTCATGCAGATTCAAGTTACAACTAACAATCAGTACACTCGGGCCATAAATGAATTACGAGACACCGTTAATAAGATGACCACGCGGTTGAATATCTTATAAAAAGGGGAATTTTTGGTAGAATCTCAGCCTAATCCTCAAGAATACCAACATCAACAGCAACAAATACATAATGTTTATCTTGAGACAACGGAGGTCGTTATTACTTCGAGAAGTGGAAAAGAAGTTCCCCAACCTAAGATACTCACTGATAGACCAACAATTGTCCCGACACCTGAAGTTACAACTGAGATAGATGAGGTCAAAGAAAAATCAGACGAAGTAAGCCCATAATTGAAGAAGTCAGTTAACGTGGAGATTGAGACCAGTAAGGAGTACCAACCTGTAGTACCTTACCCTCAGAGATTGACAGTCATGGAACCATCATTCCCTACTGGATTAAATGTCAAGGAGTGCAATGCTGAAACAAATCCACACAGTGGTAAGGTGATGGGTACACCCGATAAAGAGGGTGAACAGACCGATGAGAATTTAAATTTCAAGGAACCAAGTAAAATTTTTAATGTTGATGCTTCTAAAGAACCAAAGGTAACTGCTCTAACAACTTTGTCTCAAAGACCGGTTCTTAAAGAAGTAAATTTCTTGGAAAATATACTGAATAAAGATCCTTTCTTGTTAAAATAAGGAAGGCAGTCTGCACATGTTTTGTCTGGTACCTTAGAACGTATTGATTTATTTGAGGTTAACTTTTGTGCAAGTAACAAGAAAGATTCATTGTGGTGACTCAAATTTGGAGGCTCGCCCGTTCAATTTATAGACCTGCACTCACTAGAAGAAATCCCTCTAGAGCCTCCACCAGACAAACTGTGATGTTTTTCTTCCTTTTCTTTTTATTTTGTTTTACCTTGTTTTATTTTTAATTAATTTTCAAGTACATTTTTCCTTAGTTTCAATTTTTCTTTTCCCTTACTTCTCCACCCAAGTACGCTCTACTTCCCCTATGTTTTCACATTGACGACAATGTTCCACTTTAGTTGGGGGGATGAGAAAATACAAAAAACAAAAACAAAAAAAAACAAAAAAAACAAAATTGAATATGGATGATTAGACCATGATTAACACTGACTTATACCCTTTACATACTTGCATATAATCTAGGAGTTACACACTTAAGTTGTATAGTGGGTTATTTATGTGTAGTTTCTCTTTATATGACTAATCTAGCAATTGTAACTCTTTGTAGGTTGACTAATAGTTCATTCGTGTTAATCTGGCTATATAAATTCTTGTATTTACATGGTATCTCATGAGACTGAAAATACACGTTCATGTGACTTGTAGCACTTAGGGTTCCTTGTGAGCACTGAAAGAGC
Source organism: Malania oleifera (assembly GCF_029873635.1). Taxonomy (NCBI): domain Eukaryota; kingdom Viridiplantae; phylum Streptophyta; class Magnoliopsida; order Santalales; family Ximeniaceae; genus Malania; species Malania oleifera. Next base: position 38,269,294 of record NC_080419.1, read on the forward strand.
GCCTGTGGCAACTTTGACACCTTCTGAGGTACTATTGAGCCATTTATCATTCTTTTGAGTTTTTGACGTCAACTCAAAGTTCATGAAACTCAACTTTCCCTTTTTTTCTGAATATTCTTTGTACACTAGTCTCAGTTTTTGACTTGTTAGCCTAGAGGTGACATCTAGTGGGGAGATAGAAACCTAGGTCTTGTAGCCTACTCAAGATGTGAAGGCTGAGCCACCATCAGAGATAGACTTAGTTCATGGACTACTGTTCGAGTTTAATTCCCATTGGTAGTATGAAGACAATAAAATAAGTTTAATGATTGTCCTAATTGACAATCAAAAGACAAAAATTGAAGAATGAGCAGAAGAAAGAATAAGAAAAATAGAAATGCACATGAAATGAAAGGTTAATACCTGCTCCATACAAATACCACAAAAAGTCAGGGACACGACACATGTTCTCCATGTATAAAGACCCTTCAACTGCTTAATGCTTTAGATGTATTTACATTTGGTTTATGAATAAGTTGATCTAAGGTGGCCTTGGTTGGACATGGCGAGTAGGTGAGAAGATGCTAGGGTGAAGGACCTAGAACCTCACAAGTAGGTTGGATCCTTTTCAGACTAGTCCACTCCATACATTTGGCGTTTTTTCTTTGCAATATGTGGGATGTTTGATCGCAGCACTCCTCCTCTAATATCACAAGCAAATCCATTTTTTTTTAGTGTTTTTTAGGGTACACCAGTTAGTCCAAGTCAAAACGACTGTTTTATAGGTGTCCACTGGTATCCTGGGTGTAACGAGTCATACACATTACACATACCTTAAGATTTCACCTATTTATACTTGAATTTATATGACTTTATTAACTCTGAATTGTAATTACTAGTTAACTTTATGTGAGTGTAATGTTCTTAAAGACTATATAATGATGAAACTTGCATGAATGACTTGCTTCGGACATGCGTGAATTGTGTATGAGCTTGTGTGTAATCTGGTGATATTCATGTATGTGAAATGGTATATTCATGTTGCATGTACATTCATTTAATATTCTTTGGAATTAGTGTTTGTGGGAGTCGCCTTGGAAACCCTCATGAGATTACAACTCATCCACTATGATCGACCTAGGGGTTTAAGGCCTTGTTGCATTCAGTAAATACAACCACGTTTCCTGTGAAAAAGGAGGTAGATAGGATTTGGTAGTTTTCTTAGTTATTTTTTGCTAGGGACTAGCAAAACTTTAATTTTTGGGGGGGGGGGGGGGTGGGTGTGATTACGCGTCAAAGTTGCGTAATTAGGCGTTTAAATTCATACATTAAGGATTATAATTTTAATTAAATGCCTAATTATGTTCAATATTTTAACATTGCACCCAATTTATAATATTTGAAATTTTATTCAATAATTTGTGGATTTTTGTATTTTATTATTGTAGGAAAAATTCTAGAAATTAAGTTCGAGATTAGAATGGATGCGGGTTGTGAGCATGAAGAGGTGTCGTGTATGTGAGGCGGAATCCAAATCAAGACCGTAAGCATTCGGGATTTTTATGGACATTTAAAGGATAATTTTCAGAAGCCAAGCCATGCACGCAAGAGAGGTCGTTTTCAACACTACTTCGTAATCTGTGCATAACTCTCTCATTCGACCTCCAATTCAAATAATTCAAAATTTTGTAAAAATCTAAGAGAACTTTCTACATCTTTCATGTTTTGCGTTTTGAGAGATACTGGATGTATCAAGGTCGAAATCAGACGTGAAGTTGTCATACGCTGTTTTTTATGGACTATTTTGACATCACTCTGTAATCTATGCATAACTTTCTTGTCTGAGATCCAGTTGAGATAATTCAAAATTCTATGGAAATCTGAGGAAGTGTTCTATGACTTTCGTGTTTTAAACTTTGAGAGATACGGGCTCTAGAAAGGTTAAAAGCGGGTTTGAAAGTGCAGAATCGACTATGTGTGAACAAAAGAAAGAAATAAAATAATAATAAAATAAAATAAAAAGTGATGTGACCACTTGATGCAACCGGGTCCTTCAACCATGCGCTGGGTCTTCAATTGCTTTTAGGGAGTCTTCTTTGGGGATTTTGAAAAGTCAAAGGGAGGAGGCTTGCTTTTAGGGAGGTAGGGTTATATATATATACATATATATTTTGGAGAGTAGCCTTTTGGGAAGGAGGCCAGGAGGCTGCGGGGGAGACATAGCAGTAGCCTGCTGCAAAATAGTTCGAGTTCTCTCTCTCTCTCTCTCTCTCTCTCTCTCTCTCTCTCTCTCTCTCATTGTTTTTTTTTAATCTTAAACAATTGTTGGATTTATTTTCATCATTAAAAAAAATTAGTTCAATTTTCTTGTTATTTAAATATTGTTAATTAGTTCAAAATTGAATCTTTCTCTCTCTTCTAGTCTCTTTCTTTAGTTTATTTGTTTAATAAAAAATTGTGGTTGGAATTTTATTTTGGTTGGGTTATTTATACTATTAAAAGTTTAGTTTTTGTTTTAGTTATTGTTGGGCTTGTCTTTCTTTTTTTCTTTTCTTTTTTCTCTCCATCATTCTCCCTTTTATTTTAATTAATTGTTTAAGTTATTTGTGTTAATTGGAATGTGTTTTAGTTTAAATCATGGAAGTTTAAATTTTTGTTTGGTTATTATTAAAAAATTTTGAGTTTTTATTTAATATTATCTTTGGAATTAATTTTGGGTTGAGTTATGTTTCATAGGTAAGCTCAGTTTGTTCTTTTTAAAATCTCAAGTTCGTTTTTGTGTGAGTGGATTATTGGATTTAGTTTGGTCTTTGTTATTTTATGCATGTTTAATTTTTAGTTAAAGTTTAAGTTTTATTACAAAATCTTAAAAATCTCAAGAACCCAAATCTGAACTGTGTTCAGTAAACTTTTTTTTTTTTGGATTACAAAAAATTTTGAATTAAAATTCATTCCCTGAGGAGACGATCTAACCTTTAGGCTAATTATTACATGACTAAACTCCTATACTTGGGATAGTTTTTGAGCTACTCATTTTTCAAGTGAGTCAGTCGCCCTGGCCTATTTTGAACTACAAGTTCGGTCGCCCAGGGACAGTGAAAGATGTGAACTTTCAGGTTTGGTCGATCATAGACAATAAGCACAAAATCCGTTCAGTCGCCTGAGCCTTAGTCAACAGTTTGACTTTAGGTTGGTTTGGTCGACTGAGGCATTTATAACGCCAAGGTTCGATCGCTCGAAACCTTTTCATGCTTCAATTTTGATTTTAATTTTTATTAGAATTCACCCCTGCTCTCATAGTTATAGCTTTTAAGTTATGGGGGATTTATCATGAGGTGGTTGGGGACCAAGAGTCAGTCTATGGCCTAGGCTTTTAAATTGAGCCCAAAAATCCAATATCGATCGACCATCCCTAAGGTCAATCTATGGATTCGAGCATATAATCCTATTATGCATGATGCAGTTATTATAGACCATAATAAATTACAAACCAAAATGAATTAAATGCAATTACAAGAAAAAGTTGCCTTAATTCCTTTTCCTTCTTCAAGAGCCATATAAAGTTTGAACTTTATGTTCCTACTTTTAGTGCATGCAAAGGATGGTCCTATTTAAATAACTTAGTGCACAGGTAAGATGTAAGAACCCAACCCGAGAATTTCAGATTTAATAAATAAGTAAATGGTAAAAAAGGTAAATTAGCAGACTTCATCTATGAAGTCATTGTTCTCGTCGAAGAAGGCTCTCATACTATTCGTCGTTGAAATTTAGAGCCTCATCAATGAAGAGATACTGAATGAGCTATAAAATATCAGAATAGGGTTCGTCGCCGAAGGAACCAGTTCGTCGACGAAATGCGTAGATGATTCGTCGACAAAGGCACCGTCTCGTTAACGAATTGGATCGGGTCAAGGGTCTATAAATAGGATATTTTTTTGCTTCATTGCTAAGAAAACTCAATCTCTTTCTCTCTCTCTCTCTCTCTCTATAAATCGACTCTCTCTCTCTCTCTCTCTCTCTCTCTCTCTCTCTCTCTCTCTCACTCTAGGGTTTCGGGCTATCTGTTTCCAGAATCGACGATTCAACGATACCATGTGGATCAGGAAGAGAATCTTTGCGTTTATAGCGAATCGAAATTTCGTTTCGAGGATTTTCGGGTTTTTTAAAAAATTAAGGTAAGAGTCTAATTTCGTTTCTAATTTGGTAGATCTATAGTAGTTGTGAATATATTGAAGTATTGTTCTTCGATTTTTAAGTTTTGGAGGTCCCGTGTTATTGTTTTGGACCGATTAAGTTCGTGTTTCGATTTTTGGGAAAGGTAAGGGGTTTCTATTTATATCAGTTGTTTTTGTAATCGACATCGGTAAAACTGTAGTTTACGATTCTACGGATGTTTTGGCTACTTATTTAGGAAAATATATCGGCTAATATTATGGGATTTTTGATTTATCGTTTTGAAAAAAATTGGGGGTTTCGGGTATCATCTCGGTTTTTATTGAAAAACTTTAAATTGGTATAAACTGTGATATAGAGACGATCATGCCTTTGATTATTTTAAACTGTATTTTTGGAATACCTGATATGTAATTGTTTGTTTACCCAAATGAGTGTGGAATGAGATGATGAATTTAACTAATGTATTTTGTAGTAAAGCGTGTCAGTTAACTACCGTAGGTTATGAATTATTCAAATGAGATATAGGGACGTGAGTTCCAAAATGTTCTAGGTTTTGTGAAAACGCCTTGGCGGGATAATATCGGTAGGAATATATCAAAGCGGGCCAGATAATTTAAGATTTAATAAATAAGTAAAGGGTGAAAAGGTAAATTACCAAGCTTCGTTGACGAAGCCATTGTTCTCGTCGACAAAGGCCTTCATATTGTTCGTCGCTGAAATTCAAAACCTTGTCGACAAAGAGATACTGAACGAGCTATAAAATATCGGAATAGGGTTCGTCACCAAAGGAATCGATTCGTCAACGAAATGCGTAGATGATTCATCGACGAAGGCACCATCTCATCGACGAATTCGACCGAGTCAAGGATCTATAAATAGGATATTTTGTTGCTTCATTGCTAAGAAAACTCAAAATCTCTCTCTCTCTCTCTCTCTCTCTCTCTCTCTCTCTCTCTCTCTAAGGTTTTTGGCTATCTATTACTCGAATTGATGATCCAACGTTACCACATGGATCTGGAGGAGAATCTTTACATTTATAGCAGATCGAAATTTCGTTTCGAGGATTTTCGGGTTTTGATAAAAAATTGAGGTAAGAGTCTAATTTCGTTTCTAATTTTGTAGATCTGTAGTAGTTGTGAATATATTGAAGTATTGTTCTTTGATTTTTAGGTTTTGGGGGTCCCGTGTCATTGGTTTGGATCGATTAAGTTTGTGTTTCGATTTTTGGGAAAGGTAACGGGATTCTGTTTATATCAGTTGTTTTTGTAATCTAAATCTGTAAAACTATAGTTTATGATTCTGCGGATGTTTTGGCAACTTATTTATGAAAATGTATCGGGTAAAATTATGGGATTTTTGGTTTATCGCTTTGGGGAAAATTGGGGGGTTTCGGGTATCATCTCCGTGTTTTTTGGAAAACTTTATATTGGTATAAATTGTGTTATAGAGATGATCGTGTCTTTGATTATTTTAAACTGTATTTTTGGAATACTTGATACATAATTTTTTTTTTACCCAAATGAGTGTGGAATGAGATGATGAATTTGAATAATGTATTTTGTAGTAAAGCGTGCTGGTTAACTATCGTAGGCTGTGAATTATTCAAATGAGATATAGGGACGTGAGTTCCAAAATGCTCCAGGTTTTGTGAAAATGCCTTGGCGGGATAATACCGGTGGGAATATATCAAAGCATGCCTGACTAAAATTTCGTAGGCTGTGATATTGAACTAAGCCGGAATAAGACTGTAGGTTTGGTAGTTCGGCTTTCTCTGAAGGGTGCGCAACACCACCAGATCGGCCGATTTTTACCGAAGGGGGTGTGAACACTATACTTGCACCGGTTCAACAGTGTGGGGGCTTATGCTATGCCAAGTTACCGGGTGCACCAAATTTTGCCAAAGGGTGTGAAATACCACCAGATCATCCGGCTTTTGCCAAAGGGTGTGAAATACCACCAAACAATCTGACTTAAGCCAAAAGGTCTGACGACACCAGATTATATTGCTTTCATATTGTATGTATACTAGAACTGTATCTGTAAAAATACTGGTATTTTGAAATGCATGTTTTACCATGTATCCACACACTGATATAACATGTTTTTCCCTTACTGAGAGGTGTCTCACCCCTATCATACAAATTTTTTTCAGGTCCTTCAAGTAACCGACACTAGCGTCCTAGTGGTTCAGGAGCGTGGTGGTTGGTTAGTTGTATAGAAGTACTCGTGTAAGTACTAGTCCTTTGGCGGGTTGTCATTTTGGGTTATGTAGACACCTATGGTATGTTATATATTTTTTGGGAACTAGATTTTGTTTTGTACAGACTCTGGTATGGTTTATTAATGTATTAGTTGATTTATTCCGCTGCGTATATGGTGTATGTGATTGTGTATAGGGTATACGTGAACCCTACAGGGTCGAACCCTTACAATGTATAGTATCATGGACAATTGTATGATACAGGGACAGGTTAGGTTACTAAATCACATCCTGGGACCCATTTCCAAGTTCAGGGCGTGATAGCTTGGTATCAGAGCTAACCAGGTTGTTAGGTCTTGTAGACTTGGTTAGGCGTAATTATGTGAACATACCAGAGTATAGGATGTAGTAAATGAGTAGAGTAGGTCGAGGGTTGTCTTATAGCTAGACAGGGATTCATTGACAACGTTCTGTGTTTTTCCTGGAATGACGAGTTTACTAAAATCACGGCAAACCATTAATGGTTTCGTGTCTATGCGGTAGAGCGGACCTGGACTTGAGAGTCCAACATTTAACATGATTATTCTACAAGTGATTGTGTTAACTATGCAATGATATAGGAATGTTAATCTATTTCTATACTATTTCTAGTCTGAAGCCCAAAGATAGCAACTGGCATAGTAGCTCGGAGGGGACTTCGAGTGAAGGGTCACCTTCCATGCCTCGGGGTTTCACCAGGCATATCATGTGAGAGATCGAGCAAAGTGTTAGGGGATGGGAGCGTCCACCTACGGCTGCGGGTTGTACCATTGAGAAGTTCACCCGCATGCATCCTCCGACGTTTACTGGGGGATCTAGCTCGACTGTAGCGGAGAACTGGGTGCAAAAGACAAAGAAGATCTTGAAAGTTATACATTGCACCGACAAGCAGAAAGTTCTCTTTGCTACGTTTCAGCTGGCAAGAGAAGCTGAGAGGTGGCGGGTGGTTGTGACTCTACTTGAGTAGCAAAGAGCCAATTCATCAGGGATGACGTGGGGCCACTTTAAGAAGGTATTCTTCGAGAGATACTTCTCGGCTTCCGTCCATGACGCCAAGGTAGATAAGTTCTTGAGTCTGACTTGGGGGAACCTAAAAGTGCAAAGTTACGCAGCTAGATACATCGAGTTGTCTCACTTTACGTCATGTATGATCTCGAACAAGTACAAAAAGGCTCTGAGGTTCGAGAAGGGTCTGAGGAAGGACATCCATAGGCTGGTGGGAATGCTGCAGATTCGGGAGTTTTTGGTTCTAGTGGAGAAAGCCGCTGTAGTTGAGGCTGGTCTCCGGGAGGATGATATGGCACAAGATCAGAAGAAGAGGCTGGTACCTTCTGGTTCTCAAATTGGTTCTAGATAGGGACAGTGGAAGAAGAGGAACTATGGTTCAGGAAATCACCAGAATACAGAACGATAGGGTCCGTAGGGAGATCCATCTCGCGAGCATTGTACCAAGTGTCGTAAGTGGCATGATAGGGAGTGCCAGCCATTCATGGGTAACTATTGTTGCTGTGGCGATCTGGACCATGTATCCTGAAATTGTCCTACACCAATGACTGGTATGGCTACACCAAATTAGAACTAGGGATAGAACCAGGTGCCTCGGGAAAACATAGCCCAGGTGAGAGTGTACTCACTTACTCCAGCGGATGCAGAAAGTGGTGATAGGTACCATGTTACTGCTTTCAAATAAAGCTGTTCTTTTATTCGATTTAGGAGCAACTCACTCCTTTATATCTGCGAATTTTGTGAAAATGTGTAGGGCTGAAACCCAAGTGATGGATAAGGGGTTTCCTGTGGCTACACCATTTGGGAATGTGATGATATGTAGGAAGATGTTAGGAAACTGCCCAGTGGTAATTCAGGGAAGATCGCTACCGGTGAATATGGTAGTATACTACATGCACAGGTTTGATGTTATAGTGGGGATGGATTGGTTATCCTCCAATTTTGCAGTGATTGACTGTCGTAGAAAAGTGGTGGTGTTCAGACTTCCTGGAGAGCATGAATATGAGTTCGTAGGATCGTGTGTGTGTTCGACACCACAGATTCTGTCGACTATGTAGGTGAGAAGGTTGCTCTTGGACGATTGTCAAGGGTACCTAGCTTATGTGGAGGAACCATCACGGAATGATTTGAAGCTTGAAGACATCCAAGTGGTTAACGAATTTTCAGATGTATTCCTAAAAGACTTACCCGGTTTACCTCCTGATGGAGAGGTGAAGTTCGCTATTGAATTGCTGCCAGGCAAGGCATTGATTTCTAAAGCTCCATACTGGATGGCTCCAACTGAACTTAGAGAGTTGAAGGAGCAGTTGCAGGAACTACTGGATAGGGGTTTTATCCAACCTAGTGTTTCGCCCTGAAGACCTCCAGTATTGTTTGTGAAGAAGAAGGATGGGTCAATGTGAGTGTGCATTGATTACTGCGAGATCAACAAGGTAACAGTGAAGAACCGATACCCGTTGCCTCGTATAGATGATATGTTTGACCAGCTGCAGGGAACACAAGTCTTTTCGAAGATCGATCTGCAGTCAAGGTATCATTAGCTAAGAGTTAGGACTGAGGATGTTGTGAAGACTGCTTTTCGAACCAGATATGGTCACTACGAGTTTTTGGTTATGCCATTTGGGTTAACCAATGCTCCAACGGTATTTATGGACCTAATGAACAAGGTTTTCCATGAATACCTAGACCAGTTCATAGTGGTATTCATCGATGATATCCTGGTATATTCTAAGAGTTCGAAAGAGCATGAAAATCATTTGAGGTTGGTACTTCAGGTACTACCGGAAAAGAAATTGTATGCCAAGTTGAAGAAATGTGAGTTCTGGTTAAAGCAGGTCGTATTTCTTGGCCATGTCGTGTCGAGAGGTGGTATATCAGTTGATCTAGGTAAGATAGAAGTTGTGGTTGACTAGGTGAAACCGAAGAGCGTGCAGGATGTTTGGAGTTTCCTAGGACTGGCTAAGTATTGCTGGCAGTTCGTGGAGGGATTCTCTAAGTTATCCGACCCTCTGACATGGTTGACGAGGAAAGGTATGAGATTTGATTGGACCGACGAGTGTGAGCAGAGTTTTCAAGAGTTGAAACACCGACTGGTCACTGCTCCGATTTTAACCATCCCATTTGACGATGGCAGTTTTGTGATTTACAATGACGCATCACTGAAGGGTTTGGGATGTGTGCTAATGCAACAAGGGAAAGTAATTGCTTATGCTTCTCGGAAACTCAAGGAGTACGAGAAGAATTACCCCACACATGATATGGAGTTGACAGCTGTGGTATATGCGCTAAAGATCTGGAGACACTATTTGTATGGTGAACAGTGTGAGATCTTCATAGACCACAAAAGCCTTAAATACTTTTTCATGTAGAAGGAGTTGAACATGAGGCAGAGGAGGTGGTTAGAACTGATCAAGGACTACGATTGCACTATTAACTACCATCCAGGGAAAGCTAATGTAGTAACTGATGCGTTGAGTCAGAAGTCAAAGCATGCAACAATATCTACAGTGATAGCTCAGCATCATATCAGATGAGATCTTGAAAGCCTTGGCGTGGAGTTAGTGGATGGTAATCATCAGGCTTTCGTTGCTAGCTTGGTGATCCAGCCAACATTATTAAAGAGAATTAAAGTTGCGTAGGCTAATGATGCATGGTTAGTCGAGGTTGTGGAGAAGGTGCAGCAGGGGCTAGCTGCAAATTTTAACATCTTTGAGGGAGGAGTATTGATGTTTGAAAATAGACTGTGTGTTCCAAATGACGAGGGGATAAGGAGGACGATTCTAGAGGAGGCGCATCGTTCTTTGTATACAGTACATCCGAAAAGTACGAAGATGTATCAGGATTTACGTCAATCTTTCTGGTGGAGTAACATAAAAAGGGAAATTGCTCGATTTGTGGAGCAATGCCTGACGTGTCAGTAGGTAAAGGCTGAACATCATAGACCGGCAGGGCCATTGTAGCCATTGAGCATTCCAGAGTGGAAATGAGAGCACATCTGTAAAACCCCGAACCCTTAAATGCGGGTCTGGTGTGTTATACTTGATAAAATCCCTGATGATCCATAATTATGCAGTGGAAAAACATAATCATAATCTCCATATAAATATACCAGAGTTTACTAATTCTAACTATAATCCATAATAAATCATTCAACACCTGCATTCCCATAAATCTACATAACTCCCAAAACAAATCAGTATTTTCACAATCATTCCTTACTCAATAGTCTTAAAACATAAAGACATAAAACATAAATTTTGGACATCCCAAAATTAACATAGAAATATACCCTTTACTTTTTATATTCCCCAATAATGCTATAAAAACTTCGAGCTCTCAAAGCTCGATCTCGAGGAAATCCTGCAAAAAAAAAAACATTCATATTTGGGTGAGACACATTTCAGTAAGGGAAGAAACCATACATTAATATAGTGTGTGGCCAACATGAGTTTATATATGACATAGTATTTAACAGTTGAAAATCGTTAACATAATTTCTGAAATCATTCCCTGAACCTAATCAAACATATGCAAATGTTTAACCCACAAGATTACCTAAGGATAGGGGTGATTACCCGCCCATACAAGTAGCACCCCTCTGCTCTGATATTTTTGACAACCCAAAGGTCGCAGTTAAAGCATACCGGGGCACTCACCTTACTCAATAAGCCCTCAAGTGATAAATTATTCTCGTACTCACATTGTTCAACAATAGCTTACCAGCAAAGGCCCTAAGGATAGGGAAATCTACCCGCCTATACAAGTAGGTTCCCTCTGCCCTAGTATGTTATGCGGTTATTGCCACATATGTAGCTACTAGTGCACTCGCCTTACTCAACAAGCCCTCAAGCGGAAGGTATGCCTCGCCCAATCGTAACATGTTCCACGTACATACATACTTCTAATATCATAATACATCATTCTTTTCTGTCATTATACATTCATGCACATTCATTCCTGTTCATAACTTAACTTTGCATTCATTTCACTTTAAGTGACTCTTTCCCATTTACATCATTTACCTTTGTCATTTCATTTCATTGCCTTTTCATCGTCATTTCATTGCATAACATTTCATTTCATTACTTCGTACTACAGTTAGTCTTTAGCCATCATCAGTTAGTCTACGTAGAAACGTGCTAGATCTGCTAACACAGCTCCTTTTAACTGTCATCAGTTAGTCTACACAGAAGTGTACTAGATCTTCTAACATGGCTGTCTTTCAACTGTCTTACATTTACATGGTTGCATTTAACATACATAGGCAACATTGTGCATATCATATTTTATTCTCATTGTTTTACTTACTTAGCCTGCATCTCATACATTTAATATATATTTGCACAGATTCTCATGCCACACAATTTAACAATATAATTCATACACTGCTTGTAAAATAAGCCAACCAACATTTAATGTTTATATACTGAAATACCTTTCATTTCTTACTTAATTATCCTGAAAATATTTCCCACTTTCATCAGTTAATTTTCGCATATACATATCTAATAAACAACCCTAAACTCGAAGGAAATATAATTTAAACAGTTGGCATTTTACCCATATCGAAACATATACACGTACATATAACACAATTTATTTTTCCATTAAATTCATAAAAATTCTGATTTAATATATATTATTCCCCTTACCTAATTTCTTGAACTACGCCAACAGGGACTCCGAAAAATACCTGCAGCACTCACCCGGACCTTGAAATTAAATTCCTAATTCCAATAAATTATTCCTGAATAAAATATTAATTTAATACTTCCTAGGGCCATAATTCGTAAATAAATAATAATACCCTTAAATTTAACTAAATTGCCAAATTTCCCAAATCACACTCTCGCTTTGGAGTAGGGCCTAGAAAATCCCAATTGAAAAATTACATACGCCAAAATGACAATGACGATGACTAAGACCCCATGGTGGTGTCCGTTCGTCGATTTAACCACATATTAATGGAAAAATTGAGAAAATGGGAAAAAATTACCTTTCCCCAGGAGCAGTGCCTAAGCCGTTCCCATGAAAAATCTGCTCCAGTAGAAATGTCGGTAGCAAAACCAGGAATCCAACGACACCTTCCGTTTCTCGATCCGTTGCAAACTTGTCGAATAATTGAGAGAGAGAGAGGGACAAAGGTTGATGGCGCGCGCAGGAAATGAAGTTCAGAGGGGGGGGGGGGTCTCAGCTCTGACTGTTTCTTCTTCTTCTTTCTTCTTGTTTCTTCTTCTTCTTCTTCTTCTTTAACTTCTTTAACTTTTACTTTATATATATATATATATATATATATATATATATATATACATATCTTATTTCAATTATTTTTTTTTAAACCAATTTAAAAATGTTTAATTTAATAATTAATTATTTAATTTATCTTAATTTAATTTAATTTTTTTTCTTAATTAATTTATTTGTTTTTATTTTTTTTTCTTTTTCCCACGTCATTCCTTTTATTTATTTATCTATTATTTTATTTATTATTTTTTTTTCAAATTATTTTAATCCTTTTAATTTTTCGGGTCTTTACAACATCTTCATGGACTTTGTCACCGAGTTACCACCAGCACTTCACGGGCAGAACGCAATCTAGATAATTGTGGACAGGTTGACTAAATCTGCTCACTTTGTACCAATGAAGGTTAGCTACTCCTTGAGTAGGCTAGCAGATTTATATGTGCAGGAGATAGTCAGAATGTACGGGGTACCGGTGTCCATTATTTCAGATCAATACCCGAGATTCACTTATCGATTCTAGAAGAGCTTATAGGAAGCATTGGGGATGAAGCTTACTTTTAGTACAACGTTCCACCCCCAGAATGACGGACAGTCAAAGAGGACAATACAGATCTTGGAGGACATGTTATAGGCTTGCGTGTTAGATTTCGGCGGTAGTTGGATTCAGTTTCTACCATTAGTGGAATTTGCCTATAACAATAGTTTCCAAACTAGTATCGGTATGGTACCGTTTGAGGCATTGTATGGTTGGAGGTGTTGGTCTCCTCTGTATTGGGATAAGGTAGGTGAATGACAGGTATTGGGTCCCAAACTCGTACAAAAGGTTTTTGAGAAGGTCAGATTGATCAGGGATAGAATTAAATCAGCTCAGAGTCGGCTGAAGAGTTACATGGATGTTCACCGTCATAAGTTAGAATTTGAGGTAGGGAGTAAGATATTCTTAAGAATCACTCTGATGAAAGGGGTGATGAGGTTCCAGGAAGAAGGGTAAACTGAGCCTGAGTTATACTGGGTCATTCAAGATACTTGAACGAGTGGGTCCAGTAGCCTACAAGATTGCACTACCTCCAGCGCTCTCTAGGATCCACGATGTGTTCCACGTATCTATGTTAAGGAGGTACATGCTAGATCCTTCACATATGATTAGTTACGAATCCTTATAGATTGAGAATGCTTTGGCGTATGAGGAGATACTCGTTCAAATGATGGACTAGAAAGTTCAGAAGTTGCGTACCAAAGAGATACCATTAGTGAAAGTGTTGTGGCGGAATCACATGATTGAGGAGGCTTCTTGGGAATTAGAGACGGAAATACGCCGAAAATATCCACATTTGTTCTAAAGAGTAATGTATACAGGATCAGTTTATGTAAGTATTGGATGCTTTGTTATTTAGAGTGTTAATGTGTGGTTAGTCTCTAGGAGGGTTTTGTGATAAATGTGAACTCCCGGGACCTTGTGTATGTAACCACGATATTCCTCCACCATAAGTGAGCGTATGTTATATATTTGGGATGGGGTTGCTACATGGGTGGTCGGCAGCTTTTTTTAGAGTCGGGTAGACGTTTTGGTATGTGGATGAGTTATCTAGTAAGAGATTACAAATTTCAAGGACAAAATTTTTGTGAGGGAGAGGTTGTAAGAACCCAACCCAAAAATTTTAAATTTAATAAATAAGTAAATATTAAAAAGGTAAATTAGTAGGCTTCGTCGACGAAGCCATTGTTCTTGTCAACAAAGGCCTTCATACTGTTCATCTCTGAAATTCAGAACCTCATTGACGAAGAGATACTGAACGAGCTGTAAAATATCGGAATAGGGTTCGTCGCTGAAGGAATTGGTTTGTAGACGAAATGCGTAGATGATTTGTCGATGAAGGTACCGTCTCGTCGACGAATTCGACCAGGTCAAGGGTCTACAAATAGGATATTTTGTTGCTTCATTGCTAAGAAAACTCAAAATCTCTCTCTCTCTCTCTCTCTCTCTCTCTAGAACTCGAATCTCATTCTCTATCTAGGGTTTCAAGTTATCAGTTACCCGAATCGACGATCCGACGTTACCACGTGGATCAGGAGGAGAATCTCTACGTTTATAGCGAATCAAAATTTCATTTCGAGGATTTTCAGGTTTTGATCAAAAATTGAGGTAAGAGTCCAATTTCTTTTTTGATTTGGTAGATCAGTAGAAGTTGTGAATATATTGAAGTATTGTTCTTCGATTTTTAGGTTTTAGGGGTCCTGTGTCGTTGGTTTGGATCGATTAAGTTCGTGTTTCAATTTTCAGGAAAGGTAACAGGTTTCTGTTTATATCAGTTGTTTTTGTATTCTGAATAGATAAAACTGTAATTTACGATTTTGCGGATGTTTTGGCTACTTATTTAGGAAAACCTATCAGGTAAAATTATGGGATTTTTGGTTTATTATTTTGGGAAAAATTGGAGGTTTCGGGTTTCATCTCTATTTTTGTTGGAAAACTTTATATTGGTATAAACTGTGATATAGAGATGACTGTGCCTTTGATTATTTTAAACTGTATTTTTGGAATACCTGATACGCAATTATTTGTTTACCCAAATGAGTGTGGAATGAGATGATGAATTTGAATAATTCATTTGTAGTAAAGCGTACTGGTTAACTACCGTAGGCTGTGAATTATTCAAATGAGATATAGAGACGTGAGTTCCAAAATGTTCCAGGTTTTGTGAAAATGCCTTGGTGGGATAATACTGGTGGGAATATATCAAAGCAGGCCAGATTAAAACGTTGTAGGCTGCGATATTGAACCGAGCCAGAATAAGACCATAGGTTTTGTAGTCCGACTTTTTCTGAAGGGTGCGCAATACCACCAAATCGGCCAAGTTTTACCGAAGGGTGTGTGAACACCAACCTGCACCATTTCAACACTGTGGGGGCTTATGTTATGCCAAGTTACCGGGTGCATCGTCTTTTGCCAAAGGGTGTGAAATACCACCAGATCGTTCGGATTTTTCCAAAGGGTGTGAAATACCACTAGATAGTCCGACTTAAGCCAAAGGGTGTGACGACACCAGATCGTATTACTTTTGTATCGTATGTATACTGGAACTGTATCTGTGAAAATATCAGTATTGTGAAATGTATGTTTTACCGTTGAAATAACACTCATGTATCCACACATTGATATAACCTGTTTCTCCCTTACTGAGAGGTGTCTCACCCCTATCACACAAATTTTTTTCAAGTCCTTCAAGTAGTCGACACTAGCGTCTTAGTGGTTCAGGAGCGTGGTGGTTGGTTAGCTGTATAGAAGTACTCGTGTAAGTACTGGTCCTTTGACGGGTTGTCATTTTGGGTTATGTAGACACCCGTGGTATGTTATATATTTTTGGGGAACTAGACCTTGTTTTGTACAGACTCTAGTATGGTTTATGAATGTATTAGTTGATTTATTCTGCTGCGTATATGGTGTATGCGATTGTGTAAAGGGTATACGTGAACCCTACGGGGTTGGACCCTTACAATGTACAATATCATGGATGATTGTATGATACAGGGATAGATTAGGTTACTAAATCACATCTTGGGACCCATTTCCAAGTTCGGGGTGTGACAACTTGGTATCATAGCTAACCAGGATGTTAGGTCTTGTAGACTTTGTTAGGCGTAATTATGTGAACAGACCAAAGTATAAGATGTAGGAAACGGATAGAGTAGGTCGAGGGTTGTCTTGTAGCTAGACAGAGATTCATTGATGACATTCTATGTTTTGCCTAGAATGACGATTTTAGTAAAATCACGCAAAACCATTGATGGTTTCATGTTTGTGCAGTAGGGCGAACCTGAACCTGAACCTGAACCTGAGAGTCTAGAGTTTAACATGATTATTCTACAAATGATTTTGTTAACTGTGCAATGATATGGGAATGCTAATCCATTTCTATACTATTTCCACTATGGAGCCCAAAGATAGCAATTGGGATAGTAGCTCGGAGGGGACTGCGTGTGAAGGGTAATCTTCTGTGCCTCGAAGTTTGACCAAGCATATCATGTGAGAGATCGGGTTTTTGAGAATATTTTTGGGATTAAATTAAACTGCAGGGATTTGATCATACTGGGTTTTGGGGAATATTTTTGGGATTAAATTAAACTACAGAGATTTGATTACATTATATTTTTGGGAATATTTTAGAATTAAATTAAATTGCAGGGATTTGATTATATCAGGTTTTTAGGATTTAATGGAATTAAATTAAATAGGTGAAATTGATCATTCCCACGCTTTTATTTATATTTAGTGAATATATGTTTGTGAAAATTTCTCAGGTACTTTATGAAATTATAATAATTATATAAAATGTGTGGCATGAGAATGATTTATTTGTTTTTATTGTATAATTAAACCAGTTGGAATTTTTATGGTATTATATGGCAAGAATTGTGTTATTATACTAATTTTTGAAATTTTTGGTAATAATGCGGATATTGTAGATATGATGGTTTTATACCGATTTATGAATATAACAGGTTTTATACTGATTTTTGAATATGACAATTTTATGCCGAATTATGAAAATGAGATCATGTCATTATTTTTATTATATAAATTGTATTATATGGTATAAGAAACCTGATGGACCAGATATGTAAAGGAAGCTAGGTACCATAGCTAGTAAGATATATCAATGAAACCACACCATTCTAGGAGTGTTGGTAATTAGATAGTCGATTTGGCCAGAGAAGAGTACTGTACCCTCCCTATATACGGGCCAGCATATAGGCCAACATGGGGTTGTACCCTCCTGGTATATGAGCCAGCATGGGGTTGCACCCTCCCAATATGTGGGCCAGCATGATGTAGGCAAATCGTACTTACATATATAGTATGTTGACTTAGCCTGGTGGTAGGCTAGTCATGGCTAAGTCCAGTTTTCAAACTGCACAACCCGATCATGTTAGGTTAATACATGATGTTATATGATTGTCCATTCAAGGAGGTTCTTTTATGTATATATGTAAATTAATGTAAACAAAGAAATTTATTGAACCAAAGCATGTTTTGAAAAGAGAATATATGTTTTCAAATATATATATATATATATATAAGCTTTCTAGGCTTGGTTCCTTGTATTCCCTAAAATGTTAAAATTATTGGAGTGAGACACTTCTTAGTAAGACGGAGTAGATTATTATCAGTATATGGCAACATGAGTTTTAGTGTAGCAAGAAAACATCCATTACTTATTTAACTTTGACTAAGAAATCATGTAAAACTATACTCACACCTATATATATATATGGATGTTTTCTCAGTCAAGGTTAATTAAGTAATGGATGTTTTCTTACTGCACTAAAACTTATGTTGCCATACACTGATAATAATCTACTTTGTCTTACTGAGAACTGTCTCACTCCAATAATTCTAAGATTTTAGGGAATACAAGGAACCAAACCTAGAAAACTCCAGGGCGGGACTAGTTAGTATTGGTTTGAAGTAAGCGCATGTGAGACACTGACATGTGTGTGTGTGTGTATGTAATAACCCAAGAATTTTTACAAGATTCATCAACGAACACAGGGGTTTCGTCGACGAGGGCTCTTTAGGATCTCGTTGACGAAGACCCATCTCGTCGACGAGAAGATACCGAGAGTGGGTTTAAAGCAGACTGAAACTCGTCGATGAGGGTGCAGGCTCGTCGATGAACTTTCTACAGGACTCATCGACAAGGTGACGTGTTTCGTCGATGAATCCAGCCCTATAAATAGCTTAAACTCAGATTTTTAATCAAATTTCAGCACAGAAACCCTTCTTTCTCTCTCTCTCCTACGACCCCCTCCCCTTCTCTCTTCAATCCTGGCCCCATTTCTCGCTGGATTGAAGATCTGAGGCTACCACGACGCTCCTGGCGAAGTTCTCTGCAAGTCTATCAGAGTAGATAGTGGGAAAAGTTGGTTTGAAATTCATCCAAAATTCAGGGTAAGGTATTTTATTCAGATTATGTCTTCCTTGTAGTTATAAGAAATGTTGTAGATAAGAAAATACTAATGTTTTATTCTGGGGAATATTGTTTTCAGGATGTTGAGCTAAGAACCCTGAGGGTATAGAGCCAGAATTTTATAGGGGCTTTTCAGATTTAAGGTAAGGGAAATATGTTATGCTAGCAATTTTTAATATGTATACAGAATATTATGAATGAGTATTTACAAGCATGTTTATCAGATTATTTTCCAGAGAATTATGAATATTTATTTTTATAGCAGAATTACAGAAATTGAGCATGAGACTACGTTTATTCAAATGTGTGGCATAAGTTTATTACAGTATAGTATGTAGATTTTTCAGTATTATAGATACTCAGATATTTCATACAGATGTTACAAATAGTTCAGACAAAAAACACAAATAATACAGACATATCATATATATATATATATATATATATTTTCAGTCAGACATTTCAGATAATACAGTTCAGAATCATAGTGTTATGGTTGTTTTTGAAATCATGTTAAAAGCAGTAAGATTATTATATATTTATATATGTATACAGTATTACACAGTTACAAACCCCTGTGGAAATTACAAACAGATATATTTACAACAAAGCGCGGTACCGTTGCTAGTTTCAGACACGTGCAACCACATGACTCAGATAGCATGTGGATTCCGTCTAGCCGTACTAGGAGAGATTGCAGTCTCCCCAGCACGCTGGGTTGAGGTAGCTGGTTAGGCGATGATAGAGGTTTGATACAGGCCGAAGAGATTGTAGTGGGCTAGGATCTTCATAGATCATTACAAATTGGCGGATGTACAGATATAGATTGACTTGCCTGGTAGGCCAACCAGTGTAAGTCCAGCCTACGGGCCGCACAACCCTATCATGAGGGGATATATCATGATATACAGATCTCAGTGTATAGCAGAAGTTCCTATGTACAGATATATCACACAACAGCAATTTATATTATTATACTAGCAGTACCTTCAGATAGCAAACTCAGATACATAGTCATATTTTAAAGATTACATAATAGATAGATATATTATGTACAGTTTATTAGTTTTCTCGGGTTACAGTATTATTTTAGTATTTTAAATATTTAACTCAGCCGCCACACACTAGTAATAGCATATTTCCACTTACTGAGCATTGTCTCATCCCAGTGACTTATCATTTTTCAGGAGATCCAGCTAGGCAAGCAGATTAGGTTCACGGGTAGAGGTTGACTTGAGCTGCCATTGTGGGAAGGGTAGGTACTTTTGAGATAATAGCGTTTTGGGATAGTTTTCATATTATAGTGACTTCATTGGGTATTTTGTATTGTAAATATATTTCAGAATTCTATAGTTTTTTGGTGTTGTATTGTACATAGTAGTTCCGAGTTTTGTGTACCGCTACTTAGATATGTATGACAGACAGAGTTTCCTCAATGCTCTTTGGGTCTGGGATGTTATTTTCAGTATTTCAGATAGATGACATTTATTATATTTAGAAAAAAAAATGTTGAATAAATAGTAGGTTGTTACATATATATATACACACGTTTTGTTGTTTGGGGTGTAATATGAACGCTTGGGAATACATGTGTAATTATGGTGGTAATAGAACTCTAGTATAGTATTTGATTGTTATTTGGGGTGTAATATGAATGCTTGGGGATACATGTGTAATTATGGTGGTATTAGAACTCTAGTATAGTATTTGAGGTATAGTATATATATTTCCATTGCTTGTTTAAAATGGAATTATGGACAGATGTACACGGTACCCCACTTTGGGTTTGGGTCGTTATGGTTATGGTAACAGGGATATATGTATGGAGCATGGCACTCCGAGCCCACCGAGTTTGGGGCGCCACAGTGGTGGTATCAGAGCTATTATGGGAATATATATGTAATATTGTTATTATGTTATGAGTATTTTTGGTGCATTACAGGTGCATCAATGGGTGGGTGGCAACACGTCACCCACGTGGGTTTGGTGCTGTATTGTGGGGATCCAAAGGACTCGTTGGTGGCTGGAGTTCCCATGTCATAAAAAAAACTAAAAGTAATAGTGTTAGTTAATAATAATAATAATAATAATAATAATAATAATAATAAGCTAGATATAACAACAGCAACAACAACAACAACAACAACTACAGCAGCAACAACAACAACAACAACAATAATAATAATAATAATAATAATAATAATAATAATAATAATAATATGTACATTAGAAACTAAATATAATAAGAATGATAGGAATAATAGTGTAAATAATTCAAATAATTAATAATAAATAAAGCTTAAGATTAATAATTATAATACTAATAAACATTTAAATTTTTAATGAATTTTTTTCTTTTTAGAAGACCTTTGAAGACTTTTTTTAACTTAAAAAATTAAAAATAGAATAAAAATAAGGGCCAACGTAGCTTGAGTTGTAGTAACTAAATTGGAAATATGATGCTAAAGTGAGAGTGAGAAAGAGAGAGGGACTTGGAAGGGGATGGAGCACAGTAGTGGTAGATTCCCTTTCTTCTTCTTCTTCTTCTTCTTTCCTTTTTCTTCTTCCTCTTCTTTCCTTTTTTTATTTTCTTTGACTTTCCTTTCCCTAAATGTGTGTGTAATTATGGATATATTGGTTCTATTCCAAGAGTTGGTTTTGTTTTTGGAGTTTTTCTTATTTGAATGAGGCTTTGAATAGGAAAGCGGTATTTATAAGGTTGGAGAGAGAGTATACTGGAGCATAAAAAGAAGCCTAGAAGGACAAAAGTAGGCCAAAAAAATTAAAGTGTTGCCTAAGACAAAAAGTGAAAAACATGTAGAGGCATGCAGTCCATGTGCATGCAATGCATACCATGTGCCAATGCTTGCAAAATGTACAGGTGCATGTGATGCATTGTTAATATTTAGTAATGCACACCATATGCCACACATATGTTACATGCACAAAACTTGTGAGCATTGTTTTCGAGTGCAGGTATGATTGAATGAGTGTACGTGTGATGTGTCCTTTCTTTGAAAAGTTTTTATTCTTTTATTTGGATGAATACATTTATTTATGTACAAGAAAAATATCCAAATTTTCAAAATAAATTTTTGGATGGCTAGAAAATTTAAAGAAGAAATACCCTAATTAAACATCTCACCTTTTTGTGGTGATTCCCAAGTTGCTCTAAACTACCTAAGACCCATTAAAGCATCAAGAAGGGATAAAAAAAAAAAACTATAGAAACCTTGATTTAAACCTTTCTCTTCCAAGGTAAAAGTCATCTTCTTCTTTTTCTTGTTCAACGTTCCTCCCTAAACTTTTTTATAAAGATTTAAGGATAAGGTGGTTCACCTTTATACACCCATTTTTTTCTAAAAAAAATGCCCTTAAAAGCAAATAGCCTCTAAAGGGTGTTTTTGGCACAACACTTGTCCAAAATGAATAAATTGGACTAAGATTGCCCTCGTAAACCATGAACGAGTGAGCTAAACTCTTGAAAATGGAAATTAGAGTCCAAAATTAGCCTAAACAACTAGTTTATGCTCTCTTAAGATAGTGGTCCCCAAATTTGGAAAAAAAAAAAAAGACTAATTAAAACATGTATTGGTTAAAATGGAATCAATCTCATTAAAGTGGTCAAGATTTTTATCATTATATAGATTCTAACAAATTTAAAATAGACTAATTAAAACATGTGTTGGGGATGTGGCTCATATTTTGAGTGCAACGCATATACCGGGGAAAGCACCGTGAAGCAAGGGACCAAGAGAGAATTATAGGATGGCAGCCTTGAGGGCAAATAGTTAACGGTTTAGGGTAACCATCGACGGTTTCAAAGTGTTGTAGAGGTGTTCTTCTCAGCTTCAAATCATCAAACCGTTGATGGTTTCACTCACATACGTTATTGATTTTCGAATTGGAGATCAATATATTAGGAGTTTTTGGAGGAATTTCCTCCAAGGGATCACTAAAGAAGTGTTTAGATATACTAGAGGTCTTCTGTACCCATTAGATTAATATATAATCATTATTATGTAACCCTAGATTGATTAAGCTTGGTGTAAGCATCAAGGGTTTTGTAAGTTTCATTGAGATAGTGAAAACAACCACTGCTCCCATGGACGTAGGCAAATTGTAGAACCACATAAATTCTTGTGTCTTTTGGTTATTACTTTCATTGATTCTCATTGTTGAGCGATTTCTTGTTTAGTATAGTTCATCATCGAGGGCTTGCTTGCTTGTTCCATTGATTGTTTCATGAAAGTTTGTTTGAGGTCTTCCGCTACACACAGTCAGCATCGACAATTGGTTTATAAGTGCTGATTGCTTGGGAATAACAATTGGTATCAGAGCTATTGGTTCGTAATGGCTAGGATTTCTTATGCGAGGTTCAAGGTTGGTAAGTTTGATGGAACGGGGAATTTCAGGCTTTGGCAGAAGAGGGTGAAGGACTTACTAGTGCTACAAGGGATGGTGAAGGGTCTATACGGAAAGAGGCCCAAAAAGCATGGACGACACAAGTTGAAAGGATCAAGAAGCGAAAGTTGTTTCCACTATTAGGTTATTTTTTGTCAATGACGTGTCGTATCACCTCATGGATGAGGAATCGTCGGCAACAGTTACTAGAGCGCCACTACATGTCCAAGTCATTGACGAACAAGTTGTATCTTAAACAAAAGCTTTATTGGCTTAAGATGGCAGAGGGTTCGGACTTGACTTGGCACATCAACACTTTTAATCAGATCATTAGTGATCTGGGGTGAGTTGATGTGAAGCTCAAGGAAGAGGACAAAACATTGATGCTGCTAAATTCCCTACTTATGTCACTTACATACGAGAATCTGGTTACAACGCTAACTTGGGGGAAAGAAACCCTGGAATTGGAGGACATCACGAGTGGATTGTTGGGGTTCTATCAAAGGAAAAAGGCTAGCAATGAGGGTTCACATGGTGAAGGGTTCGTGGCGAAAGGTAATCAAGATCGTAGGAGAGGCAAGTCCTGGAGCGGATTGAGTGGTAATAAAATTCAGACCAGGAGGAGGAAGGATGCTCACTATTTTAAATGTGGGAAGCTAGGGCACATAAAAGCAAAATGTATGGAGTGGGAGAAGGGGAAGGCAAAATCTCAAGAGAGTTTGTCAAAATATGCTGATGTAGTTGAAGAAGGGGACTCGGGGACCATGATTGTGAGATGTATTATGTATCATCAGGTTTAGAATGCCTCATGGATTCTTGGATCCTAGACTCGAAATGTTCTTTTCACATGACGTCTAAAAAATCCTAGTTCACCACTTACATATTGGTGAGTTATGATTCCATTCTGATGGGAAACGATGTGGTCTACAATGTTATCAGAATGGGGGATATCAGGATCAAGATGTATGATGGTGTGGTAAGGACGTTATATGGTGTAAGGCATGTACCTAATCTAAAAAAGAATGTGATATCATTGGGCACTTTGGATTGTAATGGGTATAGCTACAAGTCTAAAGGTGAGAGGATGATGGTGTGTGATTGCGTATTGATGGTGATGAAGGGACAGAGGATAGAAGGGAATCTCTATACACTGTAGGGTAACACAATTGTAGGTGGAGCTGTGGCTGAGAGTTCTAAGTCAGATAAAACCATTTTGTGTAAGACAACCACACATAAAATAGAGGGTAGTCTTAACTACATTGTTATAAATGTTTAGGCACCGGTGAGGGCAGCATCATGGGTTGGACATGGGTACTTCGTGAGGTTTTCGTGAAAGGTCTGGGGGTATCTCATGCGGCACAAGTTGGAGATGTTTGCCAGGTGTAACTTGTAGCTAAAGTGGAGTACCAGACCGAGAGAGGGTTCCTCAAGTTGGATATTGGTGCTGAGTATGCCAGTATTCAAGGAGTTTTGTGAGCAGGGCATGGTGTATGTAGGGCTTGCAAGTGACTTCTTGGTGAAGTTAGTGAGTATGGCGTGTTTCTCAGTTAATCGATTGCCAAAGGTATCACTAGATGGGAGAGTTTTAGGAGAGGCTTGGATAGGTCATGCAATAGACTCCTCTGGTTTGAGAGGGTTTGGAGGTCCAACTATGCACCTTTCTAGTGAGATGGGATCTAGGATTGGTGTGATGTCCAGACGTTGCATATTTCTGGTACATAAAAAAGATGGGTTCGAGCTAGGTGATCCAATGGCAAAGAGGATGGCGATTGGTGGAGACGTGAATTTTGGTGTTAAAGCCATAGGACAATGTACTTAGGTAGATGAAGAGAAATAGGTGCCAGAAAGCTACAGTAGCAGCAATGCGCATGTTGTGCAAGTGGAGTTAGAGACTCGGGGCAAAAGTGTAGGGAGTTCTAGCTCAAAAGACCTGTAGTATCACAGGATAAATTAGAGCAAAAAGGATATTTTGATGCAAATGGAGTTACAAACTCAGGGCAAAGATGACGTTGGTCATAATGCAGGGATTTTAAGCTTATAAGACCAGCAATATCACAATGGGCTCAAAGGCACTATCAGGCCACCACCCAGGTATAAAGTTTTAATGTCTTATGCATCCATTACTACCAGAAAGGATCCTACTATCTTTCAAAAGGAAGTGCGCGACCAAGAGAAGGGTAGGTGGATATGTACCATGGTGGAGGAGATGAAGTTACTGTATAAGATCAGACATGGGGGTTGGTGGAGCTCCCAGAAAGGGAGAGGGAGATAGGATACAAGTGAGCAATTATTCTATTGTTTTATGTGAGCAACATGCATATTGCTGGAAAGGTTCTTACTGAGGTAAATCAGTCAGGGACTCTGTTAATAAAGGAATTTGACATGAAGGTTTTAGGTGTTTCCAAGAGGGTTCTTGGGTTAAAGATTTGCAAGGATAAAGTTACAGGGAGATTAGGATTATCTAAGGGTGATTTTGTGGTCATACTTGCAAGGAGATTGGTGTTATCTTAGGGTGGTTGTGTAGACAAAACTACATGGAGATTGTGGTTATCTCAAGGTGGTTTTGTGAGTTAGGTGTTAGAGAAGTTTAGCATGGTTAATGTTAAATCGGTCATAGGTACATCGTTGGTGAATCTAAGTAAACAGTCTACTGCTCAGTACTCAAATACAGACGGTGATATTCAGGATGTGTCAAAGGTTTCCTATACCAGTATGGTGGGGGTACTTTGGTGGGCAACAAAGGGATCCATCAGTTGTGAGGTTTGCGGATACAGACTACGTAGGGGACTTGGTGTAGAATAAGAACACCAAGATCTGTTTTGAAAAAATGATTGAAGAGATAACACAAAGTTTTAATACAAAAATTGGATTACAACAATCTGTCAAACCATGCACTCACTAAATAAGCTTCGGCGTAAGGACAACAAATATAAAAACAAAAGAGGACACAATCTTGTAGTCGAGATGTGTGTTGTGCTCCGGTGCGGGGGGATCTTATCTATAGCCTCTAGTCCGTGGAAGAAGCACATTGGTGACTCACCTACTATGGTAGGTGGAGTAGCTCACCTACCATGGCCAACTTTAACATTAGTGGCCAACTTTGACATTAGTGGTCGTCTTTGACATTAGTGGCCGACTTTGACATTAGTGGCTTTCTTTGATATTAGTGGCCATCTTTGACATATTGTTCCCACCGTTCACACTGGATAGGCCATACCGTCCACCGAGGGTGCTACCCTCGGACCCTCGTGTCTCGGAGGGGAACGTCTTCTGTCATCGTAGTATCATTACGGTCTACCACTTGGACCTCATCTAAACCATACATTAGGTAAGTGTTCCAATTAACTCGTGGGAAGTGGGCATTACACACATATACACCAACACCCCCCCCCCCCCCAATGTCCACCTACGCTCTTGAACCAATACCAAGAGCATCCTGATGCTTCTAAAATTTGAAACTACCCAATGCTTTGGTTAAGATATCTGCATGATTATCTTCTGTTAGGAAATACTCCATCTCAACAACCTCATCCTCAATGAGTTCTCGTATGTAGTGATATTGAATATCAATGTGCTTGGTTCTTGCATGGAACATCGGGTTCTTACTAATAGCTATGCAACTTTGATTGTCATATTGAATTAGAGTTGTAGCATTTATCGTTATCCCAATATCAGTAAGAAGTATTCTTATCCAAACAGCTTCACATGAGGTGAGATAAGCTGACTTGTACTCGGATTCTGTGGATGATAGTGACACTATTGGTTGTTTTTTATTTGTCCACGAGATGATTCTATTCCCAAATAGAAAACAATATCCAGAAACTAACTTTCTGGGATCAATATCTCCTACCCAATTAGAGTCACAATATCCAATTAGGGAATTCCTTGATGTATAAGAGATGCCAAAATGAGGAGTCCCTTTTATATACTTGATGACCCTCATTCCAACCTTCTAGTGAATTTCTTATGGCTTATTTGCATATATAGTCGGAATACCAACTACAAAACTGATATCGGGCCTTGTGTTGCACAGGTACACCAAACTCCTAATTAGGATTCTGTACCTTTTAGTATCAACAAGTGGAGAGGGATCTTCAATGGAGAGCTTAATGTTTACTTCCATTGGGGTAACCACTCAAGTGCATAGGCCTTCACAGATATTGTTGATCTTCTCCTCGTGGTCACCTGTAAACACAAGATCATCTACACATAGTACAATTATTATATATATCCCATTCTCCTTCAATACATATAAATTTGCATCAGAGCTACTTTTACAAAATCCATAATTGGTGAAGAAAGAATCAATCCTCTAGTACCAAGCTTTGGGGGCTTGTTTCAGCCCATACAAGGCTTTCTTCAACCTGCACACTTTATTGTCTGAATTTGACAATTCAAATCTTGGTGGTTGCATCACATAAACCTCCTCTTTAAGATGACCATTGAGGAATGCAGACTTCACGTTCATTTGAAATAGCACCCAGCGTCTGTGTGTAGTAGTAGCCAAAACCTGACAAATTGTTTCCATGCAGGCTATTGGTGCAAAGGTTTCAGTAACATCAAAACCTTCCACATGAGAAAATCTTTGTGCTACAAGGCGAGTTTTGTACTTCTCTAAAGTACCTTCAGCTTCATATTTTACCTTCCATATCCACTTTATGTCAATTACCTTCCTATGAGGGGGATGATCCACAATCTCCCAAGTATCATTTTCACGATACTTTCATATAAAGCTTCCATAGTCGTTCTCCACTTCGGATTAGCCAGCACTTCATCTAGGCTACTTGGTTCCTTAACTATATTGATTATATCAGCCATTAAGGTCATATTTACCAAGTGTTTAACTGATCGTTGTTGTTCCTCTATTCTTTTTTACCTTCGAGGTCCATCAGGTTGTGAACTTTGATTCATAGGTTATGGATTTCCTTCATCAAAGAGTTTTTGTACCCACCTGGGGTGTGGCATCTGAACAAGTGCTACTGGTACAATAAGCTGGTTTTGAATTTCTTCATCATTCACCTCAATCTACTGCTCTGAGTGAGGCACATGGTGGGTTACTTTATTGGTTGATGATAAAGTGGGTTGATCTCTATCTCCCACTAAGTTTGGTTCTTCATCAAATACCACATCTCAACTCGTGACGATTTCCTTTGCCTCTACATCATACAGAGGATATGCCTTCGATTCTATACTATATCCCAAGAAGATGCACTTGCGACTCTTGTCATCTAACTTCCTTCGACTATCATCTGGAACATGCACAAAACATTTGCAACCAAATGTTCTAAGATGAGAAACAGAGGGTTTCTTACCAGAGTAAGCCTCGTGAGGTGTTTTATTCCCCAAAGCTTTAGTGGAGCATCGGTTGAGGATATACACAATTGTTTTAACAGCTTCTGGCCAAAATGATTTTGGAAGTTCTTGTGCCTTCATCATTGCTCTGGCCATCTCCATCATAGTGTGATTTTTCCATTCCACAATGCCACTCTGTTGTGGAGTTTTTGGTGCTAAAAATTGGTGCTTGATGCCAAATGCACTGCAATAATTGTTGAACTCCCCTAATGTGAACTCGCCTCCTCGATTTGTTCAAAGTTTCTTTAACTGCAAACCTATCTCATTTTAAACAAGTTTATGTCACACTTTGAATTTTACAAAAGTCTCAACCTTATCATAAAGAAAGTACACCCACATCTTTCTACTATAATCATCGACTAACAGCATAAAATAGAAAGATACCCCTAGAGCAGGAGTAGTCATTTTACCACAGAGATCTGCATGTACCAACTCTAGAGGAAGATTTGATTTGTTGTTGCTCTCGTGTGGAAATGGCATACGATGTTGCTTGCACAACATGCAAGCTTCACAAGGCTCTACAGTATCAACTACTACAGGCATATAAACCACCATTTCCTTTCTTTGCATCTCCTTCAAAACTGCATAGGAGATGTGTCCAAACCTTTCATGCCAAAGTCTGCTTGTTGTATCTCTAGTTGTTGCTGCAAGTGCCACAAACTCATACAGGTTATTCTCTTGAATACCTTCACCCACAATGCTACCATTGCTATCAATGATCTCAGCTTTTGTTTTCATAAATCGTACTTTATAGTCACGGTCAGTGATAGCAGCTACAGATAAAAGATTCCTTTTAATTTGAGGAATATAAAGGACATCTGAAAGAGTTTTACCTTGGCCATTCGTGGTTTTTAAGGAAATGGATCCAGTGCCCTCTACTGGATGCTTTGCATTATTTCTGACAATCACATTCATAGGTTCATATAGAGGCTTAAAGGAACCATATCAGTCCTTTTTGGTGGTCATGTGTCAGGAAGCTCCACTATCAAGTACCCATAAGCATTCTCCTGGTACTGTGTGAGCAATTGAGCACATTTCTTCTGTAACCATGAAAATATCTAATTTTGATTCAGCACAATTTGCTACCTGTCTGACATTCCACGTAGGCTTCAATGTTTCGTTCTTTTCATTGTGGATACGTATTCTGCAATCCTTGGTTGTATGCCCCTTTTTGTTGCAGTAGTAGCACGTACCAAAAAATCTCTTCTTGTTCTTTCCCGTCTTCTTTTCAACATTATTGTTTTTGCCTTTGATCTGCACAGTGAAAGCACTACTGCTTTCATTTTCTCTGGTTCTCAGTCCAATCTCCTCGTCTAGTAGTAAAGCATAGAATTCCTCAAAGATTAGTGCAGGAGTTCTAATCTGCGTGTTAAGAGCAGTTACCAGACTGTCATATTTTAATGATTGTACTCGAATACATCTTCAAGCTAACTCCTCACTGGTCTTTGTTATCCCCACTGCCGCCATCTGATCACACAGATTTTTGATTCTGGTGATGAATACTTTTGCCAATTCTCCGTCATGTAGCTTTTCTGTAGCAAGTTCATTCTCTAAGTTCTGAATGCGTGTCTAGTTCCTTGTTTCATATTGATTCTTCAAACCATTCCAAGCATCTGCAACCTTGGATGTATGTTGGATCAATGTAAGTACAGAATCGGATACACTTGTAACAATAGCACAAAGTGCATCTGCATTCCGCCTTTTCCATGCTTTGACGAGGGCAGCATCTGGAGGGATGATTACCTTAGGATTGGTGGGATCAAGCGTGCCAATCAGTTTTGGATCCATACCTTGAGTTGTATCAAGTAGTTCATATGAATCCAGAATAGCACTCATCTTGAACTTCCGTAAAGTGTAGTTCCTGTCGTCTAGCTTCCTTCTATGAATGTTGGTGGATGTATCCGAAGTGCTGGTGGAGATGGCGGAAGATGAAGTTCCTACCATTGCAACATTTCAACAATTATAGTTGTTTCTTCTTAGTAGCCTTTAGCTCTGATACCATGTAGAATAACAACACCAAGATCTATTTTGAAAAAACGATTGAAGAAATAACACAAAGTTTTATTACAACAATCGGATTACAACAATTTGTCCAACCATGCACTCACTAAATGAGCTTCAATGTAGAAAGGACAACAAATAGAAAAACAAAAGAGGACACAATCTTACAGTTGAGATGTGTGTTGTGCTCCGGTGGGGGGGGGGGGGGAGGGGTCTTACTTATAGCCTCTGGTCCGTGGAAGAAGCACATGGGTGGCTCACCTACCATGGTGGGTGGTGGTAGCTCACCTACCATGGCCTACTTTGACATTAGTGGTCGTTTTTGACATTAGTGGCTGACTTTGACATTAGTGGCCGTATTTAACAATAGTGGTCGTCTTTGACATACCGTGCCCACTATTCACACTGGATAGGCCATACCGTCTCAGGGGGCGTTGCCCCCCATACCCCCCACCGAGGGTGCTACCCTCGGACCGCCGTGTCTTAGAGGGGAATGTCTTCTATCTTGGTAGTACCATTGTGGTCTACACCTTCAACCTCATCTGAACCATACGTCAGGTAAGTGTGCCAATTAACTCGTGGGAGGTGGGTATTACACACATATACACCAACACTTGGATGACAGGAGGCCTACAAATGGGTATGTTGTGTGAAGGCCTAATCGTTTGAAGTCCAAGGTACAGTCTCAGGTTGCACTAGTTACAACTGGATCGGAGTTCTTGGGGGTGGCTGAGGCTGCCAAGGTTGCATTGTAGTTTAGAGAATTTTTCAAGGAGCTGGATGTTCAGCTAGGTGGAGATTATGTTATCACGGACAAGTTCAAGCGTGGCTTGGACTTGGTTTACATCTCCAGGTGCTAGAGGAGCGGCAGGTCCCAATCTACTGGCCTAGGTAGAGCAACGAGATTATGCTTTCAGATTTCTCTTAAGTGGTGAATATTCGCCAAGGTGGAGATTGTTGGGGATATGGCTCATTTGTGAGTGGAACTCATGTATCAGGGAAAGCACCGTGAAGTGAGGGACCAAGAGAGAGATGCAGGATGGCAACCTTAAGGGCAAACTGTCGACGGTTTGGGGTAATTGTCGACAATTTCGGGCAATGCTACAAAGGTGTTGTTCTTGGCATCAAACCGTAGATGGTTTCACTCGCAGATGTCAGGGATTGTTGAATTGGAGATTATAAGATTGGGAGTTTTGGAGGAATTTCATCCAGGGGATTGCTACAAAAGTGTTTTAGATATACTAGAGGTCTTCTGTACGCGTTAGATTACTATATAAACATTATTATGTAACCCTAAATTGATTAAGCTTGATGTAAGCTTCAAGGGCTTTGTAAGCTTCATTAAGATAGTGAAAACAGCCGCTGCTCCCATGGACGTAGGCAAATTGCTGAACCAGGTAAATTCTTATGTCTTTTGGTTATTGCTTTCATTGATTCTCATTGTTGAGTGATTGCTTGTTTAGTATAGTTCATCATCGAATTCTTACTTGTTTGGTCCATTAATTTTTTCGTGAGAGTTCATGTGAGGTCTTCCACTGCGCACACTTGGCACCAACAATTGATTTCTAAGTGCTTATTATTTGGGAATAACTATTGGTATTAGACTCGGGTGATTGTTGGTGTGGTGAACGATAACATGTTTGGTCAAAGTGGGCATCACTCTCATCAAAGTGGTCAATGTTTTCATCGTTATATGGTTGCTAACAAGATAGGTGCAAAAGGAAGGCTAATTGATTTTAGTTAAACTCCTCACTAACCTAGGTTCAAAATATAGTACCATGCATAATATAGCTTAGCTCTTTAAGATTGTTGTGGAAGATTGGCACAGTATTTGGATTTGGGGCTCCTTGCAACAACATAAGCAATTTGAACATGTCCAATAATAGACTAGTCTTAGGGAAACTACAATAAGAGCGAACAAAAAAAAAAAGGAGAATATTGTGAGAGGAGGACCCCCCCCCCCCTAATGAGCATGGCATGCATCATAACAACAACAACAACAACAAAACCAAGCCTTTGTCCCACTAAGTGGGGTTGGTTATATGAATCCTTTTCCGTCAATTTATGAGATCATTGGACCATTTCTTTTGATAGATTTAAGAATATTAAATCCTTACTCACTATCTCCACCCAAGTTATTTAGGTCTACCCCTACCCCTTCTACTGCCCTCCACAGTAACTAAGTCACTATTCCTCACAGGTGCACTATGTGGCCTACATTGCAAGTGTCCATACCATTTGAGTTGTCCCTCCCTTATCTTATTTTCTATAGGAGTTACACCTAACTTACCACGAATATGTTCATTCCTTAATTTATCTTTCAATGTTATACCACTCATCCCTCTCAACATTCTCATCTCGGTAACTTTTACTTTTTGGATATTATGTTTCTTCGTCGCCTAACATTCCGATCCATATAGCATAACTGGTCTTATAGCTGTCCTATAAAACTTCCCTTTCAATTTTAAGGGTATTCTATAATCACATAACCCACTTGAAGCACTTCTCTATTTTACCCAACCTCATTTAACTCTATGCATTATATCATCTTCAATTTCTCCTTCAGCTTGCATAATAGTCCTTACACTAGTCATTACTCCATCATACGTATCCTCAATGACATCGATATACCTACAACATACACCTTTTTTTTTCTAAAACCCACCATAGAACTTCCCTAGGTATCCTATCATATGTTTTCTCAAGGTCAATAAATATCATATGCAAGTCCCTCTTTTTTTCCCTAAATTTTTCTATTAATCTTCTTAAAAGATAAGTAGCTTATGTGGTAGATCTCCAAGGCATAAAACCAAATTAATTTTCTAAGATCTTCGTTTCTAACCTTAATCTTTGTTCAACTACCCTTTCCCATAGTTTCATCGTATGACTCATAAGTTTAATTCCACTATAGTTATTATAATTTTGAATATCTCCTTTATTTTTGTATATAGGTATTAAAGTGATTTTCCTCCATTCATCTGACATTTTCTTAGTTTTTACAATTGTATTAAATAGATTAGTTAACCATATAATTCTGTTATCACCCAAGCATTTCCAAACATCAATTGGGATGTTATCTAGTCCCATAGTTTTCCCATTTTTCATCTTTTTTAGTACAAATTTAACTTCGTTAACTCTAATTTTTCAGATAAATCTTATATTTTTAATCTTTTCCTCATTTGACAATTCTAAGTTTAAGCCTTCTATTTGGTTTTCATTAAACAACTTATTAAAGTAATTTTGTCATCTTTCTTTAATATCTTCGTCCTTAACTAAGACAATATCATCCTCACTTTTTATACATTTTACATTTCTTAAGTCCTTGCTCTTCCTTTCTCTAGTTTTAGCAAATTTAAATATATCTCTTTTCCCTTCTTTTGTACCTAATCTATCATAAAAACTATTAAAAGATCTATATTTAGCTTCACTAATGGCCCTTTTTGCATCTTTTCTTGCCTCCTTATATTTTTCATAGTTATCTCTATATCTACATTTTTGCCATGTTTTATACCAAATTTTATTGTCTTTATGATTTTTTGTACATCTTTATCCCACCACCAACTCTCTTTGCTATTCGAGA
Source organism: Malania oleifera (assembly GCF_029873635.1). NCBI lineage: Eukaryota > Viridiplantae > Streptophyta > Magnoliopsida > Santalales > Ximeniaceae > Malania > Malania oleifera. The sequence continues at coordinate 38,303,243 of NC_080419.1, forward strand.
ATCTTCCCTTTAATTCACTTAAAATCTCTTTTGCTATTTTTTAATAGAGTTAGCTAATCTATTCCAAAGAGTATTTGTATCTATCCCATCCTCTATGGTCCAATCCTCATCTTTGATCATTTTATCTTTAAATTTTATTATATTTTCTCCTTTTAGGTTCCACCATCAAGTTCTCATACACTGGTTTATTTTATCTTTTTTCTTCCATTTTTTAATACATATATATAACACTAAGACTCTATGTTGTGTGATTAGGCTTTCACCTAGAATAACTTTACAATCCTGGCATGATAAACGATCTACCCTCCTAGTTAAAAAAAAAAAAAAAAATCTATTTGACTTCTATTTTGTCCACTTTTAAAGGTTATTGAGTGTTCTTCTCTCTTCTTAAAGTAAGTATCCATTATACTAAAATCATATGACATAGCAAAGTCTAAGATCATCTCCCCAGACTCTTTTTTGTCTCCATATCCATATCCTTTATGTATCCTCTCATAATTTGTATTATCTCTTCCAACGTGTCCATTCAGATCTCCTCCAATAAAAATTTTCTCAGTCCCAGGTATTCCTTGTATAATACTATTCATATCTTCCCAAAATTATCTCTTAAGATTTTCTGCTAAGTGTTGACCCTATGGGTCATACCCTATTTTGATTATGACAAATACTTTGGTATTTAATGTCTTTCAAGTTTGTGCGCATGATATATTAGCAAATTAAATTAATGGCACATGAAGTAAAGCCTAAAGACCCTGAAGATTATATTATGTTGTATTTCAATTCAGTTTTTATTCTAGTCTATAATAGTAAATAGGAAATGGTCTATAATAATCAATGCATTACATGCATGATTAGATAGATAAGCTCAAAAAGACCTAGACTGACCTTAGGTCCCTCATGCATGCATAAAAGAGTGCCCTATTAAAATTAAGTTAAACATTATATGAATAGGGACAACATTATAAAGAGAAAAGGACCGAAAATGCCCAAATTGGCATGTTCGGTCGACCAAACCTTGATACACTAGGAAGTTTGGTCAACCGAACCTCCTTAGGTCAACATGTTGACCTTTCGGTTGACCAACCAGAAACATATAGGCAACGCCCTAGTCGACCGAACCCCCACATGGGAAATTCCAACCGCCTAGTTGACCAAACCCTTAAGTTCAAAATATCTTGGTCAACCAAAGTTCGACCAGTTTAGTCAACCAAACTAAGCACAATTGACCGAACTACACGGATCAGAAAATTGCCTTCCACTTGGTCAACCATCTTTTCAGTTCAAAATACTCCTAGTCGACTGAACTGAGACCCTCAATCAACCGAACCTTGAGTACAATCAACCAGTGCTCTCAGGTTGGCAAATTTCACCAAGGTTAAAACACTGTTAAATTTTATTAACCTCACTTAAACTTTTTCTAAATTGACCAATATGTCCTGAACGGTTATAATTCTGGGGAATTCTATATACACTCTCTCATTTGCAAAGATTAGTGCAAGATTAGCAAAAACAATTAGCAAATTTTCTCTGATTTTCCAAAGCTCTATTTCTCACGTTCAAGCTTCATTCCTTCATTCTTACTCATTCTCATTACAAACCTTGCTAAGTAAGAGTGTTATTATGAGTTTCTAGTTAAGCTTACACTCTCGTTAGTTCTAGTTAGTTAAGATATATTTTTATCCGGGAGTAAGCTTGAGTTTTTCTAAGAGATTTCATTAATAAGTCTTCCGTAGAAAAACTTCGTAGGGCTTGTGAGTTTTGCATCATCATTGCAATACTCAAGATTTCGTATTGCTTTTTGTTTGTGAAATAAATTGTCTTTTGCAAACCGTTTTCAAATATCCCTTGTGCTTATTTTTTAGAAAAATGCTTTTGGGATATTTGCTTGTGTTGTGAAGATCTTTGTTGTTGAATATTGTGGTTGATATTATTATCTTAATACAAAGATTATAACACTTACACTCTCATGTACTGATTGTCATATTTGCATAAATTTTTGAGAGTAGACATTAAGACTACATTGAGTTTATCAAATCTTATCATTTTGTAGTGTGTTGATTGTATTGGTGCAAATTTGCTTGATTGAGAAGCATATAATCTGTACGCAAACTTTATTGTGAAATCTATTGTATTCCAGGCGTGGCCTAAGGGGGTATTAATCTAGCCCGTAAGGATCAGTTGTTAGGGCCTTCTCCACCCCGCAAGGAGAATGTGTAAAGGTTGAGTTCAACCCTGTGAATTTGACCTGATTGTAATCGGTGCCGCTCCACCCGTTAAGTGAGCTTTAGTGGAATTCTCGGGCTTGCGAGCTAGAGGCGGGGACGTAGTTGGCCGAACCCTGATAACATATCCTATGTCATTCTCTTTCCTTGCATTATTTAATTTTCTGCAGTTTTTTGTTTATATTTCAAATTCTATGAATGCTTGGGAAATACTGATATTGTATTAATTGTTTAAATATTTGCTCAATTATTTATCTGCGTTATTGAGGAATGCTTAGACGACCCTAGGTTAAGTTATACTGTTGTTGGACCAGATAATCCTAAGAAGAATTTTTAAATCTCCAATTCACTCCCCCCCCCCCTTCTTGGAATCGCACCAAAGCTAACACTAAGCCAACTTGAGGAGCATAAGCACTAATGATATTTATTATCTCTTGTCCTAACACCATCTTGATTTTTATAATTCTATCTCTTACTCTAGTTACATCCACAACGCTATCTTTTAAGTTTTTGTCTATAATAATACCTAATCCATTCTTATGTTTTTCTTTTCCAGTGTACCAAAGTTTAAATCCTGATTTATCGATTTCTCTAGCTTTCTCCCCCACCCACTTGGTTTCTTGAAGGCAAATTATATTAATTCTTCTTCTAATCATTGTATCCACAATTTCCATGCTTTTACTCAAAAGTGTCCCTATATTCCAAGTTGCTAATCTAATCCTAGTTTCCTAAAGTAACATCTTTCCTGCCCACATCCAGAATGATGCAAGAACCCTCACATATTTGACAACGTACCCGGGCGCTGACACGATGCGTCACTTCTGGGTGATGACCTAGCCCACCCTCGCCCACTTTTCGCTACACCGAAGTGGTTCAAGTGCAACATGTTGCTCCTAGGGGACACCCCAGCAAATATTCGTAAGGATTCATATCATAGTGATCTAACAAATTTTACGCTGGCTGTCAGCTACCTAACACAACCCTCCTCCTTTACCAGCTGTGAGTGAAAAAATTATGGCATGCACCATATGTTAGTTAATTGGCTCTCATATGTCTGTAATCTTATATTTTTTTTTTTCCATAGGTAATCAACACCCTTTGAACCACAAAGAATTCTTCTCGTGTTGTTTTGGCAATAGGAATCACTACTTCCATTACCCGTGGACCATATGGACAATTTTGGTTGGATGATCTCTAACCTTACACATCCGAGAGTGGGACAACTTTCTCGGTGTGGTAAACCTAACCTACCCACTTTGAAAAGATCTATTACTCATATTGCCAATAGGAAGTTGATTTTTCGTACCCTTCTTTGGAAGGCACTCCTAGTTACATGTTCAACACATGGCTAACTTGACTTGCACCCATTGAAAAGGTGATTTTGTTCATATGATCAGCATGTAACTAACTTAACATAATCTCATTGCATAGACGCTCTTAGCTAAGTATTTAGTGTAAACACCCCAATTTTAACCATGCCACCCTAGGAAAACTCGGCACAACAAAACTTAACTTTGAGTCCTAAACAGGCCCTCTATCAAAATCAACACCCTAATTCCCCCAATTGAAGTCCTTTTGATTCCAGGTAGTCATGTCTCTTGCAAATATCAGAAAATCAGTTTGAAATTGAGTCTTGAAGATTTTTTATCCGAGTTTTGATTTTCAGGTTGTTAGGACGAGTCCTTTTTGATTAATTAGGTTTTTCTAGTTGCAAAGTTAATCTTTGCTTCCCTTAGGTTAGGTATTATGCCTCAAGTCTTAAAAACCCAAAAATTAAGCCCTTTTGAACTAAGTTTCTTCAACTTTGTTTAATTTCAAAATTAATTTTCTTTTTAAAACTAGGTTTTCTTGTATTAGGCTTTCAAAATTGAGTCCTCATAATTAAATTCTCCAAACTTCTAGTCAAGTTATTTAGGCTTTAGAATTTTGTCCTCTCATTTTGAAAGTCCAGTTTTTTCAATCAAGTCTAGGGATTTTGAATTATCTAAACTTCTGGAATTGAGTTTTCGTATTTAAATAGAGTCCTTTAAATTGAAATGTCCAAATTATAAATTGAGATTTGTAGCCTGTGAATCCAGTCTTTGATGTTGACCGAGGTTTTGTTTGGGTATTAAAGTCAGGTTTTATTAACCTTGGTTTTCGTGGGGCAAAGTGGGACTTTGGTTTTTGGGTCAAAATTGGTCCCTAAAGAATATGTAAGGTCACATTTTATTATAACAAAGGGAGCATGTGCAAGTGAAGTGCAAGTTTACACATGGGAGTATACAACAGAGGGGTGCAAAACTAAATGACATTGCATACTTAAAGAGATACAAGGAAATGGAAGTTTGGTACAAATAAAGGTTGCATGAAAGAAAACCTGAGGGTACATCACAATACGTGCATAAAGAAAATAAATAAAAAAAACAAATACAATAAAACACAAGGGGAATCTCCAATTCTCCAATCTCCAACTGCCAACTGGATTATCCAATTCGCCTACGTAGAAAAGAAAGAATAAAATCAGTTCGCAATAGAAAAGAAAATACAAAAACAAAATTAAAGATACCAAGCCCTCCTATCCTTGAAGGCGACATGGAAGAGCCCTGAAAGCCCGCCACTCCTGTAATGCCACCTAGATCTCCTGAACCACATGTGCAGAAAAAGGAATTAGTTAGTCAGAAGGAATTTCAAAAATGGAAATGGAAATTCACGTGTGCAAGGAGGAGAGGACACTTGGAAAGCAATATTCCCTCTCTGAAAATCCGTTATGGGGAAATTGGAGCCAAAGGCCACCCCAGGCTCCTTATAAATAGGGAGTCCCAGCACTATAGCAGTAGACCCAGGGAGCACAGAATTACTCTATGAAAATTGAGAGAGAGAAAAAGCATACAGAAACCCTACGAGAATTGGAAGAGAAAGACAGTTGAGGGGAGTAAGGGCACTCTGCCAAAATTCAACAAGCAGAAAGAAGTTTGAGAAGAGAAAGATACAGAGGAGAAGCTCTATCCAAGTTGCAGAAAGTAGGAGGTAGAAAGGTCGAATTCTGGAGCTGATTCAGAACTAGATTCCGGAATAGATAGCTAGAGAAGAGGAAGTGAAGAAGAAGGAGAGGAGAGGTTGAGGTAAAATTTCAATGTTCTTTTTTTTTTTTTTTTTCTGTTTAGTTTAAATCATGCTATGAATTGTGTGTGCGGTGTGAACACATGTACCCCTCCCTCTCAGATTTTGAATATGAGCTCAGACCCCCAAACCATGACCTAAATTCGGGTTCAGACCCGAACCTAATCCAAACCCCCTGGACCCGAGTTCCATTTGGAACCCGAGACCTGTACCAGCTCACCCCTTCAGATCCGAACCTGTAGTCTATCCTAGGCCTGCACGATTCCTGTTTTAAAAGAGCCAGCCTAGTCCCTATTTACCAAAGCAAGCCCAACACCAGTCTTCTAAACCCAAGCCCACTTGCCTTTAAACCCACTAACCAGGGCCGGTCCCATTTTAAAGAAACCCGGGCATTGTTTTTAAAATCTGAAGTGGGCTGGCCCCATTTTAAAGAAACCCAAACCTTGCTTTTAAAACCTAAAGTGGGTCGGCCCCATTTTAAAGAAACCCAGGCCTTGTTTTTAAAATATGAAGTGGGCTGGCCCTATTTTAAAGAAACTCAGGCCTTGTTTTCAAAATCTAAAGTGGGTTAGCCCCATTTTAAAGAAACCCAGGCCTTGTTTTTAGTATCTGAGATGGGTCGGCCCTATTTTTAAAAAAGGGAAACCCGACCCATTTAAAAATTCAAGCCCATTTTTCGAAATCAAATTTAGGCCCAATTCACTTAAGTCCATTCTTATAAGTCCCAAGATCCACATGTGACCTAGACATGTGCCAACCACCTTGCCTGGTTTAGCTCACCGAGTTCACCCGAGTTCATCCGAGTCAACACAGACACCCTCATCGGGTTGACTCGCACGAGTCAACCTTGACACTTATTCACTAAGTCGAAGACGAGTTGACTTGTCTTCATTTCTGATCCTGGAACCAGCCCTAAAAAACCCTGGCAGAACTAGGACCCCAAAGTGCACACACAAACACCGGGACATTAGGAAGCACATTGATCATCTTTCTAACCAAAACTCATACAGATCTGAACATAATCCGAAACTACAATCTCAAATCAGAAATTAAAGTAACAAGAGACTTAGCTTTCTTCACGAGACGTCTAAAAGGGTTTTTTAGGGATTCGTGCCTATCATCTTACTTGGAATGCCTTTCGTGGTGCTCGCAGTATGCCATGGTCTCACCGAAAGGCCCTGTATTCGTTTGAATGTGCCCACAAAGACCTAAGCAGGTTTTTGTAGAAGGCTAGGGTTTAAGGTGTCCATTCACAACCGAGTATTCGAGAGAGTCGAGTGAAGGGCCTGCGTGGGTTGCAGCGTGGTCAGGTTTGGGACTTTAGGGCTTCATAGAGGAGAAGAGAGGGTGAGATAATAAAGGAAGACGAGAGAAGAGAGAAGAGAGAGGGAGGGCATTCGAGAATGTAGGTTTGAAAATTATACAAAGTAAAAAAAAATAGGGGGGGGGGGCTTAAGTATCTAAAGCCTTGAGCCCCAAGATCACTCCACGTGGCAAGTTCATGCCTGTTCGATCAGGAAGCTATATGTCACCCTCGGAACCGCATGATCAGCATTTCCTCATAAACACTCAGGATGAAGTCGTATTGATGATGGCTCCACCACCGTTCTATCTGGCCATGATGTCATCAATGTCAGCATCTCTGACCTGTTCAATCACTGTCGTTTGATCCCTGCAAAGCTTCAGCGGTCCTAATCATTCATCAGAAGCATTAATCACGACCCGCCCTTTCGAGCAACACGTGGCGAGCCTGTCACCACCGTCATTAATGCTGGGAGGCGCTTCTTCTCCCAGTCGTAGATCTTCAACCTTCATTAACGGCCAACATTGGCCACGACTTCTGCTCTCAACACCTGGAGCCCACACAATTCTTGGCATTTAATGCCCCTTATCAAGACCGTCCAATCTTTGCAGAATCAACGGTCCCGATCATTTGTGTTCAAGGGCAATTATTGCGCTTGTCCCTTCACGCACCTGTCGCCACGTGACCACATCCTAGCCATTAAGCCTCCTCCCTGTGAATGGCTATGATCCGTTCTTGCTAGCAATCTAGACCTATGCAAGATCAACCACTCTTCGCGCAACATGTGGCCACCATCGCTCCCTCACCATCAATGCTTGTTGCAAGCCACTCCTCAGCCGTTGGATCGTTGTTGTCATCCATGGCCCAGATCGTTACACTATAACGTGGCAGCATCAACTCTCTCGGCAGTTGGATCTACACCCCTCATGAACGTTTGCGATGGTGCTATGTTGTGGATCCCATCGGCATCTTATCCCCTGCTCGGATGTTGCCACGTCCATATGGCCTTGACCGGCCTTAAACCGTCTCTTTTGGACCGGTTGACTTTGGACTGGTCTTGCCCCCTCCCCAAACCAGTTCTTACTAGTTTTTATTTTATTTTAGTTTAAATAATTTCTTTTAAACTTCAAATAATTTATAAAAAACTCATAAAATTCAGGAAAAATGCCAAAAAAAAATCTAGAAAAATAAGGGAAAAATCCCAAAAATATTTTAAGTTATTTTGAAAATAATTTCGTCACACATGCATGTTCATTCACACACACCCACACACGTACACTTTCATGCATGCATGTCCACACACATGCATTCCAACACTTACACCATCACCTTCATCCATGCATGTGCATGCACACACCCACATATGTGCACCCTCTTCATCCATGCATATGCATGCACACACCCACACACATGCATGTTCATGCATGCACACGTTTGTGCAGTCTACACACATGCACATTCATGCGCGTAAACAACACATGCACATGCACACACGCCTATGCACCCAGTATCCATGCATATGTTCACACACATATCCTGAACCCCTTTGTAAGAACCCGAACCGTGATATATGGACTTATTATGCAAAGAGGGGTGAAAATGGAATTTGTACAGAATTCATCGACGAGACCATAATTCGTCGACGAAGGTTGAAGGCTTCTCGTCGACAAAATTCAGAAACTCGTCGACGAGTGAATGTCGAGAGGTTTAGGAAAATTGAAATATCTAGCTCGTCGATGAGGCCACCGACTCGTCGACGAGGCTAGTGGAGAATTAGTCAACGAGGACACTAATTCGTCAACGAATCCACTCGAGTCAAAGGAGCTATAAATGAGATTTTGGGTTGCTTTGGGACTAAGTTTCCCTAAACTCTCTCTCTCTCTCTCTCTCTCTCTCTCCCTAGAACTCTCCCTACACTCTCTCTCTTTAGTTTTCTTTGCCGATCGTTGCCTGGTTCGTAAATCCAACGATGCTGCGAGGATCAGGAAAGGATTCTCTACGTTTCTAGCGGATCGGAATCTCGTTTTGGAGGTTTTCGGGTTTCAGACTAAAATCGAGGTAAGGCTCGGTTTTCGTTTCTGATTCAGTATATGTGTAGTAGTACGGATTGTAAGCATGTACTATGTTGTGGTTTGTAGGTTTTTGAGTCTCAGTTCGTAGTTTCGAGGACCGTAGAGTTCGTAGTTGGAATTCGGGTTAAGGTAAAGGGATTCTATTTATATCAGTTTATTTTCGAAATCATCGGTAAGCTTGTAGGCTACAATCGTATGTATGTTTTGGCAACTTATTTGGGGAAATCTATCGAGTAAAAATGCAAGATTTTCGAGTTACAATTTTCAGGATAATTGGGGATTTCGGGTATCATCTCTACTTGGTTTGGAAAACTATTAGTTACGTTGAAACTGTATTATCGAGGTGACCATAATCCATATTTGCATAAACTGTATACTTGAATTTGTAAACGATATGATTTTCCGTAAACCAAATAAGTGTGGTATGTATGATTGTATGTATTTGTTCCAGGTATTTGTAAAACAGCTATATGGCGGCTTATTACCGTACGCTGAAATGTATAGAAACGTGAGTTCCAAAATGATTCCAGAGATTTGTAAAACAGCCATGTATCGGTTAACTACCATGGGTGAGAGTGGCCGGCTCTATATCCGAGGTGTGAAATATCACCAGTATGTTCCAGCTGGTCAACGAAGGGTGTGTTCTACACCATATGTAGCAATGTAATCACTATGGGCCTGAGTCGTCGTGGCGTAGTTGCGTGTGTAGCAATGTAATCATTATGAGACTAGGTGACCTTGTGTAGTTGCGTATGGAGCAATGTAATCACTATGGGCCTCGGTTGTTGCAGCGTAATTGCGTATGTAGCAATTTAATCGCTGTGAGACGAGGTGACCTTGTGTAGTTGTGAGCTAGTGTGATGACACTAACCGTATGTTTTGGGTATCATTTGTACTAGAATGGTTTTTGTGAAAATACTGGAACTGTATGGAATTGTATGAAACTGTATGGAAATGTTTCGAATTGTATCATATTTTATAGTGTTATGAAGTATGTAAAATAACACTGGTATGTCACACACTGATATAACCTGCTTTCTTCCTTACTGAGAGGTGTCTCACCCCGAATGTACGTACAATGTTTTTCAGGTCCTTTAGGTAGCCATAAGTAGTATCTTAGTGTCTGGGAGCAAGGGTGTCGTAGCTACTGCTAGTACCTATTAGGTACGAGTTTAGGTATCCAGGTTGTCGGGATAGTTTTGTAGACACCTGGGGTATGTTTTGTATTATGGGGATGTATATCCTAACTTGTATAGGCTCTTGTATGATACTGTTTATGTATAAAAGACCGTATTCCACTGTGTATTATGGATAAGTATGGATGTTTGTATATATGTATGTGGGCATCTGTTCACCCCATGGGGTCGAACCCTCTATTTGTATTGTATCATGTACGTTTAAATTGATACAGAGATAGGTTAGGTTACTCAAATTCACACCTAGGACCCACCTGCAGGTTCGGGGCGTGACACCCTTGGTTTTGACCAGACCTTAAACAGGTTGACACTTCCCCATTGACTGGCTTTCTCTCTGAATCAGTCGAGTCTTCCGAACCGCGACTAAGCCGGTTCAGTTTGTGTCATTACTACTTGAATAATTCCAAAATTCACCAAAATCCACAAAAACCATAGTCACAAAAATTTCAAAAAAATCCAAAAAATATTTTCAAGTTTTGATTTCCACGGTTTTCATCTTAATTTTATTTGTGCTATTTTAAAGTTCGGGAAAAATATTGAAAAGATCACAAAAATCACAAAATATTTTCACACTCAGAAAAAAAATCACAAAAATATTTTTAGGCCCCGGAAATCACTTCCATCCCGAACAGATTCCAAAAGCCTCTCGAAATATTACTTTTCACTTAGAAAATTCTATAAAGATTTCAAAACCCTGGAAGTGTATTTCGTATCCTACTTTCTTGATTTTCCAATCCGGATGATTTCAAAGGGAGGCATGAACTCTTCGGACTACGATATGCCCCAATTCTAAGGGAATACCTATATAGTATTTTCATTTTTTTGATTTTTGGAAAGAAGTGATCTTAAAGACTTATTAAATTTGGTTTAAGGGATAATTTTCAATTAATCTGGTACCATTCTTAAGAACTGGCATGTAGGGGGTGCTAATACATTCCCCTCATGTAATCGTACTTTCGAACCCAACTCTGGTGACGCGAGCTGATTCTACCCTTAATTTGGTAGTAATCAAGTGTTCTAACCACACTTCAAAAGGTTAGTGGCGAATCCATCACACCTTATTTTTCCACGAAAATATCATTTTCAAAAATCACACACCTCACACCTCTTTCAGTTCGCGTACCTCGGGGCAATACCACACTTGGTTGTGTTTCCACCCCGCACGAGAGGACGTCACGACAATTAGCAAGTGACTAATATGGCCAACTCCTTTGACGAGGTGCTCGTGATTGCATGAATTATGTGGTTGACTTAACCACCACCTCAAGAAATTATATATTTTTTAATTTTTAAAATATTCATCACTAATGATTTAGCTTTTGCACTTTTTGGAATGGAAAAGGTGAAAATTACACAACTTTTTTGGATATTTGAATAATACTTATATCATTTTATGTGTGTTGAGGGAAATAAAAGATGAACAAAATAGTTAACTTTTTTTGAACTTTACTCTACTATTTATGTTAAATTGATAGAAGGAATATAAATGTCTCTAAATTAAATATTAAGAGAAGTTTTAAAATTATTAAAGAGAAACTTAGGGATTGTTTGGTATTATTTTTAGAAATTAGAGAAACGAATATCATAAATGAAAATAAAAAACCAGAAACAAAAACAAAAAACTATAAACTAACAACCTATTTGGTTAACATTTATAAAATTAATACAAATTAAAAACATAATTAAAGAAATCTTATTTTCATCTTTAAATCAAATAATATTTTAAAAATATGATTAACATAGTAAAATTACAAATAATACACATTAAAAAAATTACTATAATAAAAATTAAATTTATAATAATTATTTTAATTTAATTGTTTTATTTTCAAATTTTACTTTATAATAAAAATTTTATTGGACATGACAATCGAAAATAGTAAAAGTATTTTGTGATTGACTTTATTACTATATTTTTTAAAATTTATGTTTAAATTGATATGATCATTTAATTTTGATATTAATTTAAAAGTGTATAAAAAAAAATAATCCAAAAAAATTATAGACATTAAAATTTTCGACAACAAGTTGTCAAAAAAATTTAAAATCATAAAATCTAATTTTGTACACAGCTGAAAACCGACAATAAAAATTGAAATTGACAATATATTTTTATAATCTATTTCTTTGCCGCGGAGCAACAGAAATAGAAGACAGAAATAACAATGATACTAAATATGGAATTATGTGTTCTTTGCGCATTTTATTTTTATTTAGGCTTGGAGCAAGTAGACGACGAGTGATCCGACGCAGTTTCAACCGGAGCCGGAGCCCCCAATTCGCGGCATGAATTTAAAAATGATTCTTTTCCATAGTGGTTATATTTTTCTTTTATTTTATTGCCCCTTCTCGTGAAGCACTGCTCACAGCTCGTCGTCTTCTTTCTCAACTTGAAGCAACCGTCGTGCCTGGATCCATCTTCTACAAAATGCTTCTGAGAAGCTCTTCGACTCCTATTATTGCCACTTTTCTCTACCCCTTCTCAGAGAATCCTAACAGAGACCATGACAATATCAACAGCAACAGCAGCAACTGCTCCAAACAGCCAGCACTCCATGACCACAATGCCTCCAAACTCTCATCCTCTCAGGGCAGGCACCACCGCCGACTGAGCTCTTTTTCCGGCAACTCTTCTCCGGCATCTGGGTTACCCGAATCTGATCGCAAACCCAGTAGTTTTCGCCTTCGGAGAGCGCAATCTGACGGCAATTTGGAGCAATTGATCTCTAGTTCTTGCGATATAGACGATTTTCGTGATTCGAATGCTTGGACGAGGTCTTCGCAGAGACATAAATCGATGTTGAATTCGGTTCCATCTTTTTCGATATTTAATAATTTAACAGATGGGTTTGTTGATGGAAAAGAGGAAGAAGAGCTGGAAGATCTAGGCGGAGAGGGATTGAGGAAAGGCGATGGGTCTCTGCCTAGGACTGTTACTATTGGAGAAAGTATAGAGGCTGTAGGTAGTGGGGATTTCAGTTTTTTGAAGAACAGTATGGGTTTAATCAAGGAAGAAGAGGAAGAAGAGAAGGATGAAGGTTTGAATGAGTTTCAGAAGTTGGGTACTAGAGAAGGAGGGAAACCAGCTAGCCCTCCCCTGTATCTGGCTACAGGGCTTGGGATTGATGTCACTGGTTTTGGTAGTGGCGTTGATTTTACTGGGGCAAATTTCGATAATGGCGGCAATGTTGAGGAGTATTACAAGAAAATGGTTGATCAGTTTCCATGCCACCCGTTGTTTCTAAGAAATTATGCTCAGGTTTTGCAAGTGAGTTTTGTTTATCCCATTCTTATTTATTTGTCTTCTGCTGCTTCTGTTGATGTTGAAATTGTTTTGTCCTTTACCGAATTCCCTAAACCCTACTTGTACGCCCATCAATCCATGACGTTTTGATCCTTCCACTGCTCTTCTTATATATATCCAGCTGGAATGGCACCCATTTTCTACTCTCGATTTTGGAATTTGTGGGTTTTTTAAGCTTTTGATTTAACTGATTAAATTCCGCGTGACAGCATTGATCTGGAATTAACATTGTGTTCGGCAGGAAGGAAAATGGAAGGAAGAAAAAAATGCTGGGAGAAAAAATGAGAAGGGAAAATTGTGCTTTTCTTTCCCTCTGGTTGTGAAGTAATGGGAAACGGAATTCTTGAAAATCACTTAACCTACAAAGGTTAAGCTGTTAAGTGAAACCCAATACAAAGAATAGGTTTACTATCTAACATGCTATTGTTTGTTCCCTCAAGCTCAAACTTACTAGGCTTGAAAACCCACAAAAGATAGACCCACCATTTATCTTGTGCTATTTTTTTGTTTTTAATAAATTACAAGTATGAGAACACCTGATATTCAAACTCTAGATTTTTACACCAACAGGTTTTACTATCTTGCAAGAACGAAAGAAAATGATCACTGCTCAAATTAGTGAGCAAGCCTTTATTCAATTATATTCCTCCTGCTTTTGAAGGGGTTGATCTTGATAGGAGCAGGAATGCATATTTCTAATCCTTTTTCTGTTTCTCTCTTTCTTGTGTTTTCTATCCTACCAAATGGGGAAGAAGGATTTTCTTCTCACTTTTACTTATATCCTTTTTTATTCCCTCTTTCCCTCCTACCAAACATAATCTAGTAGAAACCTATGTAGACTTTGAGTAAGAACTAAAAAGTGATTAGGGGATTCCTCACAACTTCGCTGTTAATAAAAATTCATATTAATCTCACAAAAAGTAGAAAAACTGAATCTACAATATGTCAGACTGTCAGTGCAGTGAAAATGGGAGGAAAAATCACAAACTAAACAATTTGTTGTTAACAATACTCTTGTTGGGTTTAATGGAGGGAAAACGTTTGGATGGTTCTGCTTTTGTTTTTGTTCTTGTTATTTTGTTAGATATATTGGATTGATTATTAACTGTAAAAATTTTGTTTTTTTTTTTTTTTTACGTACTTCTTCGTGATTTTCAACTGACAGTCCAAGGGCGATCTTAGTGGAGCTGAGGAGTACTACTTCCGTGCTACACTGGCAGAACCAGGAGATGGTGAAATCTTGATGCAATATGCTAATTTGGTGTGGGAGCTCCATCATGATCAGGACAGAGCCTCAAGTTACTTCAAACGTGCAGCTGAAGCTGCTCCACAGGATAGGTGCATGCTATCTTGTTAAAATTCTTGTATTCATATAGGCTATTTGGAAGAGGATATATGTATGCTTGTTCAATGTATCCTTTGATGGCATAGAAAAGTATGCTTGTTCAATGTATCCCTTTGATGGCATAGAAAAAAGGGGAAAAGAAGAAAAACCACTACAGCCCCCTTTAGCAGTGTAATCTAAACTAGAGTGGCTTTGGATTGTGTAAAATGCATCCTAATGTTGAACTTCCATTTTGCAGCCATGTTCTTGCTGCATATGCCAGATTCCTATGGGAGACAGAGGACAACGAAGAAGATAGTGCACAACAAGATCAAATTCAGGTGCTATTCTAGGGAGTCATGGCTTTGTCGATGCTTAATATATATGTATTAGACTCATTGTTTGTAAGATACTAAAGTAACCCTTTCCCAATCAGTCACAGGCTGAAGAGGATGGTCTAAAAGAAGTTCCACATCTGAATTCAAGAGAGGAGGAAGAGGAACCAGTTTTCCCATCCTCACAACTGGCAGGAGGGCTAGGGATTGACAAAATTGAATTTCATAACGCCATTGGCGGTGTTGACTTTTCTGCAGCTGTACCTGGTGAGGGTGGCAATGTCGAAGAGTATTATAAGAGAATGGTTGAGGAAAGTCCTTGCAACCCTTTATTTCTGAGAAATTATGCTCAGTTCTTGAGTCAGGTTACCTCTCTCTCTCTCTCTCTCTCGCTCTTTCTCGCACATACACATGCACACATGTCCTTCTCAATGTTTTAGAAAAAATATGATGCCATTTTTTATATAGACAGAACCATATCATAATCACTAGGCATATCTCTACTGTGTATTTCTTGCTCTGGGGATTGATTAAGATTTCTGAGGATTCATATTCCAGTTAGGTGTTTGTGGTGAGCAATGTGCAACGAAACAAGTTAGCTAACAAACATCAATCTTAAAACATCAATATTAGGATGAAAGAAATGTGTACAAGGACTGAAGGAGCAAATTGAAAGGTAATATTATGTTAAAGAGTAATGGAAAGACTAGCTATTGTGCACTCTACTAGCAGTTCCTGCAAGAGGGTTAATCCAGTAAACAGATCTGAGCAAGTTTGTTCTGTGATAAACTTACTCATTATGTGTCTACATCTGTTGCAACTGATATTGCGATAAGTAGTAGGATGGTGAGTTGGAACAAAGTTTGTTAGCCTGTGCAAAAGATAAGATGGCGAATCATTTCACATCTGAAGAAAATGGGAAGTCTGTTATTATATTTAAAAGATGTCATTTGTCTTGCATTACAGTAGCTTTAAGTGTTGTAGTACTCCAATCCAAGGTCAAGTATGTGAGCTCACTGCAAAAACCTTTTGACTTTTAGGGATGTGTTCAACTTGGAGAGGTTTGGGTATGGCCATGAAATAATAATTCAATTCATGATCCTTTGGTAAAGCATGAAACCATGCTATCCTTTGGTAAAGCATGAAACCATGCTATTAGGAAACTGCAAAAATCATGGCAATCCAACCCCTCCACCACCTCCCGACCAACCCAAGCTGACCTGTCCATATTTTGAGTCTTTTTTTGCTTCAATTTCATCAGTTGTGGTTTGCATAAATATTAATCGCGTTGTTTCAGGTGACTAGTTGAACACCTAAAACTTAATGTTAAACTGACCTGGACTTATTAAAAAAAAAATTGTTAAACTGACCTGACCCCACTGTGTTATTCTCCTTCCCAGCAACATGAGAGGACCCAAACATAACAGAGAGCCACCCTCTCTCCTTTCTCTTCCTATTCTTCTAATCTTCTTCTTTTCACTTCATTTTCTCTGCAAATATGTACGCTGTACACACGTTTTTTCTACAAGCATCTAGCACTGATCTACTCAACTATGGCTGCTTCTTGTTCTTCTTCTGTACGTTGTCATTTCCTTTTTAGGCATACATCTACTGAATACTGATATAATATGACCTATAATATTACTTAACCAAGAAAAAACTATTCTATATACTTTTGTGGGAATAACAACACGTTTTACAGCACTAGGAGGGGGAGTCAGCACATGTTTTTTCAGAAAGGAAGCACACACTGACCTGGGTGCAGTGATAAAAGTCAGCCGCTGCTCATGCCAGCAGAGACTACCTACATTTTTCCATCTAGGTACTATCTGTTCTGGCAAGATAAAATTATACAAACCTGGTAAATCCACCCCCCACCCAAACCAATCAGTCACCCAACTCAAACCAATAAAACTGATACTGGAGTCAATCAGGTTTATTTCCCAAATTTGCTAAGCCAACTCAATATATGGTTAAAAATTTCTCTCAATATGACATTTCATAGCCCTACAAGCTATATTTCTGACATTTCCATATATTATCTCTCCCTGAATTGAGAATAAAACAGAGGACCATGAACAGGTACAAACTAAAAACATTAGACCTTGGAACACTAAAGGATAAAGTAATGGGAACAAGCATAGAGAAGATTGAGGACTCCTTACAGTATCTTTGGTTTCTGTCGTAATTCAATTTGCAGGATTTGAGCTTAAATCAGGTTGGTCTGCTTGAATATGAATTTTTGTTTCTCTTGTTGCTTAACCCACCCGTTTTACTGACAGTCCAAGGGAGACTTTCAACAGGCTGAGGAATGCTACTTACGTGCCATGCTAACCATTCCTGAAGATGGTGAAATTATGTCCCAATATGCAAGATTGGTTTGGGATCTTCATCATGATCGAGACAAAGCCTTGTGTTACTTTGAGCGTGCAGTTCAAGCAGCTCCACAAAATAGGTGTGAATTTTCGCTGAATCCCGTCATCTCCATATCCAAATGTACATGTAACTAGGAAGGTTTATCTTTAGGCCCCCTAAGATAGTTCTTGATTTAGCATTTTAAGTGTGGCACTGGGACATTAAAATAGTGAGGATAAATGATTCAGTTACTAGATAAGCCCCAAGAATTCAGTCACTAGTGCCAAACAATGTTATGATTTGAATAGCTTGGGCCCGGTAAGTATTGAAACAAAATGGGGAGGGAAGAAGTAATATCTTGGGCCTTGAAAATATTTTTAAAAAGTGGGGAGGGAAGAAGAAATAATATTGGATGATCCGAGAAAGTAGCAGGAACTGCCTTCCATAAAGCAACTACCGTGGTCCAAAGTCCAAACTTAGGTGGCTTTCTCTTTTATGAGGTTTGCAACACAAGCTGCTCGTAGAATCTGAGAGGATAGGTTTCCTGCACCTCCTATTTGACATGTTTGAGGACCTATTTGGCAACACTTATTTGCCTGCACTCATTTTGACTTAAATAAGTAATGATGCAAATAAGTGTTCAAACTAGTGCTGCTGGCGAACATACATATGATATGCCACGTAGTGGAATGTTATATTACCATAATGAAAACTGCCAAACAAAGGAGGCTATGAGGGGGTGGATAATTTTTTAGCAATAGATCTTATATGCTTTTATGCCTGACATGCCCAATTCTTGAACCAAATTTTCCCTTTGCAGCCATGTTCTTGCAGCATATGCCAGTTTTCTCTGGGAGACACAGGACGAGGAAGAAGATGATGCCCAGAAAATGACTTCCAGATGCCTCTTTTCCATGGAGGATCCATAGCTTCTGCAAACTCTTAAACATAACCTGCAATGCAGAGTTTCATTCAGTATTGCTGTGTCATCATAGGTGCCAAATATTTATGCATCACCACCAAATTTGGATAAGCAGTTTAAGCAAATGCACGGATCAAAGGTTGAATATTTTCTTTAAAGGAGAAACCTTAAATAGCAATAAGGGTCATAAGTTTCTAAATAAATATTTGAATTTCCCACATCAACAGAATTTTTAAATGCTCATTTAATGATACTTTGCATTGCTTTGCACCGCCAGCTCGCAGTCTTTTGGGTCAAGGGACTCTGGCTCCAGCTCTTCTGAAATGCAATGATGCATTGTTTCCAGTTCAATGATATGGTACCGATTTAGATGAGATAATTTTTCCTATTGATTGGCAAGAACTTAATGGGAAGCAAGGCAAGGGGATCATAGTTCATAGAAAGGCAAGAGGTACTTATTTTGAACAGCTGCCAAAACAATCACATTCACAATCTAAAATTGCATGTGAACTTTGAATCTATAAGCCATGTTGGATTATTGAAAGCTTGTTCAAAGCAAGCATGAGGCCTTGATTGTATGCATGAAGTAGATTATGTTCCAGAAGATGTCTAGTTTCTCAAACTAAAAATCTGCAGGTCAAAAATCCATGCTATGTCTATGATAAGACTAAGTATCCCTTAAACCTCTTGAAGATCACTGGCGAGACAATTGACCATTTTGTTTGAAATTTCATCTGATGCAGTTGGTATTATGCTATAACTTTGTGAGTGCAGTGGTCATGGTATTAAGTTGGAGTATTCATAGGTTAGGCGAGTGGGTTGAGCTTAAAATTCTAGTCAATCTAATTTTGTTGGTTTTGGAAGAAGCCAATCTTAAGTCGAGCCGTTGAGGATGCGGCATTGATCGGTTTGGGTTGGCTTGAATATTGGATGGTTTGGTTTAGCTTGATGGTTTAACTTGTTTTAAGGCAAAGTAAATAATAATAATAATAATAATAATAATAATAATAATAAAACACACATGCATACAAAGGACACAATATAACTTTTATCAAATATAATAAAATATGTTACATTGAAAATACCAAGTAAAATAGTGTCATTCAAGTTAAATATATTAAATTAGTAGGCTTTTATTAAAAAAAAAATCAATAGTATTAATGGAACAACATGAGTGAGGCGTTGTTGAGTACCTTATAATTTTTAATTTTACATTGATAACATAATATAAAATAAGTTCCATAATGGAAAAAATATTGCCTATTTTCTAAAGTGCTTACCAAACAAATGAAATGAAAATTCCTAAAATATAAATATTTTTATCCAAAAGGACTAAAAGATTATATATATATATATATATATATATATATATATGTAAACATTACTATAATGGAAATTCTTGACATAAACAGAATCTGAACACTGCAAATTAAATGCCAACTTTGAATTATATTATTGTTCGCCATTGTATCGCCGCAAATACATTGCTGCTCCAAGGGGGAAAAACTTAAAATTATAAATGACAACGACGCAACTAAACCAAATTCAATGGATAAATGGGCAACACGAAATCTCTTACGAGAATGAACACAAAATTGGCAAAAAGAAGAAAAAATGATACCTCTCCAATTAGAAAACTCAAGGGAAAATAAAAAAAATAAATAAATGCAGATGAACCACCGCCCCCTCCCAAAAAAAAAAAAAAGGTGATGCATCTTTACAGTGCATCTATCTAATTCAAAGTCTACTGATATATGTAAATTCCTTGTCTTTGAGACCAACAGAAAGGAGAACATTCTCAGCTGAAAAAATTCAAAAGCCATCATCCTCCGTTTAAAACTAGCTTGACGAATCTGATGGGCTGTGTCCATTTCTTGATGCTTGGTTTCCTGAAAAGCCCCCATGCCGAGAACTCTGACGATAGAAACCATTTCCTCTGGGTCCGTTGTAGTCCCGGTCACCTCCATCTTGTATGTTTACCCTGCCAAAACTCCTAGAACCATAACGTGACCTTGATGCCTCAGATTGGTAGCTGCCCCTACCTCTACCCCTTCCTGTTCAATGAAATTCAAGCATGTCAAATTTATAATAGACAGAAGGTGCTTCTCAAATGACAAATAGATTCAATATGAAAGCACCTAAAACAAGCATTAATGGGAAGAACCAATGCCAAACAATTCTAGTGGCACACTTTGCCAGGTGAAAATCAACAGAATACAACTAATCATGAGGTGTAGATGAGAGCTGGTACATCAGATAAAATAAAATTTAAACCATATCATAGTCAACTAAATTCAAGATTTTATTGACATACTTCCTCCTCGAGATGGAATGTTGCTATTTGCTCTCCGTTCCTCAATAAATACTTGTCGACCAGCAATCTGTACCGTGGATGCCTACAATGAAAGATAAAGAAGATAAGGATAGCTTTGTATAAAAAACAGGAATGCAAAAAATAGCTGTCATTAAATGCAACCAGGAAAAAAATGAAATAATACGAACTTGAAAATGAATATATGAACATCAAAGTCGAGAAATGGAAGAAGAATTGACGGAAGATCAGGATAAATCTATTGGGTCCGCAATCCAAAAGCTCTAACTTTGAATTGTACCCAAAACAGAACATAAAACACATAATTTAATGTTGTAAATTCATCAAGATATTCACACCTTGATTGCATTCTGAACAGCAGTGATATGTTCAAATTCAACAAATGCATAGTAGACACCAACATCCTGCACATCAATGTGAAGGCATTGTCTAAGATGAGTTCAGTTTTGAGAAATTCAAAAAATGCAGGGAAATAATTCAGAAAGGAGGCAATGAGGATGAACCTTCCGATTCCTAATGACTACACCATCAGGCTTGAGTTTACCAAACTTCTTAAATTCCTCCTCAATTTCGGAAGCAGATACTGATGATGGCAAGTTCCTGACATAAACGGATTTGATTTCCCCTGTGTGCATTCATATAAAGGGAAACCAAGGATTGACAACAATACATCACCGATTAAACTTAGAAATATGACAGTTCTGAAGTGAACAGAAAATAAATGAAAAATTTATGAATCTTACCTACATCTTCTGTTGTTAAAACCTCCTCTGTTGCCTCTGCACCAGACCCTTCATGTGCAACTGAAGACACAGTGGGCTGCTGACAGGTGGGGTGCTGTTGAGTATTGGGTTCTTGTATTTGATGCCACTCGGAGGCAGGCAGTGCATTCTTATTAAGGGAATGAGGAGGAGCTACCAAAGGTGCTGATTGTCCTTTAGCCACCCGCAACTTCCAAACAAGAAAGCAGAAAAATAAATCCCAGATAGACATATAATTCTGTTAATTACATGTTGGGAATGTTATAATTAACTTAAAAAGGTGTTAAGCATACAATAGATGCATAAGTGTGCTTCTGAGGCTCCCCAACAGGTTCCTCAACAGGAGCTGGAAGCGGCTCATGTGCATTATTCATTGTATTTTGAAGTGAACCATTTGCTTCTTCTGCAGAATTGTCCTCCAGAATGTCTTCGGTCTCAGGCATTTGGTGCAACTGCTGCTCTGGTACTGGGAAACTGTACTTATCAACTTGACCATTTTCTTCAACATCGTTGGGAGATACAAACTCTTTCGCCTGGATTTCTTCAGCCACCATGTACTTTGGCACTGCTAAAACCATCAATTACTTTTAAAGAAATACATATATTTTATATAACTTCCAATTTCCAAAGAAACTAGATTTTAGACTATCAAAATTTTGTTTTTCATGTTTGTTTGATTTAGGGATTTAAAAAGTTTTTGAAGGTTGCAGTCAACATTTTCACAATTGGAGTGTTTGGTAATCCTTAATGGCAAGCAAAGCTAACTTGTGCCTTTTAATGGTCTAATTTTTTTTGCAGTTGATGGTGGCAAAAGCAAATAAAATCTCAAAAATCAGTTGTTGGAAAAAGCTTCAAGCTGTAGCTTTTCCCCCCAAAACTCTCAACAGCAACTGCAAATGCACTCTAAACAACTGTCAACTGCAAAAACAGCAGGTTCAAATAGCAACAACCATCAACCACAATGCCAATACCAAATAGGCCCAATACCAGTGACAAGTCATGACCTGTAACTCTTATCAAAAAAATTACAAGTAATATGTTCAAGCACTATAGAACAATCCTTGCTTATTTTAGAGTTCTGATTATTCATATGGAATGGATATATTTTGTTGGACTGTTTATCAAAGACAAATTATTTTTTTTAATTCAACAAGGACCATGCCATTGGATGCAAGAATATACACTAGATTTACAGTGGGCAAGCTTAATTAAAATATTTTTTAATTTAAATTTCTTTATTCCAATTAAGCTTCTTTCTTTCCCTTTTGCAGAACCACAAAATTGTTTCTCCCAAGCCTAGTGACAAAAAATTTCTAATTGTAGAGGATTCAAGCTCAATCACTATACCTAGCTCTGGAATAGCTGTAGAAGAATTTAGTTCTGAATCAAAATTATTCTGTGCCATCAAAGCTTCTGGATGCTGGGGAATTGAGTCCTCATCTATAAAGTGAAAAATATCATTGAGAACAAAGTATCCTTTCTCTTGAGGTGCAAGGAAAAATGTTTGCACAAACTTCCTCCTGTTCCCAGTGTCCATTTGCACAGATCCAGTGACCATCACAAGAACACCCCCACTCCAAGACTCCAAGGATTGTACTGTTTTGAGTTCGATTCCAGTAAAATTAAGAGACATGATAAGTGTGTGGATTTGCTGCCAGAAGAAAAAAAGATGATAAATGATAGACAAAATGAGCACAGAAAAGATTAACAAGCACATACACAAACAATATAACTGCTAGAATTACAAAAAATAGAACCAGAACAATAGCCACTTAAGATGGAAACCATTTAGAAGTTAGAACCACTGATTCCATCATGAAGTATTAATCCTGCTCACAGGTTAAAGTCAAATTAATTTTTTTTGGTATCATGAGTTTCTGACTTCAAATAAGGCATCAAGTGATAGTATACAATCTGATCCTTGTGAATGATTAACCTGACATTGAAATGATCACTATAAACCCATTAATATGTGCACGCATGCTTTGGAAGAGTACCAGTCAGAAATATTCAAAGAAAACCTGAGATTCACAGCATTCATTAACGATTAAATTCTTTTTAATGTGGTAGATACATAATTACAGTTCCATTTTATATTTCTTCTAATAATTGGCTATCCATGGCTCAAATAATTATACAACATCATATGACTAAGACAAGTGCTTGTGCTCTTATTGATTATATAAAGTGATTGACTAAATTCAAACACGGATGCATGTTAAACACAGCTCAATTTAGCATGTAGCTTCTCTAATTAATATTCCCTCATTCTCCTTGTTTGTTGATGTCTAAATCCATAACTTCCTCCATTTCCATCTTGCTCACAATGGAGGGCAAAGGGATAAATCAAGCACAAACTTTCAAGTTAAAAATTTGACATAAACATGAAATTTTCACATGGAACCACCAATTCTATTAGTGAAAGGGCAATTGATTTTACTAAAGTGAAAGAAATAACATAACAACATAGAAAGCAGAAAGGTCAAAAAACTCAAACTTCTGTTTATTTATAAGAGAAAAAGTGATGTTTAAATTTTGTTTTCTAAAATTTGGAGAGCTATATTTGTAGCTGCAGTAAGAATATAACTGTCTCTTCCATAACTTCCTTGGTTTTAGTTTGTTTACGAAATTGGCTAAAGGGTTAAAACAACCATTATATTTCAAGTTAAAATATATCATAACTATGAAAAATTCATGTGTAACCAGTGTTTTAAAAGGCTCAACCAAGGCTTGCCTCAAGGCAAAGCATGCCTAAAATTCCTTGAGGCTCAATCTAAAATACCAAATTCCAAAAAGGCTAACACAGTACATGATGAGGCTTACGCTTTTGTATATAAGGCACACCTTTGGCACATTTTTTGTTGAGGCTTACATATTTTAGGTGTGTGATTCTCAAGCAAGAATTGGCTAGAAAAATTTTAACTGCATGTTTGTAGTTTCTACGAAAGGAATGTCATAATATGAGTTTACTTCTAAAACTCTTGTACTTCAACCTTTCCAAAATAACTTAGTTGCATCTTAGATCATGAAAATAGTTTGAACTATAGTATAGCTATCTCTTGTTATGATTTATGTTATGAATTCAAGTTAGAAATTTTTGAACAGCCAACAAGTAGTTTGCAAAGTATATCTATTTTTTTTTACACTACATTTGTGAATTTCTTAATTATTTCTTTCTTTTAAAAATATATAATTTATCTACAAATTCTTATCTATAAATAAAATTCTCAAAAGGCTTATGCCCCAATGCCTTAAGGCTTACTGCTTACCCCTCGCTTCTTAAGAGTTAAAACACCTCGCCTTATACCTTCTCCTTTTAAAACATTGCATATAACCAACCATAACTATTCTTACGTGAAATAGAAAGCATAACAGTATAGAAAGTATATTGAAAATTTATTTTCTAAAATATGAACAGTTATATCTGCAGCTGCAGCAAAAAATAATTGCACTTTTCTAACCATCCCAGACATCTAGAACTGCTTTAGTTTTTCTGACAGAAGAGTAGCTATAAACTATTTTAACTATAGCAGTAAAACCATGAAAGAGATTAACTGATTCAAAAATAAAAAGGGGGGAGAAAGCAATACAACTCCAGCAGCGGCCTAAAAATTTCAATACACTATAACTACATGTTTGGTATATCGGAAGGGAATCAAATAACCTGGAATGCAATTGAATTTACCACTCGATTCTTTCATATTCTCCATTTAAATTTACATTCTAATAGCGCCACATTCCAAGCCGCAAACCAAACGATATAAGAGTCTAGGATTAATAGAGTTGATGAACTCAAGAATCAAACAAATATGTAAACTGAAGTTGATAAAAACATGCAATGCAAACAAGGGAAGTGTAAACACTAAGAAAGCACAATCATTGCCCACTTAGGAAGAATAATCACTCCATTAAAAAAAACATTGTTCTTCATGGGGAAAACTTGCAGTTGATAAACCTTAGCTAATGCAAAGACAATTGGCCTAACCACGTTAATATTTCCTGTGTGCCTTACAATGTTCGATGAGAACATGCTATACAGTGTGCAATCTAGTAACCTTTCAGGAACTACCTGTGTAATTTAACCTCTCATGTTTAATGAATAGTCTACTTGTCTACATTTTCTTCACAAATGCACATTAGATCTCCAATTCTCCATTTAAGGGTGGGGAAAAAAAAAAAAAGACCAAGACCAATCAAATTCACAACCAAGACAGTCGACAAGAAACATCCAGCCGCATCACCAAACTCCTTTAAATAATTTAAAGTTCAACATTCCACCTTCAATCCCAAAAATTGATGAGTTAGAGACGGGGAAAAAATTACCAGCATTGACGTCGCAGTCTCTCTGGAGCTTCCATCTACACGAAACATTGTGCTCGCATCAGTGTAGAATTGGTGCACGAAGTCCGGCTGTTGCTGCAACACATGGTAGTACTGCCCCACGAAGTACGCTCCCACCTGTGGCAACACACTCGAAGATTCACATAAGCAAAACAGAAAGGAAACAACAACCAGAGAGAGAGAGAGAGAGAGAGAGAGATTGCCTGAGCAGCGGTGACGGGCAAGTGAAACGCAGCCGCCATTCTCGCCAACAGAAAACTCAAACTTAAACCCTAAATCTCCAATCAAACCCTAGATCTGCAAATGTCTGAGGATTCGAGTTGTAGAAAGAAAAATCTAACAATCTAGAGAGAGAAAAGAGAGAATCAAGCACTTTAAACGTAGAAAAAATCTGGAATTTAAGTAAAAAGTTAAAGCTGAAAAAGCTTATATATAAAACGAGAAAGAAGAAGAAGGAAAGAAAAAAACCCTTTGAGAGGGAGAAGGAAGATGCAGAGGGAAAAAGTGAAGAACTGAGGATAGATTCGAAGCCACGAATCAAAGATCTCGTTTCGCTTTTCGCCACTGCTTTTTTTTTTTTTTATCAGTTGCGTTTATGCTTACGGCTGTAATCGTGCGCCGTTACGGCTATTGTGTATATAAATAGGGGCGCACTTTAGTGGCAAACGCCCTTTCCCTTCTCGATCTCCACATTTCCACTAACCTGCGCTTGAGGTTTTGGGCCGCAACATGCGGTTTTTGAATTCTAGGGTTCGATAGAGTAGAACCCATTTATTGGGTTCCGCAATGTAAGCGTTGGTGGCATGCAATTGAGGCCGTCCATATGGATGGATGGACGGCGGCTGATGAATTATTGGAGTAATTGGGGAAATTTTTGCCTCAAAATTTTCGGCTATTTATGTCATTAGAATTTTTTTTTCTAAATCTTTAAATTATAAATTTAATCAGAACTAAATTTTTGACATGATTAGGGTTGATAGCTTAACATAATAATTCAATTTATTTCAATTTTAATAAACTTAAGATTGTCATCCTTTATATAAATGTGATTGCTTACAACAATATTTTTTTATAAATTAGCTCTCAGTCGGTACATGTGTTTTATAACTTTTAAGTGTTTTTTTTATAAATACAATGGAATAAAATAAATATTTTTTTCAAAAATAATATACTTTTAAAAAAACTATTAATTTAAAGAAAAATATTATTTTAGAGTAATTATGAGTAGTTATATAAATATTTGAATATTTTTGAATTGTTATGAGATAATTTTGAGATCTTAAAAATCAAGTCAAGAAAGGGGTAATCTCCTTTCTAATAGTAGAGGTGTATGCGTCTTAAGCACTAACAAGAATAATTTATGAAAACTTTTCACACAAACCTTAGATATTGCTAGATCAAGGTAAAATTGTATTTAATTTTTCCTTATGACGGTCTATGTTTGAGGTTGATTCCTGAAAATAGATATAATTAATTATCGTAACAATTCTTTTCTTTTTTTTTCCCAACACATGTTGAACTGATTCATTTTAGTTTCATCATCAATTTGTCACCCATTTCCCTTCTTACAATTAACAGTAGTTCAAGCAAGCTCATCTCCTACACGAGAAGTTTATTCATAACTTGTCCAATCTTTTTACTAATTAGACATTTTTTTTCTCATTGGAATTAGTCAAAGCATACACTTAGGCGATCATGTAAGTAAAATGCTAAGTCGCTAAAAACCTTACTTTAGTTTGAAGCATGAATTGTAGCCCAACATAATTCTTTTGGAGAACATAATCAAGTTTGTTCTTCTTTTGCCAACATTTGGTCATTTGGTGGGAAAAATTGGAGACAATGCTTATTGAAAAATTTCACATGCTAGATTATGTCATATTTACTTCTGCTCATTGAATACATTAACAAAACGTTACTCATAATTTTTTTTTTTTAAAAAGTCTAATTACAAAAAAGAAAAACCTTAAAATCTTCTAAAAATTGCAATTAAAAATTAGATTTCAATTGTTGCAGTTTAGGACCTAGAATGTAATTATTATTGCTATATGGACAATTAATCTACAATTGAAATTTTGCCTATTCAATGCATGTAACTTGGTAAAGGTTTACTTGGACAATAATATTATGTGTCAAAATATTATGTTATGGCATTAGAATCACTAGCTTCCATAAGCCCTAAAAACTATTGAACATAAACCACACATGATATTGCATGATAAAGATAAATGCAACTTATTTTCTTTCAATTTTCAATTTGTTGGGGTGGATTTATGAGCAACAATCACACACGGGTAAAAATACACAAACAAGAATGGAACACCATATTTATGTGGTTCGGCCGTATCGATCTACATCCATGGAGTACACACCAATTCATTATAACCGGGAGAATAATAAAAGGAGGAGGATGCTAATGCCTTCAACTCAACTCTCTCTCTCTCTCTCTCTCTCTCTCTCTCTCTCTCTCTCTCTCTCTCTCTCTCTCTCTCTCTCACAACGCACATAGCACATAGCTCTACACTTCCCCTTTGCCTCACACACTACGCACAGCTTCAATACACAACTCTACATCTTGCCCCACTCACAACACAATTCTTACAAACACGCTATTCTACTCACACTTCCACCCACAACTACAACATAGCACCCATCACATTTATATAGCTTAAGATGGGGGTAAAATTCAAAGGTTGGTGGCTTAATGTCAACCATGGTAGGTAAGGTTGGTGGAGGGCTGCTGGTCTTCATTTCAACGTAAGCTGCAGGGGGTGGTGTTGCCGTCTCCATATATTGTGCATAGCTCAACAATCTCCCACTTGGAGATGAAGACATCATCTCAACCAGTGTATAGGTAAATGATGTGCTCATATATGTCTTCAAGTATGAAGACCAGCTGAAGTTGAGCTTGTGCTTCTCAGTAGTCACCACCTTCCTGTTTGTTGGATTCCTACAAACTAATCTGATGGTTGTCAACTTCACAACTAGTGCAAAGATGTCGGTGTAGTCAATCCCTTCCTTCTTCTTGAAGCCTTTGACTACCACCCAAGGCTTGTACCTTCTGGAGCCATCCTGCTCCTCTTTGATCTTGTATACTCACTTGTTGTGAAGAGTCTTCTTACTTTTGGGCAAGCCAGCTAGTTCCCACATTTTTTTGGAGGTTAAGGACTTCATCTCGTCCTTCATCACAAGCTCCCACTTGCCCCTATCTGTCACCTGACATGTTTCATCATAGCATTCAGGCTCTCCTCCATCTGTAAAAAGTAAATAATCTGTATACCTTCTATTTGGTACATGGGGCCAAGAAGATTTCCTAAGCTCTGGAGCTGGAGTAAGAGGTGGTGGTGCCTAAGGATTCTCGTCATTCTGTTGTTACGTTAAGACACCTTCTGAGCCATCATCCATATCAACATAGGTTGATTCTCTCTGAACTGGTTCGGTGGATTCTGTTGTGTGTCTGTCCTTGTACATCACCTTTTCGTTCAAGATCACGTCTTTACTTCTAATCAACTTCTTGTTTTCATCATCCCAAATGTGATACCCATATTTATCTTCACCATAACCGACAAAGGTACATTTTCGGGAGTTAGGATCAAGCTTGTTTCTGGCATGATCACTGATATGCACATATGCAACACAACAAAAAACTTTCAAATGTGAAAGTCTCACCTCTTTTCCGCTTCATACCTCTTCTGGTATACGGTGGTCCAATGGTACTGATAGACCCCTGTTAATTAAGTATGTTGCTGTGCCAACTACTTCTACCCAGAATTGCAATGGTAAGCCTAACTGTATGCGCATGTTTCTGGCTCTTTCAATCAACGTTCGGTTCATCTGCTCGACTACGTGCTAGGGCATACTTGGTACAATTCTTTCCATCCTGATATCGTGCTCATAGCAGAATTTCTTGAACCCGGTGTCTTCATACTTGTCGCGACGTCCTAGACCCGCCAAACACGCATGGGTGCGGCTGCCAATTGGGAAAAATGATGAATTTTGAAAAGAATATTAAAGTAAGGTGTGATGGAGTCACCATTAACCTTTTGAAGTGTGGTTAGAACACTTGATTACTACCCAATTAAGGGTAAAATCGGTCTGCGTTGCCAAAGTCTGGATCGGAAGTACGGTTACAAGAAGGGAAGGTATTAGCACCTCCTACACACCCGTTTTCACAAATGGTATCAGATTAATAGAAAATTATCCCTTAAGCAAAACTTAATAAATCTTTAAGATTACTCCTTTCCAAAAATTAAAAAAAAAAATGAAAATACTATATAGGTATTCTCTCATAACCAAGACATATCGTACTTCGAAGAGCTCATGCCTCCATTTGAAATCATCAGGATTGGAAAATCGAGAAAATAGTTAGGAAAATACGCTCCTCGGATTTTTGGAATTTTTATAGAATTTTCTAAGTATGAAAAATAATATTTCAAGAGGTTTTGGACTTATTTGTGGATGGAAAGGGTGTGAAAATGAGTTTTCTAACTCAAAATATTTTTTAGATTTTTTTTGAATTCTTATAGTAATTTTCCTAATTTTCCCCAAAATTCTTGAAATGACAAAAAGGTAAATGAGCAAAAACTATGAAAATCAAGTCAAAAATATTTTTAGAATTTTTTTTCAGAATTTTCTGTATTTGTTGTGATTTTTCTGGTATTTTTATGTTTTTCTATTGGAATTTTTGTGAATTTTATATATTAAAAAGGAGGAATTATTTAAAATAAAAGGGAAGAAGAACCCGAGTGATCTGGTTCAAAGGGCGGACCGGTCAAAATAAAAGGAAGAAGAACTGGAGTGATTCGGTTCAAAGGGCGGACCGGTCAAACTTTAACCGGTCTAAGGGAGACTAGTTTAAGGTTCGGATTATGACCGATCTAAGGTCAACAATTCTTGGGAACTAGTCAACAAGTGGGGGAGACCAGTTTAAAGTCGGGTTAGTGGCACCATGTGTCATTTGGAAAGTGGGAGCTAGAGGATTGGCCCAAATTGATGATGTGGACGGATCGTGGTTGTCCATCTGGGAAGATGATCTGATGGTAGTGGAAGAGCCACGTTGCGAGCTGCTGTCACGCCCCAACCTAGGTCTGTCAGGGAGCACTATGTCTCTTCTCCTCCACTTGGCCCAGACAATTAGGGGATGGGCCTTATCGGACTAATGACTGACCCCACAGACCAACACATGTCCTTTTTCAATATGTTTTGTCCACACTCACACACTTTTTGAGAAAACTTCCCAAAAGATCACATATCCCAATATTACTCCAAGCCAAGCACGCCTAACCATGGAGTTCTTATAGGAAGGCTCCCGAAAAGAAATGTGCACCTTTGTTGATATGGGTAGTAACATCCAATCCTTTTAAATTTTTCTTACATGGGGTATCACATTCTCCCCCACTTATAGAACACAACGTCCTCGTTGCAAACCCACATTTCCAAACCCAGGTGATGTGAATCTCATCACACTTCCGATTGGGTAATTGCCCTGATACCATTTTGTTACGCCCCAACCTGGGTCTGTCAGGGAGCACTACATCTCTCCTCCTCCACCTGGACCAGACAATAGGGGGACATGCCTTATCAAACTAATGACTAACCCCACAGACCAACACATGTCCTTTTTTAGTGTGTTTTGTCCTCACTCACACACTTTCTGAGAAAACTTCCCAAAATGTCACCCATCCCAAGATTACTCCAAGCCAAGCAGGCTTAACCGTGGAGTTATTATGGGAAGGCTCCCGAAAAAAAAGGTACACCTTTGTTGATATGGGTAGTAACATCCAATCTTTTTAAATCTTTCTTCCACGGGGTATCACAGCTGCTGTGTGTGGAAGTGAAGGTGCCACGTGTCACGTGGCGGGTGGAGGAGCCGCCCTTTATAATGCTTTTGACATGAAGCAATCTTGACCTTTGGTGCATGGTGAGGATCGAACGGTTGAGGAGGGGACGCAGACATTTGATGCTGACGTGTTGATGTGTAATGATTTGAGTTGTTGATGAAAACAACGATCCAACGGTGGAGGAGAGTGGCGCCCACCAGTATTGATTGTCCGAGAAGCAAGGTGGACACGTGTCGTTGAGCGAGTGAAGGAGTATGCAGGCCCTCATAATGGCCCCTATGACAAACGTTATGGACCATTGACCCACTTCGGAGATCGGACGGTGGTAGTTGGGCATGTCAGAGCTGCTAACGAGAGTGAATCATGGCCATTCGATGGATCCAGATCGAATGGTGTGGTCAAATATTCCAGAGACGCTAACATTGAATTGATCGTGGTTGTCCAAGCTAAACCAGATTGAACGGTGATAGACCAGTGATCGACGTGGCTTTATCCGGAGCGTTCAAGGGAAACACTGATTGTGCTGTTTTAAAGATGACACGTAGCTTTCTAATCGAACAACTATGAACTTGCCACGTGGCGTGATCCTGGGGCTCCAGGGCTTTAGATACTTAAACCCTTTTTTTTTTTTTACTTTGTTCCATTTTTCATTTTCCCATTCTCTCGAATGCCCTTTCTCTCTCTTCTCTCACCCTCTCTGTTCTTCTCTCTTCTCTCACCCTCTCTGTTCTGCTTCCTCCTTAGCTCCCTACGAACCTTAATCCAGAACTCTTCTCTGCAACCATTCTCTCTTCTCTCATTTCTTCTTTCCCTCTTTTAAAAACCCCAGTTCTTATGTTCCCCACCTCTATTTCGTTCACTCACCTTCAATCCTCCGAAAATGAAACCCCAAGGTTTCCTTCCCTAAAGTTAAGTTTGCAATGCTAAGGTCTTTAACTAGCGGCTGCCCTTCCCCAAACAATTTGAATCTTGGTTCGGGTATTCTTTTGTTCGTGTGTTCACGGACAATCAGTCAAACCCTCAAGGATGTTCCAAATTAAACAAATCGAAGGTGAGACATCAGGGAAGGTCCATGTTGATCTTATAGGTTGCGACCGGTTTTGATAATGAAAAATACTGATATTTGATGTTCGATAAGTGCTTGTGTAGGTTCAAATTAATATCCCAAGGAAGGGCGCTTGTGGAAACAAGAAGACTGCGAAGATTTGTAACTTGTAATTGTAATTGTAATTTAGATGGATCTGTAATAGTAACTTAGGCATGTGGATGTATGCTTATCACTTGTACATCATGCACATATGATATAGTGTAAGCTCAACCAGACCTTAACAAGACCGTAGGCTCCAATACTCACACACACATTGCATAAAATATGAGTGTGAAATAACAGTGCTAAAATTGATCATATCTAAGCAAGCTAAGAGGAGTCGGGCGATTGAAGTTCTAGAGTACAAAACTCCTCGGGGGCCCTAACCTTGAAGGTCAACAAGTTGACCTGCCCTCGGGCGATCGAACCAAAATTGTGCTTATCTCCCTCAGGCGCCCGAACGCCTTGAAAGGGACTGCTCACCAACTCAGGAGATTGAGAATTTCAGTTCAAATCAGCCCCAGGCGACCAAACACATGTGTTCAGGCACCCGAACCCAGGACCAAGCACCCGAAGTTACGTAGCTTTGCTACTGACTTTGATTCGGGCTTCCGAACCTCTATACGGGCGACAAAATCTCATTTGAAAACTTTTATGACTGTGTGTGTTTGGGCGACCGAACCAAGGTTCAACCACCCGAACCTCGGATGGTTAAAATTAATTTAATCGCGATAAAATTGGGTTTATACGGGCTAAGTGGATTTTAATCATTCAAGACTTTCTTAATTATTCCCATTGTGTCCCGAACGGTTATAAATTTTTATCTGCCTATAAATAGGCCTTCATTTCCTTAATTAAAAAATAATTAGAAAAGTGATTAACAAAAATTCTCTCTTTCCTAAAAATTCTTTCTTTGCCTTAATACTCTCAAACCTGCATCCTCTTGATAAAATTCAAGATTGTGAGAGTTTCATTCGTGTTTGTTTGATTATTGCTTAGAGTTATTCCTCCCTTTGTTGTGCTTACTTGATATTTAATTTTTGGGAGCATAGCTTAGGTTTGTTCCGCATATTTGCTCATTATAAATCTTGTGTGGGATTAAACCAAGAAAGTTTAGGATATTTGCATTTCATTGCAAGTGTCCAAGAGCTTCGTTTTTGGTGTGTAAAGAATTTTTCAAACAAGCAAACAATCCTTTCAAACTAACTCTGTTCTTATTTCATTGAAGAAAATCATTTTGAAACTAGTTTGATTATCTATCTAGTATACTTGGAATATTTATGTGTTGATTGAAATATTCTATTTAGATTCCAAGTCATTGCTTGTGTTGATTATTCTTGAGCATCATACTGATTGTATTGCATCAAACACTCTTGAGCTTCATATTGACTATACTGTGTTGAGTGTTGGTTGAATACATCTTACATCACTGAGCTTACACTATATTCATGCTATTGATGCGTATTTGATTGAGCGTATTATTTAGGTACAAATCTGCTTTATGTGAAAGCACTATTTCATTGTGCCTATTGATTGTAAATATGAGTGATTCCAAGCGTGGCCTGAGGGGGCAGTAATCCAGTTCGGTAAGGATTGTTGTAACAGTTGAGGTCAACCCTTGAATTGACCCGGTTTGTATAGGTGCCGCTCCACCCGTTTAAGTGAGCAAGTTATAATGGTAATCCTTGTGCTTGTTAGCCAAGGCAAGGACGTAGGCAATTGGCCGAACCTTGATAACATATATGTGTGTCAACCTCTCTTTACTGCTTTCTGGTGCTTGTGTGATTGATTAAATTATTTTATTTACTTTCTGGTCTACATTTACTTTATTTGCACTAGATTGACCATAGGGTTGTGAATATATTGGTGTTAGGAGATTGGCCTAGGGATTAAATTTTAAAAATACCAATTCACCCCCCTCTTGGGACACGGTAAAGCTAACAGTCCAAATGAAGCTCTAGATGTTACGAAGAAAAAGATAATTACTTCCTATCCTCCCCCATTTCTATTTTGGTCATATGAATGCTTAGGTTGCTTTCTGAATTGTGCTTGTGTGAGAGTCCATGATTTGAATACAGTGAATGTTATTGATACTGTGAAACTTGGATTAGGGTTAGTGTTTGGGTGGAGTTGCATGTTTCCATGGTGAAGACGAGTTCGATCGTCCTCGACTAGGTGGGTGAGTGCAGGGTTGACTCGTGCGAGTCAACTTGGGGTGAGTAGTGTGAGGCAAACCAGGGTTGACTCGCACGAGTCAACCCGGGTGGGTTGCGTGAACTCGGGTGACCCCGAGTGAGCCACGTGGGCTATGTTACATGTCCAAGTCACGAGTGGGCTTTGGGGGGGGGGGGGTTTGTAGTCATGGTGTAACGACCCAAATTTAGAATGGTATTTAAATAATAAAGAGAGGAAAATAGAGACCGGAAACAGAAGGAGGCCGTCGACTTCATCGACGAAGGCTTAAGAGAATTCGTCGACGAACACAGGGGGCTCCTCAAGGAGAAAATACCGAGAGGGGTCTTTGAGTCGACTGAATTTCGTCGATTAAATTTTTGAAGGACTCGTCGACGAAGGACGGGCTCGTCGACGAAATTCCCTTAAGCCTTCGTCGATGAAGTCGACGGCCTCCTTGTTGAGACATCAGCTCTATAAAGTGCTGAGATAAAGATCAATTAACACATTGTTGGATAGCCATCCTTGTTGAGACATCAGCTCTAAGTTTGCATGTGTTGACAAGAAGGATTGGAGAATGATAATTTTAAGTATGAATAAATTCTCTTTATCTCACACTTCACCATTTTTTTCTCTCTCTCTCTTGCATTTTTTCCATCGCTTTTAGGAAGAGTAAGAGGGTATTGGGAGTGAAGTAGATAGACATGAAAAAAATAGTAAGAGAGTGGAATTCAAATTATGTCCCTTGCAGGTTTATCTATAATCAAAAAGGAGGGAAAGAGAAAAGGGAAAATGTTTATTTAAAAAATCTTTTTTTTTTTTTTTTGCTACAAAAGGGTAAATAACTCATAGTAAAAGTTATTAGGTAAATTCAGTGAAGAATTTAGGAAAAATATTAGAAATCATGAAAAATAATTTTTTTAAAGAAAAAAAAATTAGCAATGTGAGTAGGACTTGAACATCCAATGCACCATATATTTCCATGTTTTTAGATTAATTTTTTTTATTATTTGTTTCATTTTTTTTTATTGGAAATGAGATTTTGTCTAAAATTTATCAAACATAAGAGAAAAGGCATGATTTTGACTTTGTAATAATATAAATTTTTTTTTTGAAAATACATTTATTTTGTTCTTCATTTTCTCATTTTCTCTTATTTTTATTCTCATTTATGAATCTACGTATAATTATTTAAAAAAAAAAAGAAAAGTATGAAAAAAAATACTCCTATTTAGCAAAAATAAAAAAAGGAACATGTATCTACACAATATAGAAGTGTAAATAACTCAAAGTTGTAAGAGTTACTAAGAAAATTTAGTGAAGAATTTAGGGAAAATGTAAAAAAAAAAAAAAAAACTATGCAAGTGGGCCTTGAACTTGTTTTGAATTTTTATTTTATTAATCTTATTATTTTTTAATTTTTTGAAAATGTCACCTCATCCAAATTTGACTTTGACTTTGACTTTGACTTTCTAATAATAATTTATTTTTTAAATATATTTTTACTTTCTTGATTTTTCTTATTTTTTATTATTTTATTCTTATTTCTTTATCAACTTGTAAATAGTTACGAAAATAAGGAAATTATGAAAAAATTATTTCTTGCAAAAAAAGGAGCATATCTCTGCATAGTTGAAGGAAAATATTCTTCAAATGCCACAACACCTACAACAATAATAATAGACTTAAGTCCCATTAGGTGGGGTTGGTTACATGAATTATTTACTACCAATTCATTTGAGAGCCTTTTCCTCTACTAGATTTTTCAAATGCAACTAAAAAATATATATATCAATAGAGAAATTCATCTAATTACTCAAAAATAGAGAAAAATATAACAAAGTTTTATGCTGCAAAAAATCTTTAAATTTTTGTACATAAATCTTTCCCAATCATAAATTCCTTTTACATTTCAAAGTAACGTTTGGTCATCTCCTCTCGCCCCCCACTAATTAGAATATCATATAATTATAAAAAATTATGTTTGTCCAAATAACTCTAAAAAAATGCTTCTTTTTTTTTTTTTTTTCAAGTTTGAACTTTGAAATCAATTTTTACCTTTTAATAGATATTTTGATTTCCAAAATCATTTTTTTGGTTAGAGATCTAGCACGTAATATGGGACCTCATCATTAGCGTCGTGACGTTCTTCGACGCGAACTAGACGAGGTGTAAAAGGTGGTTTTAAATTGATATTTTCATGGAAAATATGGTGTAATGGAGTCGCCACTAACCTTTTTGGAGTGTGGTTAGAACACTTGATTACTACTCAATCAAGGGTAAAATCGGTCTGCGTTACCAAATTCGGGTTCAGAAGTTCGGTGATGCAAGGGGAAGATATTAGCACCCCCTACACACTCGTTCTACAAATAGTACCTAATTAATCAAAAATTATCCTAAGATTAATTTAATAAGCCTTTGAAATTACCCCCTTTCGAAAATTGTGAAAAAAATGCATAAGATGAATACTATATAAGTATTCCCTTAGAACTGGGGCATATCGTACTCCAAATAGCTTATGCCTCCCTTTTAAATCATCGAGATCAGAAAATTGAGAAAATAGTTTGAAAAAATACACTCAGGATTTTTGAAATTTTTATAGAATTTTCTAAGTATGAAAAATAATATTCCGGAAGCTTTGGGACTTCATTCGCGATGAAAAGGGTGTCAAAAATGATTTTCAACCTTAAAAGTATGTTTTATTTTTTTCTATAATTTTCCTGAATTTTTTTGTGATTTTTCTAAGTACAAGAACATATTTTCATGATTTTTTAAATATTTTTCTGAATTTTTAAGTGATTAAATAACAAAAATGGAATTAAGGAAAAAACAACGAGACTTGAGTTTGAAAATATTTTTCGGTGATTTTTCTAAGTACAAAAAACAATTTTTGGGTTGCCAAAATACTTTTTATGAATTTTTGGACATTTTTCTTGATTTTTATGATTTTTTAACATTTTCTTAAATCAAAATCAAGTACAAAATATGGAAATAAAGAGGCAAATAGATCAAAAAAATATTTTTATTTTTCTAATGATTTTCTGAATTTTTGTGATTTTCTGACATTTTTATGATTTTTTATGGATTTTTGGAATTATTAAAGCAAATAAAATAAATAAAATAAGAAGAATTGGTGGAAATCAATTAAGGGGGAAGACAGATCAAACTTTGACTGGTCTGAGGGAAACCAATTTAAGGTCTGAGTCAAGACCATGGTCCGAGTGTTGCCACGCGTTGTGCCATGAGTAGAGAGGCGATTGCGGGATAAGACGGCTGAGGTGGCAACATCCTGAGCGTCTGTTAATCGGTGAGGATCAGACGATACAAAGGAGGACACATACTCCTCTGCGTGTGTGGAGAGCAAACAGTCCACGTGTCGGTGATCGGGGGTGAGGTATGCTTTGAAGAGACCTATGATACGGTTCAATCGTGGTCGTTGATGGTGGGTGGAGATCCGATGGATGAGAGGGAGTTGTTTCACGCATTAATGGTGAGGGGGACAGGATGCCAAGTGTTGGCTAATCGGATCGGGGAGCAGTCACCAAGGGGCATGCGTCGATGATGACTTCTGACAGGGATGATCTTGACCGTTGTTGGGAGGCGAGATCCAACGGTGGAGATTTGATAAACACGAATGGCTAACATGGCTTCATCTGGAATGTGAATCAGCGAGCATAAATTTGACAGTGTTGAGAGAGCCACGTGGCTTTCCAATCGGACGGGTGGCTAAGCGCTATGTGCTCGAATCTTACGGTCCCGAGGTAGCTAATACTTAAACCAAAAGAATTTTGTTTTCCCATTTTTCAATCTCTCATTTCCAGAACACCTTTCTTTCTCTCATCATCTTTTCTTTCTCCTTTTCTGCAATTCAGCGAACAAAAACCCTAGGGTTTCTATTCCTCCTTCTTTATCCCCTATCTCAAGCTCCCCAAACTTACAACTGAAGCCCTAAATCTTCGACCCTACCTCGTTTTTCCTCTGCAACTTAGGAAGCTTTTGCCCCATGTCTTTCTCACTGTGAGCCGCCCATCTGAAACCCTAAATCCCTCTCAATTTTCATTTCTTCCTTCAAGCTTTAAACTCCCTTCGAGCTTTGGATCTCCTTATGAGGCTTACTTGAAAACCTAGACTTCCCCTAAAAACTACTCTCTCTCAGTGATTCACTCTCGGATGCCCTTTTTACCCTCGCAAACCATTGCAAAAACCCTAAACTCTCCATTCGCACGAAATCCTTTTCATGGCTTCCCTTTCCCTATACGAGGCTAGTGTTCGAGTTGGTTTGCGATACAGACTCCCGAAGATGTTCATATAGGTAGAGCCAGAAGCAAGACTCGGGAGATGGGTTTAGTCCAAGACCGAGAGGTCTAACCAGGTTGCCAAAAGATGAACAAAAGGCTAAGTACTTCTATCCCTTCCTATTTGATGCCTTCGTTTTTTTTTTTTTTTTTTTTTTGAGTATGGTGTGTGGATGTGAATTTGTGAATGACTTAAATGTTTGTTTATATGATGATTTTGATTGAGGGTTGTTCAAACACTGGCTATGTTCTAGGGTTTTGACTTGGGAAGTTAGGGTTCAAATCTGTTAGGGTTAGGGTTTAGTTGCAAGTCTCAGGTTGAAGACGAGTTAACTCATCTTCAACTCGGAGATTTTGGGTAAGGGTTGACTCGTATGAGTCAATCCTGAGTGATAGGAGAACTCAAGTGGACCCGATTGGGTTCAGACACGTGTGGAAATGACACGAGTCAGGTGTTCCAGTCTTTTAGAAATGGACTCGGGTCAACGTTGTGCAAGTATGGGCTTGGGAAGTTTTTTCTTCTTTTTTTTTCCTTTTTTTTTTTTTTTTTTTTGAAGTTGGGCCTGAGTCAGAGCTTTTAAAACTGGGCTTGGGGTTTTTTTTTTTTTTTTTTTAATGGGCTTCGGGTTAAAAGTTAAAAATAAGTTGTGGGTTAAAAGTGAAAAATGAGCTGGGCTTAATTTTAAAACACAAAGGCTTCAAGTGATTTTAAAATTGGGCTTGGTCAGTTTTAAAACGCATGGACTTCGGGTGATTTTAAAGTTGGGTTGGGGGCTTATTTTTTGAAATGGGCTTTGGGTACAACTTTCCAAATGGGCTTCGGGTTAAGAATTAAAAATGGGGTTTGAAGCTAGGATTTAGAATGGGTTTGAGGCTTTGCAATTGACACAAGGCCCGGGGGTTTGAAAATTAAAATGGGCTTGGGGTTGAGTGTTTTAAACATTTGATGGGCCTTGGAGTTGATATTTTTTTAAAATGAGATGGACCTAGGGTTTGAAATAGGATTCGAGCCGGGGGTTTTAAGGAGTCATCGTCTGGGTCAGAAGATCCGATCTAAGCTAGGGATTCGAACCCAAACTCGGGTTCGGGTCTGAACTTTAGCATGCCTAAGTTTAGGTTCAAGTGAGAACCTGAATAGTGAAGGGGGGGGGGTACTTGCATTCAGAATTAAGTGAAGAATGCACCTGGAAATGATGAAAAGAGGGGGTTATTGGGTTTTACCTCGAGTCCTTTCACCTCTGGTCATCTTCTTTTCTCTGTATCTACTTGGGGTGTCTGCTTTGGGTGTTGGTCTGGGCGTCTGAGTGGGAGTTCCTAAGCTTTTGCTACAAGTTCTGAATCGGAAGGGACCAAGGGGTGCCTCTCAAGTGGTCTGTCTACTTCTTCCTCTCCCTCCCTTAGCTCTCAACTTTGCAAAGCTTGCTCGGAATGCACCCAAATTTTCCCTCTCTCTCAAATTCCACAGAACTTCTCTATTGCCCTTTAATTGTTGTAGAGTTTCCCCCTTTTGTCTCTAATCCTCCAGCTACAGTGCGAGCCTCCCTATTTATAGGGAGGCTGGGGGTCTTAATTGGTGCCAAAATGCCCCCCTCTCAACCAAATTCCCTGTTCTGGCAGGGAATATTTACTTTTTAACAAACTTTATCCTGTTGCACATGTGAATTTCCATTTCTTTTATAAATTCCTTTTGCTGATGTGTTTTCTTCTCTCTTTGTGCACAGGTGAACTTGGAAGATTCAAGTGTCAATTTGGGAGTGGAGGGCATGGAATTTTCATTTCTTGTATTTAATTTTTTGTTTATTTTTGCATGTATGTACCCCTGAGTTATTCCTCCTGCAACCACTGTTTGTACAAACTTATGTATTTATTTCATTTGTAACCCCTGTATTTGGATGTACCCCCATCCCTCTTTGTACTGCAACCTTTTTTTGTACATTTCTTTTGTATGTTGCACTTCATGCGTGTACCCGACGCTTCAATTGGGGACGTGTCCCCCTCCCTTTTTGCAATAAGATGTGACATCATGTTTGTATTTTGACCGGCAATCCAAATTCACAATTGACCATTTTTTTCAAAGGAATATCTCGGTAAAAATGGCTTTGAGACCTGATTAAAAATTTAAAAATTTGATAGACTTATTCTTTATTTGGGAATTTGAAAATTTTGATTTTAAAATCTAAAAACTCAATTCAAACATTCGAATGATTTCATTTAAAAAACTCCTAGAATGAAACTAAAGAAATGGAAAACTGAAGACCCTAATTATGGGGACTGAATTTTGAAAACCTAGTAAAAGCATACTAATTTTGAAATCAACTAAATTTAAAGAACCTTAGTTTAAAAGGACTCAACTTTTAGGCTTTTAAGACTCGAACCATAATACATTGCCTAAGGGAAATTGGCTTTGAAATTATGGGGATTCAACTAGAGATTAATTTTGTAAGTAAAAGAACTTGGCTAAAATCAATAGGACTCGATCTAACAACCCGTTTTGAAACTTGTGAAACCCTATTTTGAAAACTCAAGACTTGAATTAAAATTTTACAAGACTCAATTTCAAAACCAATTTTTTGACATTTTCAAGGGACCTGACTTTCTGAAATCAAAAGAACTCAATTGGGGACTTAGGGTCTTAATTTTGAAAAAGGGTTTCTTTTAGTACTCAAAACCAGGTCATATTACACTATGTTATCCTGAGCAGGCTTGGTTAAAATGGGGTGTCTACAATTGCCCCTCTTTGTAAGCTTTGTTGTTTCAATGTAATGGTAGGAACTTTCCTACGTTACTTGTAGCAATAAGCTTACAAAAAATAAAAGACACTTATTTTAACTAGGCCACAACTTTGGTCAATCGGGCGCTATTTTTCCAAACAGAGATAAGAAAATTCAAACTGGGCAAAATGGGAATGTTGCACAATCCTTTATGAAGCTAGGGGCTTTTTTTATAAAGAGTTAGCGGTAGTTAGTATGAAATCACAAGGGTTGAAGATGGCTTATATTAGATGTAAGAATCTGAGCTAGTGTGCATGAGGAGATGATGTGCTTAAGATGTGAGAATCTGAGCGCCATGATAGCTTGCCATGAA
Organism: Malania oleifera; assembly: GCF_029873635.1. NCBI lineage: Eukaryota > Viridiplantae > Streptophyta > Magnoliopsida > Santalales > Ximeniaceae > Malania > Malania oleifera. The sequence continues at coordinate 38,345,287 of NC_080419.1, forward strand.
TGTAGGAATTCAAGCCACGGTGAATACGATGATCCTAGCCTTAATTACGACTTTGCTGCTAATGTAAGAATTCGAGCCATGGAAGATACGATGATCCGAGCCTTAATGATAGCTTGCTGCGAATGTAAGAATTCGAGCCACGATGGATACGATGATCCGAGCCTTAATGACAACTTGCTGCGAATGTAAGAATTCGAGCCACGGTGGATATGATGATCCGAGCCACGGTAGATACGATGATCTGAGCCTTAATGACGGCTTGTTGTGAATGTAAAAATTCGAGCCATGGCAGATACGATGATCCGAGCCTTAATGACGGTTTGCTGTGAATGTAAGCGTTCAAGCCATGATGGATACGATGATTCGAGCCTTAATCACAGCTTGTTGCGAATGTAAGAATTCGAGCCATGGTGGATACAATGATCCAAGCCTTAATGACAGCTTCTTGTGAATGTAAGAATTCCAGCCACCACGGATATGACGATCTAAGCCTTAATGACGACTTGCTGCGAATGTAAGAATTTGAGCCACGGCGGATATGATGATCTGAGCCTTAATGATGGCTTGCTTTGAATGTAAGAAATCGAGCCACGACAGATACGATGATCCGAGCCTTAATGATGGTTTGCTGCGAATATAAGAATTCAAGCCATGACGGATACGACGATCCGAACCTTAATGACGGCTTACTTCAAATGTAAGAATTTGAGCCACGACGGATATGATGATCTGAGCCTTAATGATGACTTATTGCGAATATAATAAATTGAGCCATGGCGGATATGATGATTTGAGCCTTAATGACGGTTTGTTGCAAATGTAAGAATTTGAGCTACGACGTATACAACGATTCGAGCCTTAATAATGGCTTATTGCGAATGTAAGAATCCGAGCTATGACAGATACGAGGATCTGAGCCTTAATGACGACTTGTGGTGAATGTAAGAATTTGAGTCACGACGAATATGATGATTTGAGCCTTAATGACAGCTTGCTGTGAATGTAAGAATTCGAGCCATGGCGAATACAACGATCTAAGCCTGAATGAAGGCTTACTGTGAATGTAAGAATTTGAGCCATGGCGGATAAGATGATCCGAGCCTTAATGATGGCTTGCTGCGAATGTAAGAATTCGGGCCCCGGCGAATACGATGATCCAAGCCTTAATGACGACTTGCTGTGAATGTAAGAATCTAAGCCATAGTGGATGCAATGATCCGAGCCTTAACAACCTCTCGAGTACTTAGGTGTGATATCCTGTGTTTGAAAAATGGTTACTCCACTAGGGAAGTCCAATAAGGTGCTTAATGCCCTAGTTTTCAAAGTAAATTTCTAGATTAGTGTCTGGGGTCAGCTGCCCCAGTTTCAAAGTAAATCAACGTGTGCCTGGGGTCAGTTGTCTTAGTTTCCAAGTGTGTCCATCTATGCCTAGGGTCAGTTGCCCCGGTTTCAAAGAGTGTCCATTTGCAACTGGGGTCAGCTGCCCCAGTTTTAAAGTATGTCCATCCTCGCCTGGGGTTAGTCGCCCCAGTCTCCAAGTGTGTCAATTTGTGCCTGGGGTCAGTTGCCCCAGTCTCCTAGTGTGTCAATCTATGCTTGGGGTCAGTTGTCTCAGTTTTTTGGGTTTATCATTGTGCGTATAGGGTCAGTTGCCTTAGTTTCTAGAGATTGGAAGAACGGGGATTGCTCAGTCAAGTATGCCAAATGAACATTCAAAATTTTATTTGACAAAACAAGTATGCATGGTACTCAATCTGTCATGTGTATGCATGTTGCTACTTATAATGCCTGAATGTAGGGATATGTTGCTATATGTATGCGTGCATACTAAGGCATGCTACATGATGCATGTAATGCATTATAGTGCCTATAGCTTCTCTCCCGGTGTGGTCAATAAATCGATCTTCGATCTTGGCCATCTTCTCACACTCCAAAGGCGCCTGAGTGGGTCCTACTGAAACTCAACACAAATTCTGCCCTTGTTAAATGTATTTGCAACTGATCTTGGCCAACTTCTACTCTGATATGAGCTCTAGAACTGACTTCACCAAATCTGCCCTAGTTGACTGTATCAGTAATTGATCTTGGCACATTTCTGTTCCAAGCTTTAAGGCTAGCTCCTTAAAATCTACCCTATTTAACTGTATTTGTAACTAATCCTAACACATTTCTATTCTAACATATGAGCTCTGGAACGGTTTTCACCAAATCTACCTCAATTGACTTTATTTGTAACTGATCTTGGCACATTTCTATTCCAAGCTCTAGGACTAGCTTCACAAAATCTGCCCCAGTCAACCGTATTTGTAACTGAACTTAATACAAGCTCTGGAATTGGCACCACATAATCTGCCCTATTTAACTATATCTGCAACTGGTCTTGGCCAACTTTTGAACTCCACCCAGCTAAACAGGTTTCTGAATTAGCTTTGCTAAAACTTGGTAAGACATCTGCCCTAGTTAGGTTACTCTATGACTAGTTCCTCTTGTGCTACCTTGTGGGAGAAGGTATCGATGAATCTGAAACCCTTTGACTATCCTCTTTTTGGATTCTTTGAAGAGTAAGAAAAGGAGTTTTTGGGAAACGACCATGCATTCATGACATCGATTTACTACATCAAGAGGTCAACATGTACAAAATAGACGTTTTGCCATGTTCAAATGCTATTTCTGGTAAAGGGAAAATTCTACACCAGTATCCCAGAATTTGATAATATTGATGTTAATTTATCAAATGAAGCCTTTGAAGAGCTGACTTCCCTCTTTTCACAAACTACCCCAGTTCCTTTGAAGCAAACCCCTAGTTTCTTTTTTCTTTTTTATTTTGCTGCTAAACCAAAGAAATTTTCTTGTTCGGTTGTTTGTCCATGGTTCAACCATGTTCAACTCATGTCTTGATCTCAAGATGGTCTTTATGACTCAGGACGAAATGTAGGCCCAATGTTACGGGTTCTTAAAAGAAAAGGGAAACTAAGGCTCAAAAATTGTCCCCAACTAATTTTTCTGCCCTAGTTTGGGGTTGGTGCTTTTGCAAGACATTGACCGAACTTGTCTATTTGAACAAGCTGCCTACGTACCTTTTCAGGATTAGGTCATCACGTAGTTCAGCCTCAATTTTTGAGTCTGACAAATCATTAAGGACAACAATGTGTACCAATCTGGTCAAGACTTTCGTTTGGACCGCAATGTAGGCTGCCAGGTATAGGTCAAAATAAGAAAGGTACAAGGCTTCAAAATCATCAATTGTGTCAAGGGTAAATGGGTCAAAGATCACATATGAATTAGGTCCCTTTTTCTTCCTCATCTTTCTTACTTTTTCCTTCTTTCCTTTGCAGTACTTTTGCTTTTTTTTTTTTTTGTGACTGTCTTGTTGATATTTTTTATTTGCAACTCTTTTGAGACGAAATGCTTTTGAAACTGTCCTAGTGTTGGGTGTGGTCTTTTGCCTGGTTGATTAAGAAATGAACTTTCCAAGCTCAAAAGGGCTAACGAGGGGTTTTCCTTTTCTTTCTTGATAGAAAAAAAAAGGCCCGCCATCCTTTTGGTAGCTGACTATCGACTCATATGATTTGTTAGACTCCTGTCAATCCCAAACCCAGTTAAATCTTTGGAAAACTAACTTTCTTGAAAAAAATGGTTTATTATTCTAGCTCAACGGGTTTAACAAGTGGTAAACTAATGTTGGATTCTTTTAAAGGGACAACTGGTCGGCCAAGAAGGGCCATCTGACCTTTGATATGGTGCAAGAGGTCGGTTCCATGCATGTCTGCCAGTAACAGGGCGCCTCCTGAAAATGCTTTATTCACCACATAAGGCTCTTCATAATTGGGAGTCCATTTTCTGCGTGGGTCGGTATGAATTGGAAAAATCTTCTTCAACACCAAGTCTCCTTCTCAGAATTATCGGGGCTAGACCTTTTTGTTGAAAGCCCTCATCATTTTCTTTTGGTATAGCTATCCGTGAGCTATGAAGACCATTCTATTTTCTTCAATCAAGTTTAGCTAGTCATACCGGGATTGCACCCATTCTACCTCAGTCAGCTCTACCTCTTTTAGAACTCACAAGGAGGGAATTTCCACTTCTATTAGCACCACAGCCTCCATCCCGTACACCAAAGAGAAAGGGGTAGCCCCGTGGAAGTTTGCACTGTAGTTCTATAGGCTAGCAAGGAAAAGGGAAGCTTGTCATGCCAACCTTTGTAGGTCTCTGTCATCTTCTCTAGGATGCTTTTGATGTTCTTGTTGGCTGCTTCAACTGCCCCATTCATCTACGATCTGTAAGGAGCTGAGTTATAATGTCTAACCTTGAACTGTCTACATAACTTTGTCATTACCTCATTGTTTAGATTCTTGGCATTATCTGAGATTATTCTTTCTGGGATCCCATATCTGCAGATCAAATCTCTCTTTATGAAATGGTAGATTACATTTCGGGTGACACTGGAGTATGATGTTGCCTCTACCCACTTGGTGAAATAATCAATGGCCACGAAGATGAACCGATGTCCATTGCTAGCCTTTGGGGTTATTGGCCCAATCACATTCATGCCCTAGGTTGAGAAAGGCCAAGGTGCGGACAAGACTTGGAGTTGAGCCAATGGGACTTGTGTGCAATCCCCATAGATTTGACACTTGTGACATTTCAGAGCATTATCTATATAGTCTTTCTCCATAGTCAACCAGTAATAGCCGCTCCTAAGGATTTTTCGAGCCAACGAGTGTCCTCTAGTGTGGGTACCACAAATACCCTCATGAACTTCCTGCATGACCTACCTTGCTTCTTGCATCTCCACGCCTCGTAGGAGAGTCATGTCATGGTTTCTTTTTGTACAACACCTCTCTGTCCAGGAAGAAATCCATAGCCAACCTTCTGATTGTTTTTCGGTCATTATTAGAAGCCCCCTCGGGATACTAGTTCTTTTGTATGTAGGTTTTGATATCATGGAACCAGGGTTTCCTATCGATTTCCTCTATCACTGAGCAGTATACTGGTTCTGACTGTATTCTGATTTGGATTGGCTCAATCTTCATTCCCGGTTCCACTTTAAACAAGGCTGCCAGTGTGGCGAGTGCATTAGGAATCAAATTATTTTCCCTTAGTAGGTGGGAAAAAATGATGTAGTCGAACTCTTTAATTATCTCCTGGATGTACTCCTGATAGGGTACCAACTTAGAATCTAGGGTCTCCCATTCTCCAGTCAACTGACCAATAACTAAGGCTGAATCCCCTTTCATGGTCAGTTCTTTAATGCCCCTATCTAGCTAGTAGACCCAATATACATGCTTCATACTCTGCTATATTGTTGGTACAAGGAAAGGTAAGTTTGGCTGAAACTGGGTAATGCTTTTCCTTTGGTGAAATAAGCACCACTCCAATTCCACACCCCCATACATTGACCGCCCCGTCGAACAACATTGTCCATCCATTATGATCCCATTCTTCTTGGCTTATCGAATAATGTCTTTATCTGGAAAATCAAACTCCATGGGTTGATAGTCTTCCACGGTTCTGTATGCCAAAAATTCGGCTATGGAACTCCCCTTGATGGTCTTTCTTGTCACATAAGTGATATCATACTTGGTTAATAGCATCTACCACTGGGCCACCCGACCTATCACTACCAAATTTTCAACAACATAGTTAATCGGGTCCATCTTAGAGATCAACCATGTTAAGTAATACAACGTATACTGTCTTAGCCTGTTGACTACCCATACCAAAGCACAATAGATCTTTTCCAAATCAGAGTACTTAGACTCGCACTCTGTGAACTTATTGCTTAGGTAATAGATGACCCACTCTTTTCTTCCAGACTCATCATATTGCCCCAACACGCAACCCATAGAATTTTTTAATATTGCCAAATAGAGTATGAGTGGCCTCCCAAGAATTGGGGGCACAAAAAATAGAGGGTTCAATAGATACTCTTTTATCCTTTCAAACGCTTCTTGACATTCTTCATTCCAATTTTCTGGGTTATTCTTTCTTAGCAGCTTAAAGAAGGGTTCACAAGTGGTGGTCAACTGGGATATGAACCGGGCTATGTAGTTGAGCCTGCTTAGGAAACTCCGGACTTCTTTCTCAGTCTTGGGGCTAAGCATTTCTAGAATAGCCTTTATCTTGTCCGGGTCCACCTTGATCCCCTTTTTCACTTACTATGAACCCCAACAACTTCCTTAACATAGCACCAAAAGTAAATTTTTCCGGGTTCAATTTTAGTTGGCACTTTCGTAGTCTTTTGAACAACTTCTCCAAGTTCGCCATATGGCTAGCCCCATCTCGAGACTTGACAATCATGTCATCCACATATACCTCTATCTCTTTATGCATCCAGTCATGGAACAAGGTTACCATAGTCCTCTGGTAAGTGGCCCCCACATTCTTTAAACCAAATGGCATAAACTTATAGCAAAATGTTCCCCACAAGGTGATAAAGGTGGTCTTTTCTTTGTCTTCTGGAGCCATCTTAATCTGATTATATCCCAAAAATTTGTCCATAAATGAGAATGAAGTGTACCCTACTATATTGTCCACCAACACATCTATGTGGGGGAGTGGGAATCAATCTTTTGGGCTAGCTTTATTTAGGTCTTGATAATCAACACAAACTCGAACTCTCCCATTCTTTTTCATTATCGGGACCACATTGGCCATCCATTCGGGATATTGGGCTAATTCTAAAAACCTGACCTCGAATTGTTTTTGCACTTCCTCCTTTATCTTGATTAACATTTTTGGCTACATTCTCCTCAACTTTTGCTTTACCGACTTGGAATCGGGGTAGGTGGGTATCTTATGAGTCACCAAGTCTATGTCCAAACCTGGCATGTCTTGATAAGACCAAGCAAAAACATCTTTATATTCTTTCAGAAGGTTAATTATTTTGTCTTTTTCCTCGCCCCTTAACAATGCCTCAATTTTCACTTGTTTTGGTTCTTCGTTTGTTCCTAGATTTATCATTATCGTGGGGTCACTACTGGTTACAGTTGGCTTTTCGTTTGACTTTAGCATTCTTTCCATTTGGGGGATAAGTTAGTTTCATCTTCTTCAATTTCTACTTCATGGATTATGTTTTCAAGATTAACATCAATTTCTGATTCATAGGTGCTGGTGTTATGGTTTTCTTTATTCTTGCATGAATCAAAGCAAACAACCATTTGACAATTGAACTAAAGAAGAAAATGATGTCAAGGAATGCATAGTCCATTTCATTAATAAGAAAAAAAAAACTATTTAGGACTATATTGCCCGTAGATTACAAACAAGAAAGAAAAACTCAAAGAAAAATAAAATCATTACATGAAATAAATGGGATAGCCGAAAATGCTCCAGTTCTGAAGTTCCTCTCCTAAGGGTAGTTGGCGAACCCATTCACCTAAGGCATTCATAGAGCCTTTTGAGTTTATTGCTAATATGTTCAATTGTCTCATCTCCGCTTCAAGGTTGGCCTGACTAATCTTTCTAAAAGTTTGGCTGATCGGTGGGATTTCAGTTCCCCACTTGGCATTTACATTCCTCGTGAGCCTTTCCATTCTTTGCTCTTTCTTTTCTGTTGCCTTCTTTTTTCGGTCTGCGAAGGTAGGAGTGTACCCGAGACTATACTGATCTTTCACCCCTTCTAGCAGCAAAGGAGTCGGAATTCCTTGAAGGTGTTTTCCTAATCCCTTGCCTAGGCAGAATCCCAATCTGATCATTTCTGAGGTCACCCTATGCACCATAGAAGATATTTGGGGCTTAAGAATGAGAGGACCCTCCATCACCATAGTGGCATTGATAACCTCGAACACCCAAAATGAATCTTCAAGAGCTTCTTTAGCGGCCTCCACATAGGGGGTAGAAGAGGGTTTGATCACCATCAGATCTATCTCCTAATACACACATACCATTTTTCCTTCCATAAAGAACTTTACCTGGTGATGTAAGGATGATGGAATTGCCCCGGTATTGTGTATCCACGGCCTTCCCAATAGAAAACTGTAAGATGGCGTAATGGCCATAACTTGAAAAGTTATATCAAAAGGGCTGATTTGCAGGGGAATTTCAATAGACCCCGTCGATTCCCTACGGGTTCCATCGAAAGCTCACACGATCAAGTTGTTTTGTCTCATGTAGGAAAGATCAATGGGCAATGTGGGTTGTCATCGACATGACGTTTAGAGATGACCCATTATCTATCAGTACTCTTGCGATCATGTGGTATCGACATTTAATAGAAATGTGCAGTTCTTGGTTGTGCCCTTAGCCTTTTGCCAGGATTTCCTCGTTAGCAAATGTGACATAATTGGTGGTTGTGAGGCCCCCAATCACATGTTTGAAGTTATCAATGCTAATTTCCTAAGGGATATAGGCTTGGTTAAGGATTTTCAGCAAAGCTTCTTGGTGGGTTTTTGAATTCAGTAGTAGTGATAGGATGGATATGTGCGCAGGCATTTTCTTTAGTTGATCGACAATACTGTATTCACTATGCTTGATTATTTTTAAGAATTCTTCTACCTCCTGAGGTTGAACTGATTTTTTTACATTTCTGTTCTGTTCCACTGCCTTTCCTGAGCTTATCTTTTCCATGTGTTCTGGTGTATATACCCTTCCGCTCTGGGTAATCCCCTTTACTCTGGCCACATTGTTGGTATCCCCTTCAACATGTGCTTCACAATTGTATCTCCATGACATTGCCTAGTTACTTTGATAAGGAAATGATCTGGGAGCAGATATTACCAAATGGGTTGGTGCTTTAGGGACATGCAATGTCCTTTTCATAGCAGGAATGGGTGTTTTGATCGATTCTCCCCAACAATTGACACTTTATTGCCTTTCTAATCATGGCCAAGCTTTATGCACTTGCTATCTACAAGTCCCTACAAGAATGCTCTAAACGTCGCATAGTGCTGAATCGATCTTTCTTCATTTTGGCATGCATAAAGTGTGTCATTTGGAAAAATAACCTGTTGTTTTATCTGGCCTGCTACTACGAGCACATTGTATACCCAATTTAATGTCATTTGATCAAATTCTTCCCCTAAGATCCCCTCAGCTCTTTCTTCAATTATCCCAACGTTGTTACCCCTGTGAATTGGCAGAGGATTTCCTTGTATTCCTGGCTACTTGTCATCAAATGCCAGCCAGCCTGCGTCCCTTAGATCTTGCACCTTGTGCTTAAATGCCCAACACTGGTCAATGACATGATCAGGAGAGTTTGCGTGATATTCACAACGGGTGGGGAGGGTTGGAGATGAGAATCACTGGTACTACTAACACCATTCCTCTTTCCCGCAATTGGGGAAACAATTAGACATAAGTCATGGAAATGGGCTCTATCTTGCAGAAGTTCTTGGGATACTTCTGTCATGGGTTTGCATGTTCTAGCGGGCTAGTATGGGCCCAGGGGCCATGAATTGGGGCCTTGCACCCTTATGCATCGCTTGATTCACTACAAATTCAACTATGAAATTTCTTTTAGGCCATTGGCTCCGGCCTCTTGAATATCGGTTCCTCTTATTAGACTGCCCTTGGATCGTTTGGGCTTCTTCTTCCTTTTTCTTGTTGGTCCACTTTTTTCTTAGACTAGTCTTGGTGCTATTGCTTTTGGCCTGGCCTATCTTGATGGTGGCCTCAATCCTCTCTTCGGTGGCGACAACATCCATGAAATCATGGAGAGTTTCTCCTAGAAGGTGCTCACGGTAGGGGTCATTTAACGTGCTTACAAACAAGGAGATAGCTTCCTGGTCATCTACCGAAGGGTTCACTTGGATGGCCATATCTCTCCATCTATAGGCATATTCCCTGAATGTTTCTATACATTTCTTCTCCATCACTTGCAGAGTCATCCGGTCCAATGCCATTTCCATCACATAGTGGTATTGGTCTATAAAGGCATTGGCCAAATCTCTCCAGGTGCGAATTTGTGCTCTATCCTGCTGGATGTACCATCTAATGGCCACAAAAATTAAACTACTTTGAAAATAATCCATCATTAGCTTTTCATCATCTGAATATGCTGCCATTGCTTGATAGTATAACCGTAAATGGGTTCGACGACACCAGGTTCCATTGAACTTCTCGAAATCCGAGGTTTTGAATTTTGGCTGTAATACTATTTTTGGCACTAGGCATAGGTATGCCAGATCAATGGAACTGGATGCATTGGTCCCCTCAATGGCTCTCAGGCACTCTTCAAGTACATCACAATGATGCTTGGTTTCAAATTTTTCTACTCCCATATTTGCAACCACCATCGGGGGTACTCCAACCGTTGGAAACTCTGGGAATGGTGCAGCTGAAATGAATGTGGCCATATTTGGTGGTGGACCTTCCGTGACAACTGGCGGCTACCTGAACGTTTGCCCATGAATTGGGGTGAACCCTTGAGGATTGGTGGGATCTGAATTTTCCTCTTCCTCTGGTATTTGCACCGCTTTTCCCTTATTTAATAATAAATCCTGGATCCTACTCATTTTTTCATTCAACTCCTTCTGTCCTTATTCAAGGTCCATAATCCTGTTTTCCACTTGCTTAGCCATAACTTTTGTCTTCCTCCGAGTATTATAGGGGTGGATGGAGGTCTCAATTGTTGCAGTTTGGCTTTTCTCCTTGATTCCTTCTGTGTAGAAAAAATCTCTTCTTCAGAACAATGATATATGGGCATGATATGCAATGGATGCTTATATAAGGATGAAATTAGTCCATGGAAGTATACAATCAAAAACACAACTATTCATGCAACCTACTATACTTCAACCAAGGTTCATGAGAAAGATCATCATAATTTCACTACAAATCTTTCCAGAAAAGGCGCCTTCATACAATATTTCGTAAGATAAAAAAAACTCTAAATGATTTCAGCAGATCTGGAATTCAAGTTCCCTGGCTTGCTTCTGATTGAGTTGCTCGCGCCTTCCTGAGCTAACTTTGGATGTTGAGGCACAATACTAGCCATATTTCTATCGCAAGGCTTGGTACTTGGCTTCCTAATAGCTTGCCTTCGTCACACATGGCTCCAACTTGTATAGCACTTGGTTGTATTTGTCTCTCTGTTTATCCCACTAGTTTTATAGCTCCTATATGTAGAGGGTTTTTTCTTCAATTTTAGCTTTGGCGTCTTCTATCATCCGGGATTTTTTGTTGAGGGGTGCTTGAAGTGCTCGTCTTTCTTTTCTAAAAGCCACTACCTCTTCCTCTAATTGCATGTACTGAGTTCTCTGTTGCTTGACCTCTTTGTGATAGTAGGCAACCAAATCCTCCTCCCTTTGCTCTGTCTATTGATCCTCTGTTATTACCCCCATGGCTTCCTCCATCGGGTGCACATTTGCCATTGGTGCTTTAGTTTGAGCTGTGAGGACTTTCAGTGTTGGTCTGACCCGCGGATTCACTCTGTTGGCCGACCGTAGTTTATAATTTCTTTGGACGCCCAGGCTGTGACTATTTGATTCTACCAAGTACACACGCTTCTAGGACACTACAAATTCTCAAACTTGCTTTTGGTCAACACTTGCTTCATATGTGAATTAAGCACTTGCCAGTCCGTGTGTCATCGGTGTGAACTGAATTGCTCCCACTTGCCTTCTAAACATGAGAGGTGCGTAAGCTATGCCTCCCTAAGGACCTAGCAATGGTACCCATGGTAAATTTCTGCATCTGTATACAATATTAGATCGATCCATCCATGGTGCTTGCCAGACGAGCCCTTTGCTGACCATGTGGTGCAACCTTGCCTTCCATTCAGACTTATTAGTGTGTTCTTCCCACTGGATAGTCCCAAATTTAGCCAGAGGAATTTTGAGAGTTGAGAAGGTAGAGCGAAAGGATCTCTAAATGCATGGTAAGTGACTCATTATTTAGATATACAACAATGGTACGCAACACGTCAACCGAGCATGCCTCCTAATCTGACATTTATGGAGAGGTCGGAAGGTTTTAGCCGAATTCCATGGACCGGATGGGTTCCCTCTTTCACCCGTGCCACAAAAGAAACAGTTGCGTGATTGATGGTCCCCAGCTCCTTTGGAAATATGACCAGGCCATAGATGGCCAGGGCTAGCATATACAGCTGGACCTTTTCCCTATCTTCCTTTTCCATTAGTTTCTTTAAATGTTGCTAGGTGATTTTTGTATCTTCTATCTTCTAGATTTTAACCTCGATGACATTGTGTAGTTCCTTAGTGAAGGATGTTTTGGCGTGTACATATGTTTTGTAGGGTGTTGGAAGATTGGCTAGATGCAATAGCGAGGCATACTCCTCAATGGTTGGAGCCAGATCCACCCCATCCATGTTAAAGCCACAGTACGATAGATCCCAAAATTCCACCAGTACTTCGATCACATGGGGGTTTATCGGTACATGCAATAAGAAGCCAATATGCCCATACAACTAAGAAAACCTTAAGCAGCACAGAGGTGTCCACCTTTTCCAGATGTTTTTTTAGTTCCCCCAAAGAATTGGATCGAGTATTTATGTTAACTCGGTCTAGTACCTTGATCACAGACTCTTTGCTCACATTGTCACCCCACTTCCCCTACTAATTCTCAAAATATAGCTAGATTTCTAATTTTGTCTCTCGATGGATCACAATGCCCTCCATGGATGAATCAGATCTTTTCCAGAACCTTGGTAAAGTAAATGGGATGCCTATGTGGATGCAACATGTCAGTAATAATATCATACGATTTAAGACAATATGCACAAGCGTGAAACCACATGGAGAAGGATGGAGCTTCTGTCCCGACCCTAGGGGAGGTTTGTATATACACGAGATTTTTCGAGGCTCTATCCTAGGCAAAGGATTCAGGATAAAACATGTGTGGTTAGACTCTAACTCCTATCGACAAAAAGGTCCCCAATCTGAGCTCCACCTTCCCCCAAAAGGGTTCGGACAAAGTTCAAACTAAGTGGAGTGGTTCGCGGGCCCTCACAAGCCTTGCCACGTGGGGACTAGTACACTTACACTCATTTCTAATCCTATCAAGGAAAGTCCGGGTATAGAGCATGCGAGAGTGTGTGAATTTCTCCAATTTTATCCTAATCCCTTTACCCCACATTCATCCACATATTATCTATTCAAACAAAATATTCACTGTAACGACCTCAAAAATAATATGTATGGAAGGATAAAAAAAAATTTGATTAATTAATTAATTAAAATAATTAAATAACAATTATTATTAATTAAATAATATAATATAAGAATATATTAATATAATATAATAAAATAAAATAATATTATATATATTATATATATAGGTTACTTGAAGGTTCAGGATGTAACTTGAACCTTCAGAAATCAAAATTTTCCCTCCCCCAGAGGCGAGGCGAATTACACACACACTCTCTCTCTCTCTCCCCTCCACCCATCTCTCTCACTCTCTCTAGATTTGTCCTCCATTCGTAAGCCAAATCAGAAAATGAACACCACTACGTGGTCCTAGTGACAATCCTTAACAAGTTAACCGGAGTGGAATTGTCATTTGGAGATCCTAAGCACCACTCCAAGGTTAAGGTAAGGGGAATAGTTTATGTCAGTTATTTTCAGAAAAACTAACCGATTAAATTGTAGTATTTGACTAAATTAGATTTTTGGAAATATTTTGAAATTAAGTTAAACTGCAGGTATTTGATTAAATTAGATTTTTGGGAATATTTTGGAATTAAGTTAAATTGCAGGTATTTGATTAAATTGGATTTTTGATAATATTTCGGAATTAAGTTAAACTGCCAGTATTTGATTAAATTATATTTTTGGGAATATTTTGGAATTAAGTCAAACTGGAAGGAATTGATTATATTAGAATTTTTGGGATATAATGAAATTAAATTAATAGGTGAATATAATATATTTTTCCTACGAAGTTGTATATTATAGTTTATTATTTAAACTATGTGGCACGAGTATGATCATTTTTATTACATAAATCAGCATGTTAGATTATTTTCTGAATAAACATAATGGGTACGATTTGGTGATGATTTTCAGGAAATGTGGTAAAAATTATATATATATATATATATATATATATATATATAATGGGTACGATTTGGCGATGATTTTCAGGAAATGTGGTAAAAATTTTATATATATATATATATATATATATATATATATATATATATATATATTGTGTGCCAATTCTAAATGGCTATGTGCCGATGATAAATAACTGTGTGCCGATGATAAATGGATGTGTGTTGATTATGATATAATGGTTTTATGAAAATTATGAAATGACAAATTTTATACAAATTTATGAAAAATGTGATAAAGTTACAGCTTGAATATATGAAATATACTATATGTTATCAAAACCCCGATGGACCAGATATGATTTAGATTGAGAGCACGGTACTGTTGCTACTATGATGTGTCAGTGCAACCACACTGCTCAGATAGGGTGTTGGTATGGAATGGTCGATTAGGCTTGAGTAGAGCTCCTCTTGAAGGGCATTCCAGGGGACCCCTCCTGAAGGATTTTCTAGGATAGGGTAGGCTAATCGTACTGACAGACATGACTATATTGACTTAGCACTGGTCAACCGACTTGATGCTAAGTCCCGCCTTTAGGACGTACAACCCGGTCATGTGGGGTGATTACATGACAAGATGTATGGAAGTCCCAAGGGAAAGTCTTATGTATGTATATATATCACAGATGACCTTTTGATACAGAGTAGTTTATTACAATTAGTATGTATTTTCTAGATATATATAGATATGAGTACATATTTACATGATTTATTAGTTATAGTTTATTATTTAAAGGATATATATATATATATATATATATATATATATATATTTGTGCTACATTAGAACTCATGTTGCCACACACTTATAATAATCTATTCCATCTTACTGAGAGGGGTCTCACCCCATCATTATATATCATTTTTCAGATGCCTTATGGAGTATGATAGTAATCAGAGTTGCACAGTGGAAGCATGAGTGAGACTAGATAGAGAGGTTTAGATTAATTGTTAATCTTGTTATTATGGGTTATCTTGAATTTCCTAAGGATGTATTAAATTGATATTGGAGATATTGTTAATATATATATATATATATATATATATATATTTTATAAGTTTAGAACTTCATTGTGATACTGGGATGGATTTATTGTTATATTGGGATATTTTAGTTACTCTAGTATTAGTTATGGAGATCTTCCACTGTGTATTTATGTGATATTAGAGATTTATTTAGAATAACACTCCAGACCCAATTTCACGTTCGGGGCGTTACAATTGGTATCAGAGCTCTAGGTTGTTAGGTTCTGCAGACTTTAGGGATGATTAATACCAGAGTATAGGAATGAATGACGATGAGGATAGGAACGGGTAGATTAGGATACTAGTAGGAATTTTGAGTTTTTGTTTCACAGCTTCGAAGCAGAAATCTCTTGACGGTCTTCTGTGATTTTCTGAAGTAGTCGACGATTTCAGAAAATCTCGGTAAATCCATCGATGGTGATGTTTCTGAGCAGTGAGACGGGAACTTGGAAATTGGATCTTAAGCGTTAGGTTGATGAAACTGTGGGAAGAAGTCCTTAAAAGAGAGTTTATGTGGTTTATGTGGTTTACTCTAGAGTAATACATTTACTCATACTTCATATCTGTAGAGTTTTAAAAGGTGTAAAATGATTGGTTAGCAAATTTTGAAGACGAAATTTTTATAAGGATGGGAGAGTGTATGTAGAGACCTGGAAGATTTAAATTATAGAAATTAATGAAGGAAAAGAGTAAAGGAAAGAAAAGAAAGGAGAAAATAAAGGAAAAGAAATTATAAAGGGGAATCTATAGGGCTTTGTTGATGAGTACCCTGAGCTCGTCGACAAACTGCCTTCTTTGACCCGTCGACAAGGACACGTGTCTCATCGATGAATAAATATCGAGAGCAGGATTTCAAAACATTCAGGTTCGTCGACGAACCCTTGGCCTTCATTGACGAACTCCCTTCTTTGGTTTTTCGACAAGTACACGTGGCTCGTCGATGAAGCCACATGGACAACTGCCTATATATAGTCGAAAATTGCATTTTCAACTAGAAAGTTATTCTCTTTTCTGTTTCTCTCTCTAAAATTCGGTTTTCTCACCTTCTCTCTACGATTCCGACCCCATCTTTCCCCATGTCAATGATCAAAAGCTACCACATTGATCCTAAGGAAATTCTCTACAACTTAGCAGGAGCAGAATTTTTGTTTGAGAAGTTCAGGTACCACCCCAAAATCAGGGTAAGTAGGTTACTTTAGGGTTTATATGGTTAGTAGGCTTTTCTGAACCCAGGTCTTGTGTTAGATGAAAATATGTTGAAATTTTAGTTGATTAAACTAGGGTATTTGTGATTTCAGGGTTTGGGTTTCCAAACACCACAGAGATGGGTTGAGGATCCCAGCGGGTGTTTTCTCAGGAACTCATGTAACGCTGATAAATAATTAGTAGTTTAGAATTTTATGGACAAAGATATATGTGAGCCTAGGGAAAAGGCGAGTACAGTTGTTTTTCTGAGTTGGGTTGACTGAATTAGGGAATGTACATTATTTCAGGGTTTTAGAGTTTGGTACACTGCGAGCGTAAGAATAAAGTGGGAATCATACTTCCCAGTTAGTTATAGGTAAGGGAAATATGCTATGCCAGTTAAATCAGAATTTCTTACTAGTAAAGTGCAGTATATGTTTATGGGTCTTCAGAGAAAGAAATTATCTAGTATTATATATTATAGTTAAGGAATTTTATTTAGTGGTGTGGCATGAGAAATATTAGTATAGTATAGAATTCTACTTAGATTTTACAGAACTACGATTTACACAATTTATTCAAATATTACAGTTTACGTAGATATATAGTTTATTCAGATATTACAGTTTACCTAGATATATAGTATTATTCATATATTACAGTCTATTCAAATATACTGTTTTATTAAGAAATACAGTTTTCATAGTACCATGATATACAGATTATAGTATCATGATATACAGATTACAAACCATGATATACAGTTATTATAGAACCATAACATACAGTTATCACAGTTTATACAAATCAGTTTATTACAGTGTTATGGTTAATACAGATTTATAGATTCATGGTTATTACAGTTGTACATAATCATGGTAAATCAGTAAGACATTTAACATTATTATACAGTATCAGACCCCGATGGAACAGATCATATTACAGAGCACAGTACCGTAGCTATTACAGTATAAAGTGCAACCACATATCTCAGATAGTGTGTGGATTTATATGTGTAGTCGATCGTGCCTTGGGAGAGATTATAGGCTCCCCGGTAGTTTGGGTTGAGGTGGCTGATCTGACGGTAGAGGTTTCAGTTGACTTATCCTGGTGGGCCAACCAGTGTTAAGTCCCACCTACAGGCCGCACAACCTTGTCATGAGGGGTCAAATCATGACATACAACCATCCAAGGAAGTTTTCACAGTTATATACACACACACACATACACACACATAGATTTATAGAAAACAGTAGATATATCTATAGATATTAAAAGTATGATTAAATAGAAAGTTCAAAAACAGTTGTATTTTAAGCCACATAGGTGTGAGTTATATTGTATTATATTTTGCATGCTATTTTAGTTTTAGTAGATTAAAAGTATATTGTTCATGTAAACTCAGTTGCCACACACTAGTATAGCATATTTCATTTTACTGAGAGTTGTCTCATCCTAGTAATTTAATATATTTCAGGTGATCTAGTTAGACGAGCGGATCAGGCTCAGAGATAGAGGGAATCTTATACTGCCCTGTCTGTAGGGTAAGTGTAAGCTGGGAGATGTATTTTTGTGTAGATACTAGGCAATCTAGTGGAGAATACTGGAGATATGTATATATATGTCTTGGGAAAATACTGAATTCTGGTATTTTAATTATGGTTTTATGACTTTATGTTTTCCGTTGCATAAGTGTGTTATCTTATGAACAGGGATTCCTTGGTGCCACTTTAGGACTGAGATGTCATAGTAAATATTACAGGGGTATCAGAGTAATTCAGATTTACAACTTTTATGATTTTTTTAAAAAATAGTATGAATTTTTAGGTCGTTACAATGTAACAACCCCAAAAATAATATGTATGGAAGGGTAAAAAAATTTAAAAAAAATAAAAAAATAAAAAAATTAAATAATAATAATTAATTAAATAATATAATATAATAATATATTAATATAATATAATAATATTATATATTATATATATAGGTTACTTGAAGATTTAGGATGTAACCTGAACCTTCAGAAATCAAAATTTCCCCCCAAGAGGCGAATTACACACACACACACACACACACACACACACTCTCTCTCTCTCTCTCTCTCTCTCTCTCTCTCTCTCTCTCTCTCTCTCTCTCTCTCTAGATTTGTCCTCCATTCGTAAGCCAAATCAAAAAACGAACACCACTACGGGATCCTAGAGACAATCCTTAACAAGTTAACCGAAGTGGAATTATCATTTGGGGATCCTAGGCACCACTCCAAGACTAAGATAAGAGTAATAGATTATGTCAATTATTTTCAGAAAAATTAACCGATTAAATTGTAGTATTTGATTATTAAATTGTAGTATTTGATTAAATTAGATTTTTGGGAATATTTTGGAATTAAGGTAAACTGCAGGTATTTGATTAAATTAGATTTTTGGGAATATTTTGGAATTAAGTCAAATTGTAGGTATTTGATTAAATTAGATTTTTGGAAATATTTTGGAATTAAGTTAAACTGCAGGTATTTTATTAAATTATATTTTTGGGAATATTTTGGAATTAAGTTAAACTGTAGGGAATTGATTATATCAAAATTTTTGGGATATAATGGAATTAAATTAATAGGTGAATAAAATATGTTTTTCCCAGGCAGTTGTATATTATAGTTTATTACTCAAACTGTGTGGCATGAGTATGATTATTTTTATTGTATAAATCAACATGTAAGATTATTTTCTGAATAAACATAATGGGTACGATTTGGCGATCATTTTCAGGAAATGTTGTAAAAATTATGGAATTATGATATGATTATATATATATATATATATATATATATATATATGGTTGTGTGCCGATGATAAATGGCTGTTTCGATTATGATATAATGGTTTTATGAAAATTATGAAATGACAAATTTTATACAAATTTATGAAAAATGTGATAAAGTTACAGCTCGAATATATGAAATATACTATATGTTATCAAAACCTCGATGGACCAGATATGATTTAGATTAAGAGCACAGTACCATTGCTAGTATGATGTGTTAGTGCAATCACACTGCTTAGATAGGGTGTTGGTATGGAATGGTCAATTAGGCCTGAGTAGAGCTCCTCTTGAAGGGCATTCCAGGAGACCCCTCCAGAAGGATTTTCCGGGATAGGGTAGGCTAATCGTACTGACAGAAAGGACTATATTGACTTAGCTCTAGTCGACCGACTTGATGCTAAGTCCCGCCTTCCGGCCGCACAACCTAATCATGTGGGGTGATTACATGAAGAGATGTATGGAAGTCCTAGGAGAAAGTCTTATGTATGTATATATATCACAGATGACCTTCAAATATAGAGTAGTTTATTACGATAAATATGTATTTTCCAAATATATATAGATACGAGTACAGATTTACATGATTTATCAGTTATAGTTTATTATTTAAAGGATATATATATATATATATATATATATATATATTTGTGCTACACTAGAACTCATGTTGTCACACACTGACAATAATCTATTTTGTCTTACTGAGAGATGTCTCACCCCATCATTATATATCATTTTTCAGATGCCTTGTGGAGTTTGACAGTAATCAGAGTAACGTAGTGGAAGCGTGGGTGGACTAGATAGAGAGGTTTAGATTAATTGTTATTCTTCTTATTTTGGTTTAACTTGAAATTCCTAAGGATGTATTAAATTGATATTGGAGATATTGCTGATATTTTATTTATGTTTTTGGTAAGTTTAGAACTTCATTGTGATATTGGGATAGATTTATTATTATATTGGGATATTTTAGTTACTCTGGTAGTTGTTATGGAGATCTTCCATTGTGTATTTATGTGGTATCAGAGATTTATTTAGAATAACACTTCAGACCCCAATTTTGGGTTTGGGGTGTAACATTCACAACGAAGTATTCACAATTGGTTACATGCTTATTCAAAAAACAGATTAATCGCATGCTTATTTAAACAAAGTATTCACAATTACATGCTTAACGCAAAGTGCTTATAACCAGCCACATGCTTAACAAAATATTCACAATTACTCACATGCATGACAAAGTACTCACCATTATTCACCATTAATCACATGCTTATCATGAATAAAGTATTCCTGAATATTTCAACCTATATAAATGCTTTACCATTTTATTCAAACACATATTTAATATTTTTCACAAAAATGAGTGAGAGTAATCAAAAAGCTTATCAAATTTAAATTTTGGGATAACACTTAATTAACTACTGGCTCGACTCTCAGACTATCCCTAACGAAGTTGCCAAGCTGTCGCGACGTTCCCAGATGCGAATTGGATGAGGTGTAAAAGGTGTTTTAAAATGATATTTTCGTGGAAAACATGGTGTAAATGGAGTCGCTACTAACCTTTTTGGAAAGTGGTTAGAACACTTGATTACTACCCAATCAAGGGTAGAATTGGTCTGCGTTACCAGAGTCGGGTTTGGGAGTTCGGTTATGCGAGGGGAAAGTATTAGCACCCCCTACGCACCCGTCCTAGGACGGTACCTAATTAATAAAAAATTATCCCAAGATTAATTTAATAAGCTTTTGAAATTACTCCCTTTCCAAATTTGTGAAAAAAATGCACAAGATGAATACTATATAAATATTCTCTCAAAATCGGGACATACTGTACTCCGAAGAGCTCATGCCTCCCTTTTAAATCATCGCGATTAGAAAATTGAGAAAATAATTTGAAAAAAATACACTCTCGAGATTTTTGAAAATTTTATAGAATTTTCTTAGTATGAAAAATAATATTTTGGGAGGTTTGAGACTTCATTCGGGATGAAAAAGGCATAAAAATGATTTTCGGCCTTAAAAATATTTTTTACATTTTTTTTTTTTTTGTAATTTTTCTGAATTTTTTGTGATTTTTCTAAGTATGAGAACACATTTTCATGATTTTTTATTTTTTTTTTGAATTTTGAAGTGATTAAATAACAAAAATGGAATTAAGGCAAAAATAATGAGACTTGAGTTTGAAAATATTTTCCTGAATTTTTGTGATTTTTCTAAGTGCGAAAAACAATTGTTGGGTTGCCAAAATATTTTTTATGAATTTTTGAAACTTTTCTTGATTTTTATGATTTTTTAACATTTTCTTAAATCAAAATCAAGTAAAAAAAATATGGAAATAAGTAGGCAAACAGATCAAAAATTTTTTTTTATTTTTCTGATGATTTTCTGAATTTTTGTGATTTTTCTAACATTTTAAAGATTTTTTATGGATTTTTGGAATTATATTAAAGCAAATAAAATAATAAGAATCGGTGGAAACCGATTCAAGGGGAAAGACCGGCCAAACTTTGACTTGTCTGAGGGAAACCTGTTTAAGGTTCGGGTCAAAACCATGGTCCAGGTGTTGTCACGCGTCGCACTGCAAGTGGAGAGGCGATTGTGGGATAAGATGGCTGAGGTGGCAACATCCTGAGCGTCTGTTAATTAGTGAGGATCGGACAATGCCGAGGAGGACTTGTACTCCTCTACGTGTGTGGAGAGCAGACAGTCCACGTGTTGGTGATCGGGGGTGAGGTATGCTTTGAAGAGACCTCTAATATGGTTCAATTGTGGTTGTTGATGGTGGGTGGAGATCCGACGACTGGGAGGGAGCCTTTTCATGCATTAATGGCAAGGGGGACAGGACGCCATGTGTTGGTTGATTGGATTGGGGAGTAGTCACCGAGGGGCATGCATCCATGATGACTTTTGATAGGGACAATCTTGATCGTTGCTGGGAGGCGAGATCTAATGATGGAGATTTGACCAATGCAGATGGCTGACATGGCTTCATCTGGAATGTGAATCAACAACCAAAAATTCGATGATGTTGAGAGAGCCACGTGGCTTTCCGATCAGACGTGCGACTAAGCGCCACATGCTCGAATCCTAAGGTCCTGAGGCAGCTAATACTTAAACAAAAAAATTTTTGTTTTCCCATTTTATAATCTCCTGTTTCCAAAACGCCCTTCTTTCTCTCTTCGTCTTTTCCTTCTCCTTCTCTTCAATTTAGCAAATAGAAACCGTAGGGTTTCTGTTCCTCCTTCCTTATCCCCTTTCCCAAGCTTCCCAAACCTGCAACCGAAGCCCTAAAGCTTTGACCCTACCTTGTTTTTCCTTTGCAACTTAGGAACTTTTGGCCCCATGTCTTTCTCTCTATAAGCTGCCCTTATGAAACCCTAAATCCCTTTCAGTTTTCCTTTCTTTCTTCAAGCTTTAACTCCCTTCGAGCTCTAGATCTCCTTCTGAGGCTTACTTGAAAACCTAGATGTAACGCCCCAACCTGGGTCTACTAGGGAGCATTGTGTCTCTCCTCCTCCACCTAGACCAGACAATAGGGGCGCGGGCCTTATCAGACTAATGACTGGCCCCAAAAACCAACACATGTCTTTTTCAGTGTGTTTTTGTTGTCACTCACACACTTCTTAAGAAAACTTCCTAGGAGGTCACCTATCCCATTATTGCTCCAAGGCAAGCACGCTTAACCGTGGAGTTCTTATGGGAAAGCTCTCGAAAAGAAAGGTGCACCTTGTTGATATGGGTAGTAACATCTAGTCTTTTAAGCCTTTCATCCATGAGATATCACATTCTCCCCTACTTATAGAACGTAACGTCCTCATTGCGAACCCTCATTTCCAAACTCAGGCGATGTGAATCTCATCACACTTTCATCTGATTGTTGGCTCTGATACCATTTGAAACGCCCCAACTTGGGTCTGCCAAGGAGCACTGCATCTCTCCTCTTCCACCTGGACCAGACAATGGGGGGCAGGCCTTATCGGACTAATGACTGGCCCCACAAACCAACACATGTCCTTTTCAGTGTGTTTTTATCCTCACTCACACACTTCCTGAGAAAACTTCTCAGGAGTTCACCCATCCCATTATTGCTCCAAGGCAAGCGCGCTTAACCGTGGAGTTCTTATAGGAAAGCTCCCAAAAAGAAATGTGCACCTTGTTGATATGGATAGTAACATCTAGTCTTTTAAGCCTTTCATCCATAGGGTATCACACTAGACTTCCCCAAAAACCTACCCTCTCTCAGTGATTCACTCTCGGATGCCCTTTTTACCCTCGCAAACCATTGCAAAAACCCTAAACTCTACATTTGCACGAAATTTGAAGCCTCCAATCACATTTCATGGCTTCCCTTTCCTTATACAAGGCTAGTGTTCGAGTTGGTTTGCGATACAAACTCCCGAAGATGTTCATATAGGTAGAGCCAGAAGCAAGACTTGGGAGATGGGTTTAGTCCAAGACCGAGAGGTCTAACTAGGTTGCCAAAGATGAACAAAAGGCTAAGTACTTCTATCCCTTTTTGTTTGATGCCTTTGTTTTTTTTGAGTATGGTGTGTGGATGTCAATTTGTGAATGACTTGAATGTTTGTTTGGATGATGATTTTGATTGCGGGTTGTTCAAACACTGGCTATGTTCTAGGGTTTTGACTTGGAAAGTTAGGGTTCAAATCTGTTAGGGTTAGGTTTCAGTTGCAGGTCTTAGGTTGAAGACGAGTCAATTCATCTTCAACTCGGAGATTTGGTTAAGGGTTGACTCTTATGAGTCAATCCTGAGTGATAGGCGAACTCAAGTGGACCCAATTAGGTTCAGACACGTGTGGAAATGACACGTGTCAAGTGTTCCAGTCTTTTAGAAATGGACCTGGGTCAACGTTGTGCAAGTATGGGCTTGGGAAGTTTTTTCTTCTTCTTTTTTATTTTTTTTTATTTTTTATGTCGGGCTTGAGTCAGAGCTTTTAAAAGTTGGCTTGGGGTTATTTTTGAAATGGGCTTCGGGTTAAAAGTTAAAAATGAGTTGTGGGTTAAAACTGAAAAATGGGTTGGGCTTAATTTTAAAACATAAAGGTTTCGGGTGATTTTAAAATTGTGCTTGGTCAGTTTTAAAATGCATGGACTTCGGGTGATTTTAAGTTGGATTGGGGGCTTATTTTTTAAAATGGGGTTTGAAGCTAGGATTTAGAATGGGCTTGGGGCTTTGCAATTAACACAAGGCCCGGGGGTTTGAAAATTAAAATGGGCTTGGGGTTGAGTGTTTAAAACATTTGATAGGCCTTAGAGTTGATTTTTTTTTTCAAATGAGATGGGCCTAGGGTTTGAAATAGGATTCGGGCCGGGTTTTTAAGGAGTCCTGGTCCGGGTCAAAAGATTCGATCCCGAGTTCAGATTTGGTGGGTATCAAGGGATTTGAACCCAAACTTGGGTTTGGGTCTGGGCTTTAGCAAGCCTAAGTTTAGGTTCAAATAAGAACTTGAACACTGAGGGGGGGGGGGGGAGGGGGGGTTGGGGAGCCTGCATTCAAAATTGAATGAAAAATGTGCCTAGAAATGATGAAAAGAGGCAGTTGTTGGGTTTTACCTCGGGTCCTTTCTCCTCTAGTCTTCTTCTTTTCTCTATATGTGCTCGGGGTGTCTGCTTTGGGTACTGTTCTGGGTGTCTAAGTGGGAGTTCCTGAGCTTCTGCTTCAAGTTTTGAACTAGAAGGCACTAAGGGGGTGCCTCTCAGGTGGTCTATCTACTTCTTCCTCTCCCTCCATTGGCTCTCAACTTCACAAAGCTTGCTTGGAATGCGCCCAATTTTTCCCTCTCTCTCTAATTCCACAGAATTTCTTTATTGCCCTCTAATTGATACAGAGTTTCCCCCTTTTGCTTTCTAATCCTCTAGCTACAATGCAAGCCTCCCTCTTTATAAGGAGGCCGAGGGTCTTAATTGGCACCAAAATGCCCCCCTCTCAGCCGAATTCCCTGTGCTGGCAGGGAATATTTACTTTTTAATGAACTTTATCCTATTGATTTCCATTTCTTTTATAAATTACATTTGTTAATGTGTTTTCTTCTCTCTTTGTGCACATGTGAGCTTGGAAGATCCAGGTGGCAACCTGGGAGTGGAGGACATGGAATTTTCATTTCCTATATTTAATTTTTTTTTGTTTATTTTTGCATGTATGTACCCCCGAGTTATTCCTCCTACAACCACTGTTTGTACAAACTTATGTATTTATTTCATTTGTAACCCCTCTATTTGGATGTACTCCCACCCCTCTTTGTACTACAACCTTTGTTTGTACATTTCTTTTGTATGTTGCACTTCACGTGTGTACCCGACACTTTAGTTGGGCACGTGTCCCCCTCCCTTTTTGTAATAAGATGTGACATCATGTCTGTATTTTGACTGGCAATCCAAATTCACAGTTGACCATTTTTTCAAAGGAAAATCCCTGTAAAAAATGGCTTTGATGCAACACCCCAAAATTTCTACCATATATTTTTTTTCCTTTTCATATTTCTCTGATACCGTAACTCAAATAAAACATGCAGCGGAAATAAATACATAACCCCAAATACAATACCAAAGTTCTAGAGCTATCATATCATACATATACACATGTATTCCTAAAAACCAGGTAATATTACAACCCAAGGTACTACTAAGCAAATCCATATACATATACTTACTTATGTCTCACCAGCACTATCTTCCAACCCAACTACTATTCTGTTCCAGAGCTCTCGAAGCTCATATATCTGGATTTCCTAAAATGTTGAAATATTAAGGAGTGAGACACCTCCCAATAAGATGGAATAAATTATGGTCAGTGTGTGGCAACATAAGTTTAAATGAATTAAAACACGTTCATTTAATAAATAATATAGCTGAGTAATCATAACTCTGTACCCATATCCATATATATATATATATATATATATATATATATATATATATATATACATACATTTGCAAACATATATTTTCCTAAAAAAATATGTACGTGCTCACTACATTTTATTGGGTTCGAAGCCCAACATGTCTGTAAACTTAGTTCCATCATGTCTGTAATGAGGAACCAACCTAAATGGACATCCATATATCATCGTCATGTAATCACCCCACATGACCGGGTTGTGTGGCCCGAAGGCAGGACTTAGCCATGATTGACCTACCAAGCTAAGTCAAAATATACCTCATATAGTACGATTTTCCCACCATAGCCTAGTCCGAATCCAAGGGCGGTCAACATCTCTCCGTAGGCCCAATCGACTTCCAATACCAACACTCTTACCAAGCAGTGTGGTTGCACTGACTCATTTCTTACCAACGGTACCGTGCTCTCAAATACATCACTGGTCCATCTGGGTTCTCATTTCCACAATTTCCATAGTAATCTCAATATTAAAAATATCTTGTATGTATATATTGACTCACTCTAAAAATGAGCAGTGCGAAGGCTATCCCAAGTATAGGAGTTCAGTCGTGTAATAATTAGCCCAAGGGCCAGATCGTCTTCTCAAGGAATGCAGTTTAATTCCAAACTTTGCATAAATCCAAAAAAAAACAAGAAAAAAAAAAAAAAGTTTACTGAACATAGTTTAGATTCAGTTTCTTGGATTGTTGAGATTTTGTGATGACATTAAAAAAAAGCAAAACATAAACTATATTAACTTAAATGCGGAAAACAATCCTACATTAAACGTTCGGACAAGAAATAAATCCTACATTTGAAATTTCAGACAAAAACCTAAAGACAAAAACTTTATTACTCTACTTAAGCATTCAATCATAAAATTAAACACCAACTTAAAAATTGAACTTAACCCAATCAATAATGTAAACAAAAACTAAACTTAATCTGACGATGGTTTCACCGAAAACGAATTTGACTTTTCAACAACTTAGATAATAAACTAAGCTAAGATCTCAAACAAACCAAATGCAAGATAAATCAACAAAATATTTAAATTCTAAAGGAAAATTTTAACAAAGACAAGCCGAACTTAATAATGAAAATAATCCCAATCAAAATTCCTTCCAACAATGATATTAATTAAAAAGAAAAGACAAAACTGAATTTAATAATGATAATCCAACAAAAATTTAAGATTCCAAGACAAAATAAAAACACAACTGAAAATTAACAATAATGATTTAACCAAGTAATTAAATGCAAGAAAAGAGAGAGAGAGAGAGAGAGAGAGAGAGAGAGAGAGAATTGAGAGTAAGAACTTAACACGGGTACTATTTGCCTTCCCCCACCATAATGAAAAGAGCCCTCCCCACTAACCGAGAGAACGAAAGTAACAAGTACAAAGAGTGCAATGGAGGAACAAGGAGAACGAAAAAGCAGGGAGGGGACAAAACGTGACAAGACAAAGGGGAAAACAAGACGTACTGGGCGAAGAACGCCTGAGCGGGGATGAAAAAGGCAGACGGGTTGAGAGTCAGCGTCTACGAGAAAGGCGGCGACTCCGACACTAAGGAAAGTAATAAAAAAAGGCACGACAAACATACGATTAAATGAAACGTAAAAAGGAGTAGTAAAAATAAAAGGAAGATCACAAAAAAATAGGAGGCAATGACTATAAGGACAGAAAGCAAGGCAGCCCTAAAATTTAAGAGATAGGAAAGGGGCGGTGGGGAAGGGATTGGGGAGAGAACAGCAACACAGTAAGCAAAATAGCAAGCCCAAACAAAACACAGAAGAGAAGCCGGAAAGCAGGGAAACTGAGGGAAGAAAGAACATAGGAAAGAGGACCAGGACGAAGGATGCAAACATATAAGAGAAATGCTTCTTGGAGGGGAGGGGGCGCAAAGAGTATAACAACGGGAGGAAGAACTCCACAAGACCACAGCCCCCACCAGAAGCAACGGAATAGAAAACGATGCAACAGGAAGTACTGACCGAACTCCCCAAAATTAGAATGAGGAAGGACAAATATAGACAGGAGGGCCTACGGAAAAAATATAACAAGGAGGAATAAAAGGAGACTGAACCCACGAAAGTAAGGAAACAAGTGGGGGACAAAACGGAACTCGATGCGGGCAGCACTAAAAAGGGGGGGGTAGGCACAGAGGATCTTCCAAGAAGAAACAAATGAGCGAAAGAGAGGGGCAACCAACCAGACGACAGAATAAAATGAGAGAGAAAAGTATATTCTCCCCACACAAAAAAGAAAGAAAGTAAAAGACTGGACCCCCAACTGGGTGCAAACCATTAGATAGACGACAGAGCAAATAAAACGAGAAAAGCATAGAAGAAACTTAGCTGCCACCCATCAACGGGAATCTTGCTCGTCCCCCCGGAATGAAGGAGCGAAGCAAAATACAACGAAATAATTACTGACAGAGTAGAGGGGGTTAAAAACAACCAAAATAAAGAGAGAGAGAGAGAGAGAATTTAAGAGAAGAGAAGAAAAAAAAGCAAGCCATGAGAAGAGAGAGAGAGAGAGAGAGAGAGAGAGAGAGAGAGAGAAGAGTGTAGTCGTGATAGATGGGCAAGTTGCTGTGGCTTCTCCTCCCCAAAAGCTCCCTGCTGCCGTACACCCTCTCAAAGCAAAAAAAGAAAAAAAAAGAAAAAGGCTCTCGTTTTCAACCCACAAAGCTATCCTTTTTAAAAATACCTAGCCTCCCTTTTACTTTACATTAAATGCTAACTTTTCCAATTCAAAATCCCCCCATCACATCCTTTGCAATTCGGCACAATTCCTCGGAGCTCCAGCGCATGCATGTGGGCCTAGCAGCCCACTCACCATATGGTCACATCACGGGCCTCACACATGGGCTTTTTCTTTTAATTCAAAGGCACATGACCTCTTCTGCACTTTCAAGCCCGATTTTGACCTTCCTACAGCTCATATCTGTAGCGCCTTGAACTGTCACGTGAGCTCGGAGTGTTAGTAAAATATATATATATCTTTCTGATACCACCTGTAGAATATATAAATGCAACCTGCCCTAACTAGGGAATCCCGGGTGCACCTGCCATTACTATAATTAAACCATACAACGGAAGATTTCTAAAACATCCAAACACTTTACCAGAGTTCTGCCTGTTCCCAAATACATACATACCACTATCTGTCTACATATTACAATCCCAAAATAACAGAAGAAGATATCTAGTATCTCACCAGTTCTGATAATCACTCATAGAAGTCTAATCCCAACTCGGAGGTAAGCTAGGTACGATTCCCTGAAGGACCTGAAAATGATTTGTATAATGGGGTGAGACACTTCTTAGTAAAATGGATTATATTATTATCAATGTGTGGCTAGCATGAGTTCTCGTGTGAATATATAACTTCCATTATTTAACTATATATGAAATGACATTTAAAAACTGTACCACACTGTATATTTGAAAATACATAATTTCTAAATAAAATACTATCGGCTCAATACAACCATTTTTTAGTAAATTTGCCCATATATGCATAAAAGATACAACCTGGACTGCTGTATTAGTGTCGTCACGCTATCATAATCTCACACGACATGCTTCCCCCCAAGACGGGTTGTGATGCCCGAAGGCTGGACTCAACATATGGCCAGCCGACCATAGCTGAGTCAGTAAAGGTAGTAAGTACGATTGTGCCTACGTCATTCAAAACTGCATCGGATGGGCCCTCTGACCCTTTTCTCGGGGGAGTATTGTGCCCAAGTCACCAATCGTCTATCCATCATCACATTATCATCCTAGTGTGATTGCATTCCCTACCAACATATAGTTATGGTACTGTGCTCATAACATCACATTTCATATCCACAGGGTTCTAGAATCATATATGACAATTTACACAATAAAAACTGCTTTATTTTCATTTCATATAAAACCTGTCATTTATTAACTCTCAGCCCTCGGCCGTCATATTAAATCTCGGGCCCCGGTCGTCGTATCATGCCGTGTATTATCATTAAAAACATTTTGCTCATATATACCATTTAAAAACTGTTCACATGCCACACAATTTTATCTCATAGATCATAAATAAAATAAACCGATGGGAAAAACCTAAATTGCTGAAAATAGGGTCCGAGCATCTCTAGGATTTTATTTAACTTAAACTATTTATTTTGTAGAAAATAGGAGATCTTAAACTAATCACGTAAATTTTCCCCAAAACATATAACAGTCAAAACCATCCTTTTCATATACCAAATTTATTCAGAAAATCATATACTGCAATTTAATCGATCTATATTTCAAAAATTAACTGACATAATAAAATCCCTTTACTTGGCTTACTAGGAACCCTAAATCCACACCTTACGGCATTCGAAGCTCAAAACCCTGAAATTACATTTTCTTCAAATAAATCAACTCAACTCACAGAATATTTTTCATTTAACATTTCCTAGGCCTCATATACTCGAAATTAACAATAAAACCCTAAAATACCCTACTTACCTTGGTTTTGGAGTGGTGTCTTGAAAGCTTAGTTCAAAAATCCGCTCTGTTAGACTTGTAGAGAAATGCTCCTAGATCCTCATGGCAACTTCTGATCATCGATTCGAGCGATGAACAATGAGAAATCAAAGAGAGAAGAGGTGAGGGCGCGGGTTAGAGAGAGAGAGAGAGAGAGAGAGAGAGAGAGAGAGAGAGAAATTAAGTTTCTTAATGAAGAAGCAACTTAAAAATCTATTTATAAGTCGTTGACCTGACACAATTTGTTGACAAAATGGGACCCTCGCCGATGAACCATAGAAGAACATTCATCAACGAAAGAAGGGGTTCGTCGACAAACCATATGCCTGAAATTCCTCTCCATATTTCTTCATCGACGATGCCTGAACTTCGTCGATGAGTTACAAAAGGGAATTCATCAATGAAAACAGCGGATTCGTCGACGAGTCCTACTGTTTGCCCCTTTTTAAATTTCCTTTTCTTCTTTTGTTATTTCCTCTTTATTTTTCGGGTTTGAGTTTCTACAATCTCCCCCCTTATAAGAATTTCATTCCTAAAATTTACTAATTGGTTTCCATTACATCACCTGAATTATCGCTGATCTACTGGTCCGACTCTAGGAAAATTCGGCAGCCGCCCACATAGCAGCCCCGTCCCAAATTTATTAACTCTCACTTATAGTGGAGGAATACCATGGTTACACATACTGTCTTGGGAGATTACAATATCCACACAAAACTCTCCCGAAAACCAACCATGAACAAACATTAAAGCTAAACAGACCTACTTTAAGAAATTTAGATACAAAACTAACACTTACCTGTTTAGTGTTGAGCCTCTCAGAATAGTTGTGGATACTTCTTACGTATTTCTGCCTCTGATTCTCATGATGCTTCCTCGACTGCATGATTATGCCAAAGTACCTTTACAAGTGGAATCCTCTTAGTATGTAGCTCCTGTTCCTTATAGTCTAGAATCTGAACCGGTATCTCCTTATATACCAACGTATCCCCGAGCTCCAAAGAATCATAACTGATCACATGTGAAGGATCCAGAATGTACTTCCTTAGCATGGACACGTGGAACACGTCGTGAATCCTAGATAGTGCTAGAGGTAATGCTAT
This sequence comes from Malania oleifera, assembly GCF_029873635.1. Classification (NCBI taxonomy): domain Eukaryota; kingdom Viridiplantae; phylum Streptophyta; class Magnoliopsida; order Santalales; family Ximeniaceae; genus Malania; species Malania oleifera. The sequence continues at coordinate 38,376,845 of NC_080419.1, forward strand.
CCTGTACGCCATCGGACCAACTCTCTCTAGAATCTCGAATGACCCGATGTATCTAGGGCTTAGCTTCCCTTTTTTCCCGAATCTTGTTACCCCTTTCATCAGAGAATCCTAAAAAATAAGGCATCACCTACCTCGAAGTCTGTCTAGCTCTCGCCGGCGTGTATCCGCATAGCTCTTCTGTCGACTCTGTGCTGTCTTTATTCTTTCCCTAATAAACCGAACCTTCTTAGAGGTCTGCTGAACAAGCACCAGTCCCAAAATTTGCCACTCACCGACCTCATTCCAATACAACAGAGATCAGCACCTTCGACCATACAGTGCCTCATACGGTGTTATCCCAATACTGACTTGATAATTGTTATTGTATGCGAACTTAACTAATAGTAGATATTTAATCCAACTACCCCTGAAATCCAGTACACACGCCCATAGCATATCTTCTAGAATCTGAATGGTCCTCTCTAACTAACCATCGGTTTGCAGGTGAAAAGCAATACTAAAAGTGAGTTGAGTTCCTAATGCTTCCTATAGACTCTTCCAGAATCGAAAAGTAAATTGTGGGTCCCTATCTGAAATGATGGATATAGGCACCCCATGCAATCTGACTATCTCCTTCACATAGAGCTCTGTCAGCTTATTCATAGAACAACTGATTTTAACTGGAATGAAATGGGCAATCTTTGTCAGTATGTCAACTACTACACAGATAGCATTCTATCCATGAAGTGCCGATAGAAATCCCGTGACAAAGTCTATGGAAATATGCTCCCACTTCCACTTAGGAATGAGAAGTGGTTGTAACGGTCTCGCTGGCCTTTGGTGCTCGGCTTTCACTTGTTGACACATCAGACACTGCTAAACAAAACGGTCGATCTCTCTTTTCATGTTCCACCAAAAAGATTCTCGCAAATCTCTATACATCTTTGTGTTCCCTGGATGTACTGTATAGAGAAAGCAGTGTGCCTCTTCCAGGATGGTTCATTTAATCTCAGCATCATTCGGTACGCATATCCTGGTGTGAAATCTCAACACCCCGTCATTTGAGACATTGAAATCTGCATTCAACACATCCTGTATTTCACTCATAATCTCTGCCAGCTTTGCATTTTCATCTGAGCTGTCTTAAACCTTTCTTATAAGGTTAGTAGCACTACCAGGCTAGCAATGAATGCTTGGTGATTTCATTCCACTAACTCCACACCCAAGCTTTCCAGATCCATTCTGATCTAATGCTAAACTCCAATTGCCGACACTGACGTAGGCACTAACTTTTGACTCAAAGCATCAGCAACCACATTAGCTTTTCCTGGGTGGTAATTGATGGTATGGTCGTAGTCCTTTATCAACTCAAGCCATCTCTGTTACCTCATGTTTAACTCTGAGTGAAAATGTACTTAAGACTCTTATAGTCAGTAAAGATCTCGCACCTTTCATTGTATAGGTAGTGCCTCCCGATTTTCAATGCATAGACTACTGTTGCCAATTTCATGTCATGTATTGGATAATTCTTCTCGTACTCCTTGAGTTGGCGATAAGCGTACGTGATAATCTTTCCCTGCTGCATTAAGACACACCTGAGTCCCTTCTTAGATGCATCACTGTAGATCACAAATCCACCCACTCCTGATGGAATGGTCAATACAGGGGCGGTAACTAGACGCTGCTTCAATTCCTAAAAACTCTACTTGCACTCATCATTCCACTTGAACTTCATATTCTTCCTCGTGAGCCATGTCAGAGGACCTGATAGTTTAGAAAAACCCGCTACGAACTGGAGGTAATATCTTGCCAGACCCAAGAAACTTCTAACCTCATGCACGTTTCTCGGTCTCGCCCAATCAACTACCACTTCTATCTTACTCGGGTTCACTGAAACACCTTCTCTGGACACTACATGTCCCAGAAATGCCACTTGCTTTAACCATAATTTGCATTTCTTGAACTTCACAAACAACTTCTTTTCTCGAAGTACCTGGACTACCAACCTCAAATGAGTTGCATGCTCCTTAAGACTCCTAAAATAAACCAGGATGTCATTAAAGAATACAATCACGAACTGATCTAAGTACTCGTGGAATACCCTGTTCATCAGGTCCATGAATGTCGTATGAGTATTGGTCAATCCGAAAGGCATAACCAGAAATTCATAGTGGTCATACCTAGTACGGAAGGTCGTCTTTGGTACATCCTCTAATTTAACTGTCAACTGATGATACCCATATCGCAGATCAATCTTGGAAAAGACTTGTGTGCCCTGTAACTGGTTAAATAGATCATCAATTTGGGGTAAGGGGTACTTATTCTTTACTGTCACTTTATTAATCTCTCTATAATCGATGCACATCCTCATCGACCCATCCTTCTTCTTTACAAATAACACCAGCGCTCCCCATATTGATACACTCAATCTGATAACTCCTTTGTCAAGAAGTTCCTACAGCTGCTCCTTTAACTATTTTAATTCTGCTGAAGCCATTCTATATGGAGCCTTAGAAATAGATGCTGTCCCCAAAAGCAACTCAATGGAAAATTTCACCTAGCGATCAGAAGGTAATCTTGGTAAGTCCTATGGGAAAACATCTAAGAACTCTCTTACCACAGAAATATCCTCCAGTTTACGTTCCTCCCTCAGTGCATCTTTTATGAATGCTAAATACCCCTAGCATCCCTCTAGGAGTAACCTCCTTATCTGTATAGCTGAAAAGATTCATGGTGCAGAGTGCACACATGACCCGAAAAGTATAAACTCCGACTCCTCAGGAGATTAAAACACTACCTCCTTCCTGTGGCAATCAATACTCGCATAGCTAGCTGCTAGCCAATCCATCCCCAAAATAAGATCAAAGTCATGCATGTCAAAGATAATCAAGTTAGCAGGTATCATTCTCCCCTGAATTTCTACTAGACAATCTTGGATCACTTTACTACACACTACCACTGACCCTGTCGGTGTGACCACCTCTAACTCAGCATCTAACGATTGTGTTTCTACCATGCACAATTTAATAAAATCCCAAGAAATAAAAGAATGCGTCGCACCTGAGTCAAACAATACAATGGATTTATTTGACAAAATGGAAATTGTACCTATCACCACGTCACTGGCGTTCTTAGCATCACCAGGAGTTAAGGAATACAATCGCGCCTGGGTCGTACCCCTCTGATAGTTTCTACTTAGTGCTTGATTACCTCCCCAATATGGCTACTGAGGAGGTGTGTTGTTCCACACCATGCGGCAATCATGAGCCAAATGTCCAGGCCTACCACACCAAAAGCAACCACCTAATCCTACCTTGCACTCTTATGAATGCCTCTTGACACATATAGGGCAAACAGGGAATGATGAGGTACCCTGGAATGCCCTAACACTCGTATCTTATCGCTAGCCTCTGCCATTACCATACCTCCTCCAAGGACCCTGCCTCGCACCTGTATGAGAACTAGAAGGCATCAGCCTCTTCTTCGAGTTCTAACCCTCTACATCCCCCTGTAGACTTGCCTCTACCACAATGGCCTTATCTACTAGTGTAGCAAACTCTTGCACCTCTAACACAACCACCTGCTTTTTAATCTCCTGCTTTAAACCCCTCTCGAACTTACAAGCCTTTGCAGACTCGTCTCGTACCATGTAAGAAGCAAAGTGTGACAGCTCCACAAATCGAGTGGCGTACTACTGAACAGTCAGCTATCCTTGAGTCAGGTTCAGGAACGCCCTTGCGTTTGCTTTCCTGACAAAGGCTAAAAAATACCGATCAAAGAACACTTCTATAAAATGGCTCCATGTTGTCTCCACCGGTAAGTCTCTACTCCTCCAGTAGCTTTACTACTTCCCACCATCTCTCGGTCTCTCTAGTCAGTCTAAACGTAGCACATAGCACATTTCTCTTGTCGGTGCATCGCAGTATGACCAAGATCTTCTCGATTTCCCGAATCCAATTCTTTGTAAGGATCGGGTTGGTACTTCCTGCGAAGGTAGGAGGTTTTAGGCAAGTGAACTTCTCAATAGAATGTCCCAGCTCAACAGTGGGACGATCTTGCCCCCAAGAGCTCCATATAACCTCGGCCATAAACTGCAGGGCAAAATCTCGAAGCTCCACCAAAGAATTGCTGCTACCCTCATGGACAACTCCCTCACTACTACTACCTCCAGCAACAACGTTACTGTCCCTGGGATCCATCCTGTAGACATAACCAAAACGAATTTAGAGTCATAATATCCTACCATGTCTGGTGTAATCATAATACTAAAATTCTTACTTTAAATAAATTCCAAGTACCGGCCTAAATCTTTACGACGCACTCTACAAATTTCATATTCCCATTCTAGTTTTCAAGTTCTTGCCTCTCTACTCGGAAACAAAACCATCAATGGATTGCCGTGGTTTTCTGAACCCATCGACTGATCCAGAAAAACATAAAAGTCCATCAAGGGATTTCTACCTCCAGGCTTACAAAGCAAAACTCAATGTTCCTATTCTATCCATTCCTATCCTTTTCCTATTTGAACCTATACTCTGGTAAGATCATTTGACTTAGTCTGCAGAACCTAGTAACCTAGGCTCTGATACCACCTGTAGTGCCCTGACCCACCACGTGGGCCAGAAGTGGCAGTAAAACATACATTTGTACATACATACACACAGACACACACACAGACACACACACAAAACCATCAATGGATTGCTGTGATTTTCTGAACTCGTCGACTGATCCAGAAAAACATAGAAGTCCGTCAAGGGATTTCTGTCTCCAGACTTACGAAGCAAAACTCAATGTTCCTATTCTACCCATTCCTATCCTTGTCCTATTTGAACCTATACTCTGGAAAGATCATTTGACTTAGTCTGCAAAACCTAACAACTTAAGCTCTGATACCACTTGTAGCACCCCGACCCGCCACGTGGGCCCGAAGTGCTAGTAAAACATATATATATATATATATATATATATTTCTGATACCACCTGTAGAATATATAAATGCAACTCACCCTAACTAGATTATCCTGGGTGCACCTTCCATTACTATAATTAAACCATACAATGGAAGATTTCTAAAACATCCAAACACTTTACCAGAGTTCTATCTGTTCCCAAATACATACACACCACTACCTGTCTACATATTACAATCCAAAAATAACAGAAGTGGATATCTAGTATCTCAGCAGTTCTGATAACCACTCCCAAAAGTCTAATCCCAGCCCCGAGGTAAGCTGGGTACAATTCCCTAAAGGATCTGAAAATGATTTGTATAATAGGGTGAGACACTTCTTAGTAAGACGGATTATATTATTATCAGTGTGTGGCTAGCATGAGTTCTCGTGTGAATATAAAACTTCCATTATTTAACTGTATATGAAATGGCATTTAAAAGCTATACTACACTGTATATATGAAAATACATATTTCTGAATAATAAACTGTAGGCTCAATATAGCCATTTTTAGTAAATTTGCCCATATATGCATAAACGATACAACCTGGACTACTGTATTAGTGTCATCACGCTATCATAATCTCATACGACCTGCTTCCCCCCATGATGGGTTGTGCGACTCGAAGGTCGGACTCAACATATGGTTGGCCGACCATAGCTAAGTCAGTAAAGGTAGTAAGTACGATTATGCCTACCTATGGTCATCTGAAACTGCATCGGATGGGCCCCCCCCGGCACTTTCCTTGAGGGAGTATTGTGCCCAGGTCACCAATCGTCGATCCATCATCACACAATCATCCCAATATGATTGCACTCCCTGCCAACATATAGTTACGGTACCGTGCTCATAACATCACATTTCATATCCACAGTGTTCTAGAATCATATATGGCAATTTACATAATAAAAACTGCTTTATTCTCATTTCATATAAAACCTGTCATTTATTAACTCTCAAGCCCCAACCATCATATTAAATCTCAGCCCCCGGCCGTCATATCAAATCTCGGCCCCCAGCTGTTATATCAAATCTTGGCCCCCAGCCATCATATTATACTGTGTATTATCAGTAAAAACATTCTACTCATATATACCATTTAAAAACTGTTCTCATGCCACACAATTTTTATCTCATAGATCATAAATAAAATAAACTGACGGGAAAGACATAAATTGTTAAAAATAGGGTCTGAGCATCTCCATGGTTTTATTTAACTTAAGCTATTTATTTTATAGAAATAGGAGATCTCAAACCAATCACGTAAATTTTCCCCAAAACATATAACAGTCAAAACCATCCTTTTCATATACCCAATTTATTCAGAAAATCATATATTGCAATTTAATCGGTCCATATTTCAAAATTAACTGACATAATAAAATCCCTTTGCTTGGCTTACTGGGAACCCTAAATCCATGCCCTACAGCATTTGAAGTTCAAAACCCTGAAATTACATTTTTCTAAAATAAATCAATTCAACTCATAGAATATTTCTCATTTAGCGTTTCCTAGGCCTCATATACTCCAAATTAACAATAAAACCCTAAAATACCCTACTTACCTTGGTTTTGGAGTGGTGTTTGGAAAGCTCAGTTCAGAAATCCGCTCTGCTAGACTTGTAGAAAAATGCTCCTAGATCCTCATGGCGGCATCTGATCATCGATTCAGGCCATGAACGATGAGAAATCGAAGAGAGAAGGGGTGAGGGCACGGGTTAGAGAGAGAGATAGAGAGAGAGAAATTAAGTTTCTTAATGAAGAAGCGACCTAAAAATCTATTTATAAGCCATTGATGCGGCACAATTAGTCAACGAAATGGGACCCTCGTCGACGAACCGTAAGAGAACATTCGTCGATGAAAGAAGGGGTTCATCGATGAACCATATGCTTGAAATTCCTCTCGGTATTTCTTCATCGATGATGCTTGAACTTTGTTGATGAGTTACAGAAGGGAATTCGTTGACGAAAACAGGGGATTCATCGACGAGTCCTGCTGTTTGCCCCTTTTTAAATTTGCTTTTCTTATTTTCTTATTTCCTTTTTATTTTATGAGTTTGGGTTTCTACAGTATCACTCAAAACTCAAAACATTAAAATTGTAGAGCTTTTTCTTGGCATTGCACAACATTTTGAATCATCTTAATTGAAGGTCGAATGAGAAAGTCATGCCTAGATTATGAAGTAGTGTTGAAACTGTCCATAATTGACCAATTAGCTTTGTTTTGCACTCAACGCCTCAATTTACATCATTTTTCATGGTCCGATCTACTTGTTATTGTATGCATGGCCTCTCCAAATTTTTGAAAAATTATCCTGCGATAATTAAACATGATATTCGTAAATCTCCAAAAAAAATAGGATAATTATCTTAAAATTATCAAATGGGCTCACTGATTAAAATATGGGACATAATTAAGTATTTAATTCAAATAGTGACATTTAATTAATGCATTTAAATACTTAATAACGTAACTTTGACGCATAATCACACCCCCCAACTAACATTTTGATAGTCTCTAGAAAATAACGTGAATGCAATCCAGGGCAATACCCACAGATACCAATTCCAACAAATATTAAATGAATGCACATGCGACACAATCATACCATTTCACATACAAGAATATAACCAGATTATACACAAGCTCATTCATACACAATTCATGCAACTCCAAAGCAAGTCACTTATGCAAGTTTCATCATTATATAACCATTAAGAACAGTATACTCACATAAAATTAACCGGCAATTACGATTCAAAGTTAATGTAGCCACACAAATTCGAGTATAAAAAGGTGAAATCTCGAGGCACGTGTAATTTGTATGACTCGTTACACTCAAGATATCCATGGAAACCTACAGAACGGTCGTTTTGACTCGGCCTAACTGGTATACCCTAAATAACACTGAGAAAGGATGGGTTCACTCGTCATATGTGAGGAGGAGTGTCATGATCAAACATCCCACATATTACAAGGAACAAACACTAAATGTATGGAGTGGAATTGTCTGAAAAGGATCTAACCTATTTGTGAGGTGTCAAGCCCTTCACCCTAGCATATTCTCACCTACTTGTAATATCAACCAAGACCACCCTAGATCAACTTATTCACAAACCAAGCATGAATAATTCTGAGACATTAAGCGGTTGAAGAGTCTTCATATGTGGAGAGCATGTGTCGTGTCATTGACTTCTTTTTGTAGTTGTGTGGAGTAGGTATAAATCTTTCACCCCATTTTGGTGCATTTCTATTTCTTTTTTCTTTTTTTTTTTATTCATTCTTCAATTTCTTTCTTTTCATGGTTAATTAGGACAATCACTACACTTATTTTGTTGTCTTCATACCACCTATGTGAATTAAGCTCGAGCAGTAGTCTATGAACTAAGTCTATTTCTAGGGGTGGCTCAGCCTTCACATCTTGAGTAGGCTATAAGACCTAGGTTTCTATCTCCCCACCGGATGTCACTTCTAGGCTAGTAAGTCAAAAACTGAGACTAGTGAATAAAGAATATCCAAAAAAAAAAAAGGGAAAGTCAAGTTTCATGAACTCTGAGTTGACATCAAAACTCAAAAGAACGATAAATGGCTCAACAGTACCTCACAAGGTGTCAAAGTCACCATGACCGCTCTCTCAGTGCTCACGAGGAACCCTAAGTGCTATAAGTCACGTGAATGTATATTTTTAACATCATAAGATACCGTACAAATACAAGAGTTTATATAGCCAAATTAAGATGAATGAACTACCAGTCAACCTTCATGGAGTTACAATTCCTAGATTAGCCATATAAGGAGAAGCTACACATAAATAACCCAAGTGTGTAACTTCTAGGTTATATGCAAGTATGTAAAGGATATAAGTCAATGTTAATCATAGCCTAATCATCCATATTCAATTTTTTTTCATTGTATTTTCTCATCCTCCCCCCCCCCCAACTAAAGTGAAACATTGTCTTCAATGTGAAAGCATAGGGGAGGCGGGAGAGATGATAAGGAGGGAAGTAGAGACATACCTGGGTGGACAAGTGAGGGAAAAGAAAAACTGAAACTAAGGAAAACTATACCTAAAAATTAACTAAAAATAAAACAAGGTAAAACAAAATGAAAAGAAAAGAAAGAAAACATCATAGTTTGTCTGGCCGAAGCTCTGGAGGGATTTCATCTGGTGGGTGCAGTTTTATAAATTGAACTGGCGGATCTCCAAATTTGAGCTGCCACAATGAATTAGTCTTATTACCTGCATGAAAGTTAGCCTCAAATGAATTAATGCTCTTCAAAATACTAGACAATACATGTGCAGATTGACTTTCTTATTTTAACAAGAAAGGATCTTTATTCAGTATGTTTTCTAGGAAATTTACTTTTTTAAGAACTGGTTTTTGAGGAAAAGTTGTCGGAATAGTTACATTTAGCTCTTCAGGAGCATCAACACTAAAATTTTTACCTAGTTCCTTGAAAGTTGAACTTTCACCATTATGCTCAATTTCTTCATCTAGTGCACCAATTACCTTACCATTGTAGAGATTTTCTTCGGCATTGCAATCCTTAACATTCACTACTGTAGGTAATGACAGTGCCATGGTTGTCACTTGCACTCGAGTATTTGGCTGGGCTTGACTTGACTTCACGATTGCAGACTGCACTTGAGTATCTGGCTAGGATGATGGCTGCTTAAATTTGAGCTTGCTTCCTCTGATTCTTCTTTAGCTTCATCTGTCTTAGTTGCAACTTTACGTGTTGGGACAATGATTTCGCGCTAAAACTGCGTAATTAGGCATCTTAATCCGGACATTATGGCTTATATTTTTAATTAAATGTCAAATTACATTCAATATTTTAACAAAGTGTTTTATTTATGATTTATGCATTTTATTGAACAATTTATGAATTTTTGGTCATTTTTTATCGCAGGAAAATTCCCGAGAACCAAAACCAGCATCAGTTCGTAATTCATGCATAACTTTCCTATATGAGCTCTGATCGAGACGATTTAAATTTTTGTAGAAAGAGGAAAGAATTATCTACAAATTCCATGTTTTGAGTTTTAAGTGAAACGGGCTCCATTAAGGTCAAACATAGTCATGATCGCAGATAGCAAAAACGAAGAAAAAAAAATGAAAAAAAAATGAAAATGAGTCTTGATGTGACCTGGCCATGTAGGCCGGGTCGGATCCTCCAAACGGGTCAGCTACACGGGTTGTAGGGTTCCCCCACCTTAGTTAATCTTCTTTTCTTCTTCCTGTTTGGTGTGCCCCCGCGCACCAACCCTCTCCCTTACTCTTTCACTCTCCCTTCTCTTCTCCCATTCTCTTCTTTCTTTTATTTTCTTTCAAGTCTTTGTTCTTCTTCCCTTTCACTCTCCCCTACTCTCTACATCTCAGTTTTTATTCTCTCTATCCCTCAATCTCTCTCAATATCTCTCACCCTCTCTCTCTTTCATTCTTCCCTCTCTCTGTTTCTTCCAACCTCCATTCGAAGCAGCACCACGGCCAGCACTGCCGTGAGTAGTCCACAATCCAGCACCTGCTCCGACCAAGACACTCCAGCAGCAATTTTACCTCCCCTACAACTCCACACAGAGCACTAGGCAGCCCCTGAGATTCTTGAGTAGAGCACAGCAACTTCCACCTCAAGCTCCAACCGAAGCATCAGGCCAGCCTCCAAACTCCACGAGACGCCAACCATCTCCATCAGCCATGCACCAGCAGTCAACCTACTGCAACCTGCTGGCCTTCAAGCACCTGAGTCACTCTTCCTCTTTCTATGCTTTATTTCTCTCTCTCTCTCTCTCTCTCTCTCTCTCTCTCTCTCTCTCTCTCTTTTCTTTCTTCTTTTCTTTTCTTTCTTTTATTGCAATTGAATATTTCTTTGTAATTTATTTAGTTAATTAATTAGAGTTTTGGAAAAACTTATTTGAACAATTTTTAAGTACTTTTAATTTGTTTTATTGAAGTTTAGTTTTTATTTATTTATGTTTCTCTTAATTAATGTTATTATTAGATTTGAAGAATTTAATTTAGTTTGTTTTTACTGTGTTTCGCTATCGTTCAAGTGTTAGATTTTCATTGTGTTTGCATTTTGGTTCAACATCGTGATTTGATTAAAGGTTCAATTTTTAGTGTGTGTTTGAATCTGATTGAGTTTCCTTTGCGTGTTTTAATTCCATGTTTTAAGTTACCATCTTTAGTTAACACGTGTTTCGATATTTCCTTGAGTAGATTAGGGTTTCTGTTTTTGCTCTTTAATTCAAGTGCATGATAGGACTAGGGTTTTAAATTGCGTGTCATTTAATTTGCCAAAAGAATCTCAACAATCTTGAAACCCTGAATCTGAACTGAGTTCAGTACCTTTTTATTTTCGATTGGAAGAATGTGAAATTTGAAATTAAAATGCATTCCCTGAGGAGACGATCTAACCCTTGGGTTGAGTATTACACGACATAACTCCTATACTTGGGATAGCTTCCGACCTGCTCATTTTTTGAGTGAATCAAGTTTTTGGCACCATTGTCGGGGAATGTCGGTCTTAGTCTCAAATTAGTATTTTTCTTGTCATTTTAATTAGTCTTATGAAAAAGAAAAATAAAAAAAAAAGTGAAGAAAACAAAAACAGAAAAAAACTTAGTTTTGAAAAAAAATACACAAATAAATATGGCTGCACTTGCACCGTGCACGATAATGGACTTTTTGTAGCTTGAATACGCGACTACATCCTCTTTCACTTTGCCTAATGAAGAACTTGATTTCATGAGGCAGGAGGAAGTTGTTGCTACCTTAGCTCTACGGGACGAAATCTGAGTGCCCTTATCAGCACCTATCAGAGTTCGAGTTGACTTGCAATATTTTTTTCTCCCGTGCTAGAACTGATGAATCTACTAGACTGCATTTATTTCTTGGCTCTTTGAAGGATAGAGTGCAGATGTGGTTTAATTCTTTGAGACCTCACTCTATCACTAATTGGGCTGATATGGAGTATGATCTTCTGCATGCGTTTTGTCCCTCACAGAAAACTCAATTTTTGCAGGAACAAATTCTTAATTTTGTGCAATAGGATGACGAGACATTTCAGGCTTGCTGGGAGCGATTCAAGGATCTGCTAAGTACTTGTCCACATTACGGGTTTGACTCATGGAGGTTAGCTGATTGTGTTTATACTGCTCTTACCCTTGATTGCAAGTACTTTGTCCAGACCATGTCTAATGGAGAGCCCGTCAGCGAGGATCCAGATCAGGTACTATCATTCTTTGATTACCTAACTGAATGTGTCCCACAGTGGAATACACGATACAATTAGGCACCCATGACTGTACACCCTATCAGCACAATCATTGGTAGAGAGGCATATGAGCCAACATACTATCCAGATAATCCTTTATCTCAATACCAGCCACAACAGATCTCTCAGAGCTGTACACCGTCGGGATTTTTTGAGGATAGCATTACACAGATGGCGAACATGCTCCAGCAGTACATGCAAACTCAAGTCAATCATAATAATGAATTGCGGGATACCATTAATGTGATAAGCACGCAGTTGGACACCTTAGAAAAAGAGGGATTATCCGTGGAACCTCAGCCTAGTCCTCAAGAGTACCAATAGCCACAACAAAAAATACACGATGTTTCTCTTGAGACAGAGGAGGCCGCCATCACTTCGAGAAGTAGGAAAGAAGTTCCCCAACCTAAGATGCTCATCGCCGGGCAACCAGTTGTCCCAGCACTAGAAATTACGGCTGAAACATAAGAAGTCATCGAAAAACTAGAGAAAATGGACCTAGAAGTGAAACAGTCAGTTAATGAGGAGGCTGATACTAATAAGGAGTACCAATTTGTGGTACCTCATACTCCGAGCTTGACAACCGTGGAAACGTCACTCCCGACTGAATCAGATGTTAAGGAGCCCAATGTGGGAACAGACCCTTGCAGTGGTTTGATGATTTGTACACCTGATAAAGAGGGTGACCAATCTGGTGAGAGTCTAATCTTCAAAGAACTAGGTAAAACTTGTAATGTCAATGCTTCTGAAGAACTAAAGGTAACTATTCCAATAACTTTCTCTCAAACACTAGTTCGTGAAGAAGCAAATTTCCTGGACACAATATTGAATAAAGACCCTTTCTTGTCAACACAAGAGGGTCGATTTGCACACTTATTGTTTGGTATATTGACGAGTATTAATTCATTTGAGGCTGATTTTCGTGCAGGTATGAAGATCGATCCATTGTGGCAACTCAAATTTGGAGACCCGCTGGTGCAATTTATAGACCTGCGGCCACCAGACGAAATTCCTCCTGAGCCTCCGCCAGAAAATTGTGATGTTTTTCTTTTCTTTCTTTTCCTTTTATTTTATCTTATTTTATTTTTAGTTGGTTTTCAAGTCCATTTTCTCGTAGTTCAATTTTTATTTTCCATTACCCCATCACTCAGGTACGCCCTACCTTTCCTGTGCATAGTTTTTTCTATTCCCCCTATGCTTTCACATTGAGGACAATGTTCTACTTTAGTTTGGGGGGGGAGGTGAGCAGTCACATGTGATACTGTGCATGTATACGTACTAGGTTTTATATTATAAAAAAAATTAAAAATCAAAAAAATTAAAAAGAAAGAGAGAAAGAAAGGAAGAGCACTGAGGAATTACACTGCATTATGTCATGCTTAACACTAACGTATACCCTTCACATACTTGCATATAAAGAATGACACACTTGAGTCAATCATGCGCGGTTTCTCTTTATATGATTTTATGACTCCATAGAGAATTGATTGGTAGTACACTCGTGTTAATATGGCTACATAATTTTTTGTATTTACACAGTATCTCACGAGGCTAAATAAACATATTCACGTGATTCATTGGTAGTACACTCGTGTTAATATGACTACATACTTTTTTGTATTTACATGGTATCTCACGAGGCTGAATAAACACATTCACATGATTCATTGCACTTAGGGTTTCCTATGAGCACTGAGAGAACACCTGTGATGACTATGACACCTTGTGAGATATCCTTGAGCTATTTATCGTCATTTTGAGCGTTAACATCAAATCAGAGTTCATGGAACTCAGTTCCCTTTTCTTTTGGATGATCCCTTGTACACTAGTCTCTGTCTTTGATTTGCTAGCCTAGAGGTAACATCTAGTGGGGAGATAGAAACCTAGGTCTTGCAGCCTACTCAAGATGTGAAGGCTGAGCCACCCCTAGAAATAGACTTAGTTCATGGACCACTATTTGAGCTCAATTCCCATTGATGGTATGAAGATTACAAAAGAAATGTAAAGATTGTCTTAATTGCTTAAGAAAAGACAGAAAATGATGAATGAGCAGAAGAAAGAATAAGAAATGAACATGCGTATGAAATGAAATGCTAATGCCTGCCCCACAAAAATATCACAAAAAGTCAACGACATGACACATATTTTCCATGTACGAAGATTCTTCAATCGTTTAATGCCTCAGATGTATTCACGACAAGTTTGTGAATAAGTTAATCTAGGGTGGTCTCAGTTGGATATGTCGAGTAGGTGAGAAGATGCTAGGGTTAAGGACCCGACACCTCATTGATAGGCTAGATCCTTTCCAGACTAGTCCTCTCTATATACTTAGCATTGTTCCTTTTAGTATGGGCGATGTTTGATCGCGACACTCCTCCTCACATACGATGAATGTACCCATTCCTTTTGAGTGTTCTTGAGGGTATACTAGTTAGGTCAAGTCAAAGCGACCGTTCTGTAGGTGTCCACTAATATCCTAGGTATACTGAGTCTCACATATCACACACACCTCGAGAGTTCACCTATTTATACTCAAACTTATATTACTGCATTAACTTTGAATTGTGTCGTTGGTCAACTTCATGTGAGTATACTATTCTTGAATGATATTTAAATGATGAAACTTGCATGAGTGATGTTTTTCAGAGACGTGTGCATTAAATATGAACAAGTTCGTGTGAAATTCAGTTATATTCTTGTATGTGAAACGATATGATTGTGTCGCATGTGTATTAATTTCATGTTCACTGGAGTTCATAGTTGTGGGAACTACCCAGAAATTCATTCACGTTATTTTCTAGAGACTAGAAAAACGTTAGTTGGGGGGGTGTGATTACACACTAAAACTGCATAATTAGGCATCTTAATCCGGGCATTACGACTTCTATTTTTAATTAAATGTCTAATTATGTCCAATCTTTTAACAAAGTGTCTTATTTATGATTTATGCGTTTTATGAACAATTTATGAAATTTTGGTAATTTTTTATCGCAGGAAAATTCCTCGGAACCAAAACTAGTACAAGTTCGTAATTCATGTACAACTTTCCCGTCTGAGCTCCGATCGAGATTATTCAAATTTTTGGAGAAAGAGAAAAGGATTATCTACAACTTCTATGTTTTGAGTTTTGAGCGAAACAGGATCCATGAAGGTCAACCATAGCCGTGATCACGAAGAGTAAAAACAAAGAAAAAAAAAATGAAATTGAGTCGTGATGTGACCCGACCATGCACGCCGAGTCGGATCCTCCAAACGGGTCAGCTACAAGGGTTGTAGGGATCTTCCTCCTTATTTAATCTTGTTTTATTCTCCCTGTTCAGTGTGCCCCTGCGCACCAACCCTCTCCTTTACTCTTTCACTCTCCCTTCTCTTCTCCTTTTCTCTTCTTACTTTTCTTTTCTTTACTGTCTTTATTCTTCTTCTCTTTCACTCTTCCTTGTTCTTTGCATCTCAATTTTTATTCTCCCTGTCCCTCAATCTCTCTCAGTATCCCTCGCCCTTTCTCTGTTTTATTCTTCCCTCTCCCTGTTTCTTCCAGCCTCCATCCGAAGCAACACCACGACCAGCACTGTCATGAGCAGACCACAATCCAGCACTTGCTTCGGCCAAGATGCTCTAGCAGTAGTTCTACCTCCCCTGACTCCACACAGAGCACCAGGCAGCCCCTGGAGATTCCTGAGTAGAGCACAACAACTTCCACCTTAAGCTCCAACAGAAGCATCAGGCCAGCCTCCAAACTCCACGAGATGCCAGCCACCTCCATCAGCCATGCACCAGTAGCCAACTTACTGCAGCCTGCTGGACTTCAAGCACCCAAGTCACTCTTCCTCTTTATGTGCTTTATTTCTCTCTCTCTCTCTCTCTCTCTCTCTCTCTCTCTCTCTCTCTATCTCTCTCTCTCTCTCTCTCTCTCTCTCTCTCTCTCTCTCTCTCTCTCTCTCTTTTCTTTCTTCTTTTCTTTTCTTTCTTTTATTGCAATTGAATATTTCTTTTTAATTTATTTAGTTAGTTAATTAGAGTTTTGGAAAAACTTATTTGAACAATTGTTAAGTACTTTTAATTTGTTTTATTGAAGATTAGTTTTTATTTATTTATGTTTCTCTTAATTAATGTTATTATTAGATTTGAAGAATTTAATTTAGTTTGTTTTTATTGTGTTTCACTATCGTTCAAGTGTTAGATTTTCATTCTATTTGCATTTTGGTTCAACACCGTGATTTCATTAAAGGTTCAGTTTTTAGTGTGTGTTGAATCTGATTGAGTTTCCTTTGCGTGCTTTAATTCCATGTTTTAAGTTACTATATTTAGTTAATGCGTGTTTCGATGTTTCCTTGAGTAGACTAGGGTGTTCGTTTTTGCTCTTTAATTCAAGTGTATGATAGGACTAAGGTTTTAAATTGCGTGTCATTTAATTTGTCAAAAGAATCTCAACAATCTTGAAATCCTGAATCTGAACTGAGTTTAGTACCTTTTTATTTTCGATTGGAAGAACGTGAAATTTGAAATTAAAACGCATTCCTTGAGGAGACGATCTAGCCCTTGGGCTGAGTATTACACAACATAACTCCTATACTTGAGATAGCTTCCGAACTGCTTGTTTTTCGAGTGAGTCGTACAACAGTTTGTCTATCGATGGGTATCTCAAGTCGAGAAACTTCTTCTTCACTTCTTAGAGTACTAACGACCTTCTCTATCTCAAGAGAATCCCCTGAGACATCATATACCTATTGATTTTGTTGTCAATATACTCGAGGATTAGAGCATTTGGATAATATGTTGGCTGCAAAGGTAGTGCATAAGATTGAGGAGGCTACTGAAACTGTGACGAGTATGGACCAGACTGATCATTCTCCCATGAGAAATTTAGGTGATTCCTCCATCCTGGATTGTAGGTGTTTGAGAATGGCTGATTTAGAGCATTGTTAACCCAATTTGCTGATTGTATCTGATCAGATCTACTCTTATTTTCTAATTCTTCTACCCTCCTTTCCAGTGCAGAAACAAGAGCTTGGAGATCAATCTCCTCTTAGAAATCATATTTACCTCCACCACCGATTGTTCTAAGAAGTTGTGCCCAATCATATCGTGTATTCTATTGTTTGACACTTTCAGCTAAGTAGTTAAAGAATGATAGTACGTGATCAAGTTCCTTTCTGAAGAATTCTCCATTGCACATATTTTGGATAAACTGTTTGCATTCAAAAGTAAGACCTGTATAGAAATAATTAGCTAACCTCCAAGATTCAAACCCGTGATGTGGACAGATATTTATTTGATTCTTGAACCTCTCCCATCAAGCTTGGAAGGTCTCATCACCCTTCTGCATAAATTGACTGATCTGCTTTTGTAGATACTGCGTTCTCTAAAAAGAAAAGAATTTGTGTAAGAACTCACGCTGCATATCAGTCCAACTATTAATAAAGTTAGGCCTCAATAAGTTAAACCAGATCTTTGCCTTATCCTTCAAAGAAAAAGGAAATAAGCGGAGCTTGATATACTCATCAATTACAATAAAGGTGGTGCAGGCTAACTCAAAGTCTATTAAATACTGATACGTACTCTCAGAATCTACCCTGTGGAATTGGGGTATCACTGACAACACACTATGCTTCATCGTAAAATTCGATGCGTCATGTGGTAAAACAATGCAAGAAGGTTTGGTGGTATGTGTAGGCTACAAAAAATCCATAAGCGTGTGTGGTGCAGGTGCAACCATATATATATATATATATATATATATATATATATATATATTTTCAAAACACTTTTTTTTAGTTTTTTTTTTTCATGAAGAAAAGCAAAATAAAAGGAAAAAACACTTGTTTGAAACTAAATCTGGCATTCCTCAACAACGGCGTCAAAAACTTGACTCACTCTAAAAATGAGCAGTGCAAAGGTTATCCTAAGTATAGGAGTTCAGTCATATAATAATTAGCCCAAGGGCCAAATCGTCTCCTCAGGGAATGTAGTTTAATTCCAAACTTTGCGTAAATCCAAAAGAAAACAAGGAAAAAAAAAAGTTTACTGAACACAGTTCAGATTCAGTTTCTTGGATTGTTGAAATTTTGTGACAACATTAAAACGAAGCAAAACATAAACTATATTACTCAACTTAAATGCGGAAAACAATCCTATGTTAAACATTCAGACAAGAAATAAATCATACGCTTGAAATTTCGGACAAAAACCTAAAGATGAAAACTTTATTACTATACTTAAGCATTCAATCATAAAATTAAACACCAACTTAAAAAATGAACTTAACCCAATCAATAGCGTAAACAAAAATTGAATTTAATCCGACGACGGTTTCACCAAAAACGAACTTGACTCTTCAACAACTTAGATAATAAACTAAGCTACGATCTCAAACAAACCAAACGCAAGATAAATAGAACTCAACAAAATATTTAAATTCTAAAGAAGAATTTTAACAAAGACAAGCCAAACTTAATAACGAAAATAATCCCAATCAAAATTCCTTCCAACAATGATATTAATTAAAAAGAAAAGACAAACTGAATTTAATAATGATAATCCAACAAATAAAACACAACTGAAAATTAACAATAATGATTTAACCAAGTATTTAAATGCAAGGAAAAAAAAAAAGAGAGATGAGAGAAGAAGAGAAGAAAGAAAGAAAGCAAGCCGTGAGAGAGAGAGAGAGAGAGAGAGAGAGAGAAGAGTGTAGCCGTGATAGATGGGCAAGTTGTTGTGGCTTCTCCTCCCCAAAAGCTCCCTGCTTCTGCACACCCTCTCAAAGAGAAAAAAAAAAAAAAGAAGAGAAAAAGACTCTCGTTTTTAGCCCTACAAAGCTATCCTTTTTAAAAATACCTAGCCTCCCTTTTACTTTACATTAAATGCTAACTTTTCCAATTCAAAATCCCCCTAACACATCCTTTGCATTTCGGCTCAAATCCTGCTAGCAGTCCACTCACCATGTGGTCATATCGCGGACTCACACATGGGCTTTTTCTTTTAATTCAAAAGCACACGACTTGCCTTACCCTTTCAAGCCCAATTTTGATCTTCCTACAGCCATTATCACTCAGAAATCAAAAAACAAAAATTGTAGAGCTTTTTCTTGGCATTCCACAGCATTTTGAATCATTTCAATCGAAATTCGAATGAGAGAGTTATGCATAGATTACGAAACAATGTCGAAACTATCTACAATCGCCCAATTAGCTTCGTTTTGCCTCAATGCCTCAATTTACATCATTTTGCATCCCGCTCTCCTTGTTATTGCATGCATGGCCCAAGACATTAAATGCATGACCTCTCCAAATTTTTGAAAAATTATCTTGCGATAATTAAACATGAATATTTGTAAATCTCCGACAAAAATATGATAATTATCTTAAAATTATCAAATGAGCTCACTGATTAAAATATGAGACATAATTAAGTATTTAATTAAAATAGTAATATTTAATTAATGCATTTAAATACTTAATTACACAACTTTGACGCGTAATCATATATCACATTTCTTAGTATAAAAAAATATCATGTCTTTATACATCACATTTGAGACCTGATTAAAACCCAATTTAAAATTTTGATAGACTTATTCTTTATTTGGAAATTTGAAAAACTTGATTTTAAAATCTAAAAACTCAATTCAAACATTCAAATGATTTCATTTAAAAAACTCCTAGACTGAAACTAACGAAATGGAAAACTGAAGACCCTAATTATGGGGACTGAATTTTGAAAACCTAGTAAAAGTAGACTAATTTTCAAATCAACTAAAGTTAAAGAACCTTAGTTCAAAAGGACTCAATTTTTGGGCTTTTAAGAATCCAACCATAATATCTGGCCTAAGGGAAATTGGTTTTGAAATTACGGGGATTCAACTAGAGATTAATTTTGCAACTAAAAGAACCTGACTAAAATCAATAGGACTCGATCTAACAACCTGTTTCGAAACCTGAGAAACCCTATTTTGAAAACTTAAGTCTCGGATTAAAATTTTACAAGACTCAATTTCAAAACCAATTTTTTGACATTTTTAAGGGACCCGACTTCCTGAAATAAAAAGGACTCAATTGGGGACTTACGGTCTTGATTCTAAAAAAGGGTTTCGTTCAGTACTCAAAACCAGGTCATATTACCTTGGGTTTTCCTGAGCAAGCCTAGTTAAAATTGGGGTGTCTATAATTAGTTATATATATATAACCTTTGGGCTCTTTTATTTCAAATTTGTACCAAGAATAGATTGTGATAAATCCCTCGACTATTTTATCCTCTTCCTTAAAACTTGAGTTATGACAATTTTGTCTCTTTATTCAAAGTGGCCTATATTTCGTGAAAAATTTGTGTGTGTGTGTGTGTGTGTGTGTGTGAGAGAGAGAGAGAGAGAGAGAGAGAGAGAGAGAGAGAGAGAGAGAGAGAGAAAGAAGGAACAAATAAGATAGATATTCTGATAGTTTAGGGATCGTTTGCTATCACTTCAAAAATTATGAAAATGAAAATCAGGAAAGAAAACTAAAAAGTTGCCACAAAAACTAAAAACAACTTGTTTGATTAATATTTATAAAAATCATAAAAAATGAAGACTTGAGTAAACAATGCTCATTTTTGTCCTTAAATAAAATAATTAAAAACTATATATAATGTTACCAAAACTATATATAATATCACATTAGCAATTGATTAGTGGGAATTAATTGATTAATTAGTTGATTATGGTCATGAAAAAAATGCAAAGAATTAATCCAAACAAGTTTTTTGAGATAATTTTGGTTTTGTGAACTTCAAATCCATCAATGAACAAAAAGATGCATTCCAAGTGTCATATGTGATAAAGTAAACGATATTGAAAAGTTTTCTTTCAAAGAGTAAAATTAAGAGGAAGCTCAATAAAATCATTATCCCCACCAACACAGGGAAGTGTCTAATTTTATACAAGAAAATTAAAGCTACACTTGAATGATATAAAAGGGAGAAAAAGGAGATGTAGACAAGAAGAGTTGAAAGGAAATTCTTCTTTACCAAAGTGACTATATCTATACTAGTTAGGAACATACCCTTCCATCGATTCAATGTCATTGATGTTAATCTTCAATCTTTTAAAAATGAGACTCTCATCAAATGACTTGTTTTCCTTCTATTACCTAGACAGATGATTTTTTCCCTTGTGCAACACTGACACGCATTGCCCGTCCTTCAAGTTCCTAAAAATGTAAAAACATATAATGCTATATAAGTGCTCATTTTCATTTAGGGGGGGGGGGGGGGAGAGAGAGAGAGAGAGAGAGAGAGAGAGGAGAGAGAGAGAGAGAGAGAGAGAGAGAGAGAGAGAGAGAGAGTAATACCACTCCATTAAGGGATTCAAGGGCAATGTCCATCTCCGATTTTGTTGAGTAACAAACAAAACCATAACCACGTGACTTGCCAGTCTCTCCATTGTATAAAACCCTTGCTCCAACCACAGTACCATATTTTGCAAACACCTGTGCTAAGCTTTCTGATGTGACCGACCATGCTAAATTCCCAATAAAGAGTTTGAATTCACTTTCTGGATATAAAGGTTCTTTTGGTGTCGGTTTGTCTGAAAAATTCACTCTCAGTGTTCGCCCCCCATATTCCTGCATTTTTTTTTTTTTTTGCATCAACATTGCACATACACCAAAGATTTATTTAGATATGCATGTGCTATAAAATTAATATATATGTGTGTGCATAGACTAAACAAGCTATTCAACAAATTTTTCTTTCAAATAGAAACCCCATGGTGCAAGCGCACACAAATTCACAATAATCAAAGGAAACTTACACTTCCATTGAGTTTTTCAATGACTACATTAGCATCTTCTGTGCTACTCATTGTCACAAATGCAAATCCTCTACTTCTTCCCGTGTCCCTATCATAAAGAACCTAAAAAGCTATTTGAATTAATAAGTAACTAGTTTGCATGATCGCTTTCAATAAAATAAAGAAAAAGTAGCAGCAAACACATCATAGGCACACACCTAACTCTAATAATCAAGTGGCACTATACATATACAAAAATCATGCTTGACTACAAGCTTAAGGATCTTATAAAATCTTAGTATGGATTAATTTGTTGATGTGTTGCATCATAAGGTTTAAGTTACCATTATGCAAATATGAGATAAATATAACCTTTCAAAATTTTAGTAAAGATTGATTTGTACCATTGAAATTTTTCTATGAGAAGGTTTAAGTTAAATGAAAAATTAACGTGTTTGGTATGTAAGAGTGAAATAGAATTGGACAAAATATAATTAAATTTAACTCTCGGTTTCTTCATATTATCTATTCAATTTTTATGTCATTTATTTACATCCCATTTTATTTTTCAAATCAAAGTTGACATAAATTGCTGAGCAAAATACCAGTTTGGCTCACTAACGCTCTCCCGAATTAGAAGGAGAGGTGATTTTGAGAACAATGCAAATGACTTTAAGGATTTGGATCAATTATTTTTATGGGGGAAAGGAAAGGAAAATAGGCAGGAAATTTATTTTCCATTATATTTTCTCCCTATACCAAATAATACTAAAAAAGATAATTTGTCATAATATAATTAAAAATTAAAAAATAATGAAATGTTAATGATGCTTAAAATTAAAATTTTATTCATTGATTTGGTAGATTTTTTGTGTTCTTTTTTACTTTCCTTAATTACCAAACATGAAAAAATAAATTCCTCCATATTTCTTTTCCTTTCATTCACATTTTTCAAGCTTCAAATGAGACCTAAATGATGTAAAATTTGGGGAACAAGGAAGCTCTTGTTGGCACGAGCTGTCATTAAAATTAGAGAGATTATAGGGATGAGCCTTGAATGTAAATCCCTTGTTTCAAGGGTCACCCCTTATTCTAGCCATAATCTTTGTATATCCAAATATAGGCATCACTAATATATATTTGTGTGTGTGTGTGTGTATGTGTATATCCCCATCTATGTAACAAAATGAACGATAAAATATAATTTTTATTTCGAAAGTTTGACATCATATCACAGAAAGGTGCAGAGTCGATCCTCTCCACGAAACCACCATCACAATAAGGACAGACGACAATGTCCGACGGTGCTGCTTGAGTGCCTAGGAAGAGCAAAACCCTTCGCAACTAGTGGATCAATCGACACTATCTACAAATTCACCAATGATCACAATAACTTCGCTATAAAAAACAACCCGAACATCCTCTCTTGCGAGCAAATCCAGAGTCCATGGATTGAGCCCACGACAGATCGAGAATAGAGTTCAGGTCTAGAACAAAGTCCAAAATCGAAGGGCCGACAGTGCATGTGAGGATTGGCGGTTTCTTGACCAACCATGAACTATGAAATTGGCTGTTGACGAGTATCTTGTGATCTGCCCCAAGGGGACCACCTACCGTGAGCCATTCCTCCTTCTCTTTAGCGCGCTTTTCACTAATCTCACTGATCGGATCATGCCCATGGCCATCCTTGCCATACCTCATGGAAAATGGCGATGATTCCTTTGAGGACAAAGCTCAAAATCTCCTGATCTATGCTCCTCTAGGATGGAGCTGCGGCGTTCGCGCACATAGCGGCTCCCGTGATCCCTCAATGGCTAGTTGGTCAATTTTATGATGCCTTTGTTCCTTTTTCGTTGCTTTTCTTGGTGTTTGCTTGCATCTCTTAAGATGATCCAAACTAAAGATTTAGGTGGGCGCCCGGTCAAATCTTGAGCTAATCTGTTGAAGATCAAGGGTTTGTAGTTTTGCTATTTTAGAGAGCTTGAAATCCAATAACTGTTTTATTTGTACTTGCTACCCATTTTTGGTTGTGTTTTGAGCTATTAAAAATTTTTCCTTGCATCGCATGGTTTGCGCATCGATTTTGCTATTTTGGAGTTGTTTTGTGATAAGGTTTTATCAATGGAGGAAATCGGCAACCTCGACAACTCTGTTGTTGTTTTATTTAGTTCTTGTCGAAATGCTAATAGCGACATTTAGATACTTGACTCCGAGGCTACCGACCAAATGATGTTCGACTCTAATGATTTCTCACACACTTCTTCACCATGATGCACAAGCATTGCAAATGCCAATGTGGTTGTTTCTTTAGTCATCGAGGCTAGCACGGTGACTTTGTAACCTTCTCTTACATTATCTAATACTTTACTGGTTTCTTGTTTGTCTCATAAAGTACTCTTTGTTAGCCAAGTAACAACAGACTTAAATTGTAATGTGCTCATTTATCCTACCTTTTGTCTTCTTTAGGATATTCTCACCAAGGAGATCATTGGGCGTGGTACTAAGAGGGGGGATTATACTACAAATATGATTTCACTGTGGGTCAAGCACATCATATGCGTCATCTGAATGGTACCAAGGAGAGACAAATTTTGTAGAGACCTGAAAAATTTAAATAATAAGAAAAATAAAGAAAAGAGGACTTACCGTCGACGATTTCATGGAGCTCAGAAAAATCATAGACGGTTATGTGTTACCGAAACCGAGTAAATGGGTAAAATAGTTAAAATGGTTTGGTTAAAGACCAAACCGTCGAGGATCTTGAAGTCCACAAGAAAACCGTCGACAGTTTTGTTTGGCAATGTGCAGTTAAATAAATCCTGCAGCCTCATTTGTATTAACAAAACATAAAACTCTCTTTCTCTCTCTCTCTCTCTCTAAAGAAACCCAAGGACACCATCTCCCTTCTCTCTTCATTTTTGCTCCGATTTTAGCCCAATTCTACAATCAAACGCTACCACGAGGTCCTGGGAGTGACCCCGAGCAAGTTAATCGGAGCAGATTTTCGATTTACGCACCACTCCAAAGCTGAGGTAAGAGAGATGAATTATCAGTTTTTTATAGTTTAACTAGTTATTTAGAGTAAATGGGCCTTGAAAAATGTGAATTTGAGCATTATTTTGTTATTGAGTTGATTGAACTAGGGAAAGATGATTTCAGGGTTTTTGACCTCTGAACATCGCGAGTGTGCGTTTATGATCTTTGTAGAAATTCTCTCAGTAAGCAAGTAAGGGGAATAAATTATAATAGTTATTTTTGAGAAATTAACTGGTTGATTAAATTATATGAAATTGAGAATATGGGTATTTTCCCTGTGATTATTATATTATAATTATCAGACAAAATTATGTGGCATGAGGAATATGAAATAATAGATTTATACTGGGAACGTGATTGAAACTGAAATATGTGATTTACACTAAGAAATGATATTATTATATATATATATATATATATATTAAAATGTTTTATTTAGATATGAAGATATGAGAAACCCAGTATTGTTTTGTATAGATATGATGATATGAGATTATGATACAGATATGAGATGAGATATATACATAGATATGTGTTATGCAGATATGATGAAATGAGAATTATACAAAAACCATAAGAATGATGCAGATTTGATGAGAATCATATAGATATGATGAGATGTATAAACATGATGAAATATGAATACAGAAATGTGGAAATGAGAACCTTGATGGACCATAGATATACAGAGAGCACAGTACTGTTGTTAGATATTGTGTTAGTGCAACCACACGTCTTGAATAGAGTGTGGCGAGACAGTTGATTGGGCCTGTGTAGAGTAGAGTTACCCCCTGTGGTCCAGACTAGGATTGGATAGGCCAATTGTACTACAGACGTGAACATAGTTTTGATCTAACTTGGTAGGCCAACCATGGTTAGGTCTCGCATTTGGGCCGCACAACCTGATCATGTGGGGTGAATACATGACGATGTGATGTGAATATCATCAGGATGGTTACTCATTATAGACATGATAATTATATGACAGATATGATAGACGGCCATGAGCTACATACGCGTCGTGTTATATACTGGCGGATGCTCATGAGCTAGAACTTGCTTACGAAAAGTGCAAATGAAAGATAATTGTATATGTCTTATATGATGAACAACCATGAGTTACAGATGTGTAATGTTATATGTTGGTAGATACTCATGGGCTAGAATATGAATATGAAAAATGAGATGAAAAATGAACAACCATGAGTTACAGACGCGTTGTGTTATATGCTGATGGATACTCATAGGCTAGAATATGATTTTGAGAAATGAAAGCCTATGAAAGCATGTTGAAATATGATTTTGAGAAATGAAAGCTTATGAAAGCTTGTTGAAATATGATGATGAGAAATGAAAGCTTATGAAAGCATGTTGAAATATGGTGATGAGAAATGAAAGCTTATGAAAACATGTTGATATATGATTCAGAGAAAAGAAAGTTTATGAAACTATGTTTATATATATGATTATAAGTACAAATCTGTATGTTTTTCCCAGTTGATATAATTATTTAAATGAACTCATGTAGTCATACACTGTGCATAATTTATTCCGTCTTATTGAGAGGTGTCTCACCCAAAATTTAAACATTTCAGGAAACCAAGATAGACAAACAGAGAGAGTACCGAGGGAGAGGACACCACAATACCCTCATAGTTAGGGTAAGTGTTTTTGAGTTGGGGATGTGTTTTGTATGACTCCCAGAGTATTTTGTGGATTTTTGGGGAATGTATATGAATTTGTGTATGTAAGGATGAATAGAACTTTGGTATTTGTATTTGGGATGGTGTATATATTGACTTCCATTATTTGGTATACTTTTATGAGATGGAATGATCACCTGGTACCCTATTTCGGGTTAGGTCATGTTGATATATGGTCTTAGGGATATATGGTAAATGATGGAATATTATTGTTTATTGTTGTATGGAAAAAAATAGTAGAAAATCAGGTCGTCACAGTTTGGTATCAGAGTCTAGGCTGCTAGGTTCTTCAGACTTCAGCGGAATACAATACCAAAGTATAGGAATGAATTTTGATGAGAGTAAAGGGTAGGCAGATTGGGATTTGAGTTAGTCATTGTTGGAGGATAAGATTGAAATTTAGGGTTCTATCTTGGAGCCTGGAGGTAGGAAATTCGTGGTGGTTTCTATGTTTTTTTCTTGGAGTGACGATTTCAGGAAAGTTATAGTAAACTATCGCCAATTCTTGTTTCTGAGTGGTAGGACTGAATCTTAATTGGGAAATACGAGGACATTAAAATGAATGGTTATAGGAGAATATTTTATGGTTTTAGTCAGATGAGTGTATTAGTTGTGTTATGCTGATAGAGTTCTCAGACCGTTTTGTTTCAATTTCAGGATAGATCCTGGGATCAGCAATACAAATACTGGAGGTGATGATGCAGGGCCTTCTAATGTGGGTGGCAGTGATTCGGATGCAATGTTACATAATGTCACCCAGCAAGTGATGGCAGAGATGGCTAAAATTTCAAGGGAGCGGAGCTGCAAGATTGAGCAGTTCACGCATATGAATCTCCCATCATTCTTTGAAGGGGCCGACTCATTTACGGTTGAGGATTGGGTCCAGGAGATCGAGGAGACATTGGCGGTTCTCCCTTGTACAGATGAGCAAAAAGTCTTATTTGCTACTTTTAAGTTGACAGAGGAGGCTAAACGCTGGTGGAGATCAGCGAGATTGTTGGAGGAGCAGAGGCCTAGACCTCTAGCTATGACATGGAGCCACTTTAGGGAGATATTTTTTAAGCGATGCTTCCCCGCTACTACGCGAAATGCTAAAGCGGCGGAGTTTCAGAGTTTTACCCAAGGACATATGATGGTACAACAGTATGCCTCTAGATTCATCGACCTATCTCGTTTTGCTCCATACATGGTGTTAGACAAGGAAAAGAAGGTAAGAAAGTTTGAGAGCGGCCTAAGGCAGGGTTTGTATGAGCAGGTAGTGGGTTTTTAGGTCTAGAATTTTTCAGAGCTGGTAGATATAGTTGTCATTATTAAGACCAGCTTATAGAGAGGGGTTGGGGCACAGAGCCAGAGAAAGAGACCCACGCCTCCATAATTTTAGGCAGGTACCAGTCAAGGGCCTTGGAGGAGGTCGGAGATAGGGGATAGGAGACTGAGCTGTACAAGGTAGACCATTACACCCTCTCCGCCCCTAGGTGCCGCAAGAGACATCCAGGAGAATGCCAGGTCAAAGAGGTGATTTCCTATCGATGTAGTCAACCTGGCCACATAGAGAGAGATTGCCGAGCACCACCAGTTAATGCGCCTACTCCTAGACTATACCGAGGAGATCACCAGGCATCTCGAGGTGGTCAACAGAGGAATATCACCCCGACGCGGGTCTATGCTTTGACACTAGGAGACGCTGAGGTGACAGGTGATGTAGTGACAGGTATGATTTCAATTTTGTCATATAGAGCCATTGTTTTATTTGATTCAGGGGCGACTCACTCTTTCATAGACCGAGAGTTCATCATGTTATGTGGGATAGAAACTCAGCCGTTAGATTTTAGTTTGTCAGTGACTACGTCGACTACGACTGTAGTGTTGTGTAGGAAGGTACTTAGAGACTGTCCAATCAGTATTCAAGGGAGGTCTTTGCCAGATAACCTGGTAGTCCTAGATATGCATGGTTTCGAGGTAATTCTGGAAATGATTTGGCTAGCTGCTAACTACGCTAGTATTGACTGTTATCTGAAAGAAGTGGTATTTAGACTTCTAGGAGAGCAGGAGTTTAGATTTTTGGGGACATGTGTGCATACCCCACCACAGATATTATTAGCCATTCAGGCGAGGAGATTGCTTATGGAGGGATGCTAGGGATACCTAGCCTTTGTAAAGGAAGTGTCAGAAGAGGAGTTAAGGTTAGAGGATATCCCGATAGTGAGGGACTATCCTGATGTGTTTCCCAAGGATTTGCTGGGACTGCCTCCTGATTGTGAGATAGAGTTTGCTATTGACCTAGCTCCGGGAATAGTGCCGATTTCTAAAGCGTTATACAAAATGGTGCTGGCGGAACTAAAGAGTTGAAAGATCAGCTACAAGAATTATTAGAAAAGGGATTCATTAGACCCAGCGTGTCACCCCAAGGAGCACGAGAAACATTTGAGGATAGTTTTATAGGTGCTGAAAGAAAGAAGATTGTATGCAAAATTCAAGAAGTATGAGTTTTGGTTGAAGCAAGTTAATTTCCTCGGACATGTGATATCCAAAGGTGGCATTTCGGTGGATCCGAGCAACATTGAGATAGTAGTGGATTGGAAAAGATCGAAAAATGTACAAGAAGTCAGAAGTTTCTTGGGATTGGCTGGATACTACCGCCGGTTTGTAGAGGGTTTCTCTAAATTGTTAGGACCTTTGACAAAATTGATCAGTAAAGGCATGAAGTTTGAGTGGACCGACGAATGCGAATAGAGTTTTTAGGAGTTGAAGCAGCGACTCATCACTGCACCGGTTCTGACGATTCCTTCAGCAAAAGAAGGTTTCGTAAT
The DNA here is from genome assembly GCF_029873635.1 of Malania oleifera. Classification (NCBI taxonomy): domain Eukaryota; kingdom Viridiplantae; phylum Streptophyta; class Magnoliopsida; order Santalales; family Ximeniaceae; genus Malania; species Malania oleifera. The sequence continues at coordinate 38,406,369 of NC_080419.1, forward strand.
TTACAGTGATGCATCACACAAAGGGCTAAGTTGTTTTCTGATGCATTGAGGGAGAGTTGTAGCATGTGCTTCCTGACAGCTTAAGGAATATGAAAAGAATTACCCTACCCATGATTTGGAGTTAGCAGCGATCGTTTATGCATTGAAAATTTGGAGACATTATTTATATAGGGGTAGGTGTGAGATCTTCATAGATCATAAGAGCCTAAAGTACTTTTTCACACATGAGGAAGTAAATATGAGGCAGAGGAGGTGGCTAGAACTGATTAAAGATTATGACTGCACCATCAGTCACCACCTAGGAAAAGCTAATGTGGTAGCTGATGCTTTAAGCCGAAAATCAGTGGGTTCATCAGTATCAGCAGTGGTGACTCAGCATCCGATCCAGATGAAATTAGAAAGACTTGGGGTGGAACTTGTAAAGGGTAATCACCAGACATTTATTGCCAATTTGGTACCTCAGCTCACCTTACAAGAAAGAATTAAAGCTACTCAGACGAAAGATACGGAATTAGTAAAGATTATGGATAAAGTGTAGAACGGTCAGACAGCAAAGTTTAATATCTCAGATGATGGAGCTTTGAGGTTCCGTACCAGAATTTGTGTACCTACTGACGCTGAAATTAAGAGAATTATTTTAGAGGAAGCGCACCTATCCCTTTATACAATGCATCCTGGAAGCACTAAAATGTATAAGGATCTTCGGGAGTCATTTTGGTGGAGCAATATGAAGAAAGAGATTGATGAGTTTGTAGAGCTGTGTTTGACATGACAGCAGGTGAAAGCTAAGCATCAGAGACTGGCGAGATCATTGCTGCTACTTTACATCCCTAAATGGAAGTGGGAGCATATTTCAATGGATTTCGTCACAGGATTACCGCTAGCGTTGCATGGACAGGATGCCATCTGGGTAGTTTTTGATCGATTGACTAAGACAACCCATTTCCTTCCCATTAGAGTTAACTACTCCATGAGCAGACTGGAAGATTTGTACATACAGGAGATAGTTAGACTGCGCGGCGTGCCAATGTCCATAGTATCGGACTGAGACCCATGATTTACATCTCAGTTTTGGAGGAGCTTGCAAAGAGCCATGAAGTCTCAATTGACGTTCAGTACAACATTTCATCCTCAGATAGATGGATAAATAGAAAGAACTATACAGATACTAGAGGATATGTTGCGAGCTTGTATGCTGAACTTTGGAGGTAGTTAGATACAGTTTATGCCATTGATTGAATTTGCTTATAATAACAGCTACCAGACCAGCATTGGGATGGCACCGTACAAGGCACTGTATGGTAAGAGGTGTCGATCACCGTTATACTGGGATGAAATAGGGGAAAGGCAGATTTTGGGGCCGGAGTTGGTACAACAGACTTATGATAAAGTAAGACTCATCAGATACAAAATCAAAGCAGTTCAGAGTCAGCACAAAAGTTATGCAGATACTCGCCGGCGAGAGTTAGAGTTTGGTGTGGGGGATCATGTATTTTTGAAAGTTGCACTGATGAAAGTAATTATGAGACTTGGGAAAAAGGGTAAGCTGAGCCTTAGGTTTATTGGACCATTTGAGATATTGGAAAGAGTGAGTCCAGTTCCCTATAAGTTAGCGTTACCACCGGTGCTGTCCAGAATCCATGACGTATTCCATGTATCGATGTTGAGGAAGTACGTCCCCGATCCCTCACATGTAATCAGCCATGAGGCACTGGAGCTTAAGGATACCCTGTCATATGAAGAAGTGCCAATGTGGATTTTGGATTGGAAGGAACAATAATTATGCACGAAAAAGATCCCATTAGTAAAAGTACTTTGGCGTGATCACGCAATTAAAGAAGTTTCATGGGAATTGGAGGATAAGATGAGCCAGAAATATCTACACCTATTCAGTGGAACTCAGAGTTGAGCTAGTAAGAGTAAAAGTGAAAGATAATGTATGTTTATTGACTTGTACAATGTAGGATAGTTAGTGTTTTTGGTTTTGGTTATAAATGGTTTTGGGAGAGTTTTCTTTTTATATGAATGACTGTAATCTCCCAAAACCCTCCCTTGTAACAACGGTATTCCTCCGCCATAAGTGAGGATAATTAATAAAATTAGAATGAGTTTTTCCTCAGAGATTGATACATGAGATAGATAGCAAATTTCGACGAGGAAATTTTGTAAGGAGGGGAGGATGTAGAGACCTAAAAAATTTAAATAATAAGAAAAATAAAGAAAATAGGACTTTTGGTTTGGTGTAGACCAAACCGTCAACGACTTCATAGAGATAAAAAAAAATCGTCAACGGTTATATGTTACTGCAGCCGGGTAAATGGGTAAAATAGTTAAAATGATTTGTTTAAAGACCAAACATTCGACGGTTTTAAAGTCCATAAGAAAATCGTCGACAGTTTTGTCTTGAAGTGCATAGTTAAATAAATCTTGCAGCCTCATTTGTTTAAACAAAACATAACTCTCTCTCTCTCTCTCTCTCTCTCTCTCTCTCTCTCTCTCTCTCTCTCTCTCTCTCTCTCTCTCTCTCTCTCTCTCTATCTATCTATCTCTTTACAGAAACGCACAAACACCCTCTCCCTTCTCTCTTTGTTTTCGCTTCGATTTTAGCCCAATTCGATGATCAGATGCTACCACGGGGTCTTGGGAGCGACCCTGAGCAAGTTAATCAAAGTAGATTTTCAATTTAGGCATTTTAGGCACCACTCCAAAGCTAAGGTAAGGGAGATGAATTATCAGTTGTTTTACAGTTTAACTGGTTATTTGGAGTATATGGGCCTTGGAAAATGTGAATGTGATCATTATTCTGAGATTGAGTTGATTGAACTGGGGAAAAATGATTTCAGGGTTTTTGAGCTCCGAACACCGCGGGCGTGAGTTTAGGATCTTCACGGGAATTCTCTTAGTAAGCAGATAGGGGGAATAAATTATAACATATATTTTTGAAAAATTAACTAGTTGATTAAAGTATGTGAAATTGAGAATATGAATATTTTCCCTGTGATTATTATATTATGATTATCAGACAAAATTGTGTGGCATGAGGAATATGAAATAATAGATTTACACTGGGAAAGTGATTGAAATTGAAATATGTGATTTGCACTAAAAAATTATATTATGATATATTTTGAAATGTTTTATTTAGATATGAAGATATGAGAAACTCAGTATTGTTTTGTATAGATATAATGATATGAGATTATGATACAGATATGTTTTTACTGGAAAATGATGAAATGTGATATACATATGTGTTTTATTGAGAAATGATGAAATATGTGATATACAGAAACGCTTTACAAAAATGATGAAATGAGAAATACAAATATGCTTTATACTGAAATGGTGATGTGAGAAATACATATATGTTTTATACTGAAATAATGATATATGATATACACAGAGATGTTTTATACTAAAATGTTGAATTGACATGTATACATATATGAAATGAGATATATCCACAGATATGTGTTATGCAGATATGATGAAATGAGAATTATACAGAAATGATGAGAATGATATAGATTTGATGAGAATCATACAGATATGATGAGATGTATAAACATGATGAAATATGAATATAGAAATGTGGAAATAAGAACCCGGATGGACCATAAATATACAGAGAGCACGGTACCATTACTAGATATTGTGTTAGTGCAACCACACGTCTTGAATAGAGTGTGACGAGATAATTGATTGGGCCTATGTAGAGTAGAGTTATCCCCTGGGGTCCAGACCAGGATTAGGTAGGCCAATTGTACTACAGACACAAACATAGTTTTGATCTAACCTAGTAGGCCCACCATGGTTAGGTCCTACCTTCGGGCCGCACAACCCGGTCATGTGGGGTGAATACAGGACAATGTGATGTGAATATCCTCAAGATGGTTACTCATTATAGACATGAAATTATATGACAGATATGATAAACAGTCATGAACTACAGACGCTTTGTGTTATATACTGGTGGATGCTCATGAGCTAGAACTTGTTTATGAAAAGTGAAAATGAAAGATAATTGTATATCTCAGATATGATGAACAACCATGAGTTACAGATTTGTAGTGCTATATGCTGGTGGATACTCATGGGCTAGAATATGAATATGAAAAATGAGATGAAAAATGGGCAACCATGAGTTACAGACGCATTATGCTATATACTGGTGGATACTTAAGGGCTAGAATATGATTATGAGAAATGAAAGCTTATGAAAGCATGTTGAAATATGATGATGCGAAATGAAAGCTTATGCAAACATATTGAAATATGATGATGAGAAATGAAAGCTTATGAAAACATGTTGATATATGATTTAGAGAAAAGAAAGTTCATGAAACTATGTTTCTATATATATGATTGTGAGTACAAATCTGTATGTTTTTCCCAGTTGATATATTTATTTAAATGAATGTTTTATGATATAACCAAACTCATGTTGCCACACACTGTGAATAATTCATTCCTTCTTATTGAGAGGTGTTTCACCCATAATTTAAATATTTCAAGAAACCAAGATAGACAAGCAGAGAGAGTATCGTGGGAGAGGAGACCATAGTATCCTCATAGTTAGGGTAAGTGTTTTTGAGCTAGGGATATGTTTTGTTTGACCCCCAGAGTATTTTGTGGATTTTTGGGAAATGTATATGGATTTGTGTATGTAAGGATAAATAGAACTCTGGTATTTGTATTTGGGATGGTGTATATATTGACTTCCGCTGTTTGGTATACTTTTATGAGATGGACTGATCACCCAATACCCTATTTTGAGTCGGGTCATGTTAATATATGGTATCAGGGATATGCAGTAAATGATGGAATATTATTGTTTATTATTGTATGGAAGAAAAATGATAGAAAATCGGGTTGTCATAGATTTTGCTTTTACATCGTCGATTTGGACATCTGTCGTTTGGTTATATGCAACCTTTGTTTCTTGATTTCTTTTCACATATATCAACTGCTGACTTTAAATGTGATCTTGCATTCTTGCTAAAAGTCATCGAGTTACTTATCCATTAAGTATGCATAAAAGTTACGTTCCATTTGCTTTAATTCATTCCGATGTGTGGGGTCCCTCTCATGTTTCTACTGGATCTAGTAATCGCTGGTTTGTAATATTTGTTGATGATTGTACTTGCATGACTTGGCTATACTTGCTAAAACACAAAGATGAGGTATTGCATGTGTTCAAATCATTTCATGTCATGGTTCAAACTCAATTCTCAGCCAAGATACAGATTCTCCGGTCCAATAATGGTGGTGAATATGTTAACTGGGGATTCCATGATTATTTCCAATGCCATGAAATTGTTCATGAAACTTTTTGCCCATAGACTCCTTAACAAAATGGTGTTGCTGAACGAAAAAACCGACATATACTTGAAACTGATCGTGCCCTCGTACTTGGCACTGACGTACCCAACTCGCACTGGGCCGATGCAATTACTACAACTGTGCACCTCCTTAACCGTATGTCATCCAAATTTTTGGATTTTAAGACACCCCTATAGGCTCTTTCAACTTATGCATCCTTGCCCACAGTATTAATGATTCCTCCCCGGGTCTTTGGATGTGTAGCTTTTGTACATCTCCATAAGAACCAATGCAATAAACTTGATCCCTGTTCTATTCAGTGTCTTTTTTTGGGGTATGTCAATCGCACTTATGTAACTGTGGATGTAACATTTCTGGAATCCGACACGTTCTACTCTTCCTCAATATCCAATTATTCTCTTTAGGGGGAAATCCAAGTTGAAGAGCAGAATTGGTCAAGGTTTGGCTAGCTGGAGTTTAATGACATAAATACGGTAGTTAATGGGGAATCTTATAAAACTCTAGATGCATCTCCGGAGGATGACATAACTCTAAAAGCAACATCTACACCACCTGAAGCTAAACAAGAATCCCCACCACCTGAAGCTGAACAAGAATCCCCCCACTCCTCAATACATGAAGAGCCATCTCTTGAGAATATCCATGAGGTAAACTCTCTCATTGCACTTATGACTAATAATGATTTGGATACCTTTACTGGTTATATCTTACCTTGTAGGCATAAATAGTGGAAAGCCACCAAATAGGTACTCTCCAGAAATTAAGGAACAAAGGTCAAGGTATCCAATTGCCAACTATGTATCTATAAAGCGACTATCCGAACCTCTCAAAAAATTTGCGCACAAGCTTTCCTCATGCCATGTTCCCGCTAATGATTAGGAAGCTCTAACAGACCCTAAGCGGACCCAGGCTATAAAGGAAGAGATGGAGGCATTACTAAAGAACAAAAAATGGGCTCTTGTGTCATTGCCTAAAAGAAAAAGGACGGTGGGGTGCAAATGGGTGTTCTTCATCAAACACAAGGCAGATGGATCTATCGAATGATACAAAGAAAAGCTGGTGGCAAAGGGCTATACATAAACATATGGCGAGGAAAAGTTCTCACCAGTAGCCAAGTTGAGTACAGTTAGAGTCTTGTTATCTCTAGCAGCAAACCTCAACTGGCTGCTGTACCAATTTGATGTAAAGAATTCCTTTCTTCACAATGATCTTGAGGAGGAAGTGTATATGGATATTCCACCAGGCTACACGACAACCTCAACGAGCATGGTTTGGATGATTTAGCTTGGCAATGAAGAAATATGGTTTTCAACAAATCAACTCAGACCATACACTCTTCTTGAAGTATCAACTGGGCCAGGTAACATCATTGATAACCTATGTAGATGACATGATTATTACAGGAAATGATTCAAAAGAAATTTTGAAACTCCAAAAGTAGTTAGCAACTGATTTTGAGATGAAAAATTTGGGAGGACTCAAATATTTTTTGGGATTTGAAGTGGTTAGAACCAAGCAAGGTATATTTCTCTCCCAGAGAAAATATATACTTGATCTACTATCTGAGGTGGGATTACTAGAGTGTAAACTTGTAGAGACACTAATAGTCCATAACCATAGACTTGGAGAATATCCAAATCAAGTGCCAACAGACAAAGAAAGGTACCAAAGGCTAATTGGAAAATTTATCTACCTCTTATATACTCGCCCATATATTGCTAGCTTATGCTGTAAGTATATTAAGTCAATTCATGCATTGTCCTAGTAAGGATCCCATGGATGTAGTGATTAGGATTCTTCGATACTTAAATTCATCTCCTGGAAAAGGACTTATGTTTTCAAAGAATAATCATCTAAGGGTTGAAGTATATACTGATGTAGATTGGGTAGGGAATATCTTGGACAGAAAGTCCACTTCAGGTTACTTCATGTTTTTTGGAGGGAATTTGGTTACATGGAGAAGTAAAAAACAAAAGGTAGTGTCATTATCAAGTGCAAAAGTCGAATACCATAAAGAATGGCTAAGGGTCTTTGTGAGCTCCTCTAGCTAAGGAGATTATTGACTGAAATTTGCTTTGCTCTTAATTCTGAGATGGATTTGTTCTGTGACAATAAGAAGGCTATTAATATTTCTCACAACCCTGTCCAACGTGATCACACAAAACATGTGGAGGTAGATTGACATTTTATTAACAAAACCTTGAGACCAAGATAATTCGTTTTCCATTCGTAAAGTCTAAAGACCAATTAGCTGACATACTTACAAAGGCAATATGCAGTAAGAACTTCCACAACTCACTTGACAAGTTGGGCATAAGAGATCTATGCACCAACTTGAGGGGGAGTGTTGGCGTAAACTGTCATTAAATTAGAGAGATTATAGGGATGAACCTTGAATGTAAATCCCTTATTTTAAGGGTCACCCTTTATTCTAGTCATAATCTTTGTATATTCAAATATAGGTCTCAATAATCTTCTATATATGTGTATCCTTATCTCTCTCTCTCTCTCTCTCTCTCTCTCTCTCTCTCTCTCCCTCTCTCTTTATATATATTTATATATATATATATATATATATATATATATATCACACAAAAGAATGTTGCCACGATCAAAGAAACTTGAAAACTCACAATGACATTTAGGCGGTTCGAAAGTTGAAAATAGTAAAATAGATTTATAAAAAAAATTACTTTTTCATGTTTGGTTATACGGAAAATAAGAAAGAAGATAAATATTAAAAAATCAATAAATATTAAATATTTACAAGTGATTAATATTTTTTTTCAATGTTTTTTAATCACAGATGAAATACAATAAAAATAAAAATAAATTTCCTTCTTATTTTTGTTTCATTTTTCTTTTGCAAACAAACTCTTGATCTAAACACACCAATAGGTACCGGCTGGAACTAGAAAAATATTAAGGAAATGAAACAAAAGTATGAAATATTTTACTTTTTCATATTTGGGTATCAAGACAAATGAAAAAAAAGAATTAAAAAGTCATACCAAATTAAAGAACACAAAATTGATTTTAATTGGACATCACTAACACTTGCTTTCTTAATTTTAATTATATTAAAATAAATTTTATAATATTTAATAGATAGAGTAAATATAATCAATGAAAGTTTCCTTCTGTTTTTACGAAACATCTTTCTTGAACCAAACATACTAATTGAATCAAGAATTTCACAAGAAGAGGAAAAAAAAATTTACGAGTGTTTTGGAGAATGCATTTCAATGCTTAGATTTTAAGTTTTGTATATTTGAATTAAAGAAAATATAAAAAGTTGGGGAGTATAGTTTTGGACCTTAGATTTGGATTAAATGAATTTAGATAAACTTAAATAAAATTTTATGTTACATTTTATTCAAATTTAATATAAATCTAAATCCAAAACAACTTCAAACTATTTTATATTAAGAAAAATCAAAGCTAAAATCATGTAGATTTATTTATATGTTTGGTAGGTAAGTGAATTGGTTTCTTTCTTTTCCATCCAGGCTGTTGATGCGAAGACATACATATTACATACCTCTACCAACTCTGCACTTCCATACTCTTCTACAATTCCAGCAAGCTGTGCGCTGTCGCAGTGATAAGGCAAGTTTCCAAAGTAAAGCTTACAGTTGGCCGGGGCCTCCGCTTCCCCTTCCCTGGACACCTCCCCTGCTTCCTCCGCCTTCTCGTCCATTTCCTCTTCCACCTCGGCGGTTGTGGCGTCCACCGCCTCCTCCGCTGCCGCCTCTTCCTGCGCGATGGTTGCGGAGATCCTTGGGAGGCGCCATCTGTGAGAGGCGGCGGTAATTGCAACTGGGTCAATCAGCTGGTATGAGCTTGACACAGACGCTGCTTGTAGCACCCGCGTTGATGCAAGTCTAAGGAGGGAATCCGACTGCCAGAACTGTTTGGAGTGGATGCATTTGAGCGTGTTAATGGCAGTGGAGAAAGAAGAGCCCACGGCCACCGCGGTCGCAGTCATGTTGCCGGAATTTGCTTCTCGCTTCAAGCGGCGACGGTGACGGTGACGGTGACGGTGGCGACGGTTGCGGTGGTGAGAGGTGGTTGAATGTTGAGAGAGAACAGGGATTGGGCTGAGAAGAGGCTAAGCCTTAAGGTGATGTGGGTTGATGGCATCCAATGGTAGTGGAGAACAGAGATCCCTTTGGACTTTGTAAGGATAAGGTTCCAGTGTCGCGTGGAGAGTGGGCTGGCTTTTGTTTTAGGGCGCTGCAACAGGGTCTCTGCCAAGCAGTCCTAAATCAAATAATCGCAAGACTGCTAGAATGTATGATGTATGAAATGCATTAAGTTTTATTTTATTAATACAAACCGTACTACCCATACAATGCAAAAATAGTATATTTTTATTTTATAGAATTAATTATTTAATTTCTCAATTTCTATCTCTCTTTTTTTCTTCTTATAATTCAATTAGTTTATCTATGTTTTTAACATGTTTTTTTTTTTTTGTTTTTTATTTGTCAACCAAGCCCAAAATAATTTACTATTTTTTTCTCTTATGGTCATTTTTATTTTTATTTTTATCACCCAAAATTCTAATCTAGATAGAGCCCTTCGAATCCCCTAGGCAGCACCAAATTGGAGGATTTGACTAGTGCCACAACTTTCTCATGATAAATCAAGAATTGGCCTTTGTGGCATATCCCACAATTCCCTTATGAGCATTTTTGTCATGCTCTTATAAGAACATTCATTAATGATAACATTTCTTGGGCTTATAAGGCTAATTTTGTAACGACCTGCTTAAATATTCATTTAATATAACATAATTAATAACAAAATCAACCCGAACCCGTGAGTATCGGGGACACCTATCATATATAACGGAACCTTAACAACAGTAAATGTAAATCACATTCATCAAGAGTCTATTATATTCCTCAAAGATACTGTATTTATATACAATCTCCAAAACAACAGAATAAACCTAGGATCTTACAACAAAAAGCTCTTGATCCTAGGTCAAAATTTATCCTTCTAGTAAGGAATCTCAACTCACTCAGCGATAGCCCTAACTTGCCAATTTCTTCGGGTTTCCTGAAATAATTTAAACTTGGGGTAAGACACCTCTCTGTAAGGGTAGATAAATTAAAATCAGATGTGTGGCAACATGAATATTTATGTTGTAATCCATATACCGTACATTTCACATAGCATAAAGCATAAATCATAATATGGTTAGTTATACATATAATTTCATACTTCCAAGTAATCATACTAATAATGTATTATCTGATATAATCTGTAATACAGAAAACTACCCTAGATGAATAGTTAGTTGATGTCATGTATTACCCCCCATGATGGGTTGTGTAACTCGAAGGCGGGACCCGACAATGGCTGGCCGACCACTGCCGAGTCAAAAATGTCTGTAAGTACGATGGGTCCGCCACACCTTGGTCCGGACTGTCAGGTGGACGTCTACACTCTACACTGAAAGCCACATCGACTATCCATCTCCCACCCCATCGTAGGGTGGTTAGCACCATTTTGATCATAGATATTTGATCTATAAGTTACGGTACTGTGCTTCTAAAACTGAACTAAACTAACATCCGAGTTCTGATAACATATAGTACATAAACATATACTGTTAATCGTAAATCAAATAATAACATGTTTTGAATCTTATATTAACATAATAATTACGACCTCGCTCCGAAAAACATGAATAATTGCAGCCTTGCGCCGAATAGCATGAATAATTGCGGCCTTGTGCCGATCATCAATTACAACCTTGCGCCAAACATATCATGTATTCTGAAATCATAATTTACTGTGGTTATCATGTTATTCTTGAAAATATTTGTGAACATGCTTTATCTTGTAAATCTAACTTAACATGGTATATATATATATATATATATATATATATATATATATATATATATATATATAATAATATTCATGCCACACGAATTGAATGAAACCGTATATTCGGTTATGAAATCACGTTTCCTGTACAATTGCAGTATTTTCCTAAACTTACATTTTCTCAATTATACTCATATATAATCACATGCTTTCTGAAAATTATTCTACTATTAAATAATAGTAATTTTACTGAAAAATAATTATTTTAATTTATCCCCTTACCTAGCAACTGAAAAGCCCATCTATAATATTGGTCTTACACCCGTAGGAAACCCTAAGCAATACCCTAAAAATGATAATTCCTAGAACTAAACTTTAGTATTTATTCGAGGTCATCATTTCCTTCAACTTTGGAAAGACCAAATTTCGAATAAAAAGTCTTACCTCAACTCAAGGATGAATTTCAACGGTGTTCCACCGACGATCCGCTCCAGCAGATATGCAGAGAACTTCTCTAGGAGCGTCGTGGTGGCTTCAGATCCTCGAACCGATAGAAATTTGGTCTGAAATTGAATAAAGAAGGGTGGAGAACCGAAGGGAGGAGAGAGAGAGGGTTCTGCGCCGAAAATTATGCTTAAAAATGAAGTTCAAGCTATTTATACACTAGCCTTCATCGACGAGCCACGTCATCTCGTCGACGAGGTCAAGAAGGCTCCTCGTCGATGAACTCTCCCCTTCGTAGACGAAATTCAGAGTTGTCCAAAAACCCCTCTCGGTATCTTCTCGTCGACGAAGCTCACCCTCGTCGACAAGACCCTATGTTATCCTTGTCAACGAATCCCCTGTATTCGTCGACGAGTCATTGATCTAAATTCCTCAATTATTACTCACAAAGTGCATTGTCATTAACGAACGCGCTGCCTCCTTTTGTTTCTGTTTCCATTCCCCTCCCTTTTATTATTAAAATACCATTATTATTCGGGTCATTACATTCTTCCCTCCTTATAAAATTTCATCTTCGAAATTTACTATTCATATAATTCATCATCCCTTATTAGGCAAAATTGTCTACTTATTTTATTACTACCCTCACTTATGGCAAAGGAATACCATGGTTACATTTCAAGTCCTGGGAGATTACATATACCAAAAGAAAATTTCCCCCAAAACTAAAATACCAATTACTAACTAAAGCATTACATGTACCTACAAAAAAAATATTACATATTTACTCACATTTCTTAATCATGTATGAACTTCTTAGAATAATTGCAGGTATTTCTATTCGATCTGTTCCTCGAGCTCCCAAGAAGCCTCTTTTACTACATGATTCCTCCATAGAACCTTTACTAGAGGAATCTTCTTATTACGTAGTTCCTATTCCTTTCTGTCCAGAATCTGCACCGGTACCTCCTCACTTACTAATCATAAGTGAAACAAATAATTAACATGTTCGATTGATTATTAGTCAACATAGTATGACTAATAATCAATTGAATTTCAATAATTGTTTTGTCTCACATATACGATGAGACATGAATGTATAGTAACCATTCTTGAACAGGTCTAAGTTTCAATGAACACAAGAAATGACAGTAATTAATTTGACCGTTTACTTCATATGACATTTAGTTCTTGGTATTTCATTGTATTTTATACATTGTTGTTCCAAAGATTTTCTAACCGTGCACAATCTCAAATGAATGCACAATCAGGATAAAAAAAAAAAAACACTTATCTGCCTACCTTATCTGTGTAAGTAACATCCATATAAATTCCAAAAATAGCTAGAAAAACGTAATGATATTGTGAATCAAAAAATACAGGTAGAAACCAAAAGCCCCATGTATTTTCATTAATTTCAGAGGCAATACAATATAGATAGACACATCGAAGCACGCGTACAACCATTCAAAAGCATGGTAAAATAGAATATAATAATAAACAAATAAAAGAAAAAGAAATAAAATAAAAGCAAAGGGTGCATGAGCACAGTACATAAGCAAAAGAGAAAGCGCATAAAAAGATCACAAGCATCTAGTCTATCCTAATCAGAGTCAGAATTAGAATCGAAGTTGCACAAGCAACAAGATGAGGCTACTGCTCTAGTGGCGTCTCGGTCCCATGCCATTTCCTACAGAAGACGACACAATTTAGGAGTAAAAGGGGAGGGTGGTGGTTCCCTATATGGACGTGGCCTGAGGACTTGAGGCAGCAAACGGTCAGGAATTTCTGCCGAAGGTGGATTATCATAATCATACGACATGGTCGGCCTAATCGTACGAAACAACACCAGATGAGCAGACATGTCCTCTATAAGCCCTGGGATAACATTCGAGGACTGCTCTCTAATGGGTGGCGCATCAGAACGTGTCAGGAGCAACTGCACATCCTCAAGAGTTGCCCTTGGTGCTCTCGTCTCATTCGAAATCCTTTCGTGCTCACTTAGTACAGCTCGACCCCTGGAAGAAGACTCTTCCCTCGACGGGTCCTAAACCCTCTGCCGCTTTGAGGCTGCCTGAGGATTCCTTCGCGGAGGCATTGGCTAGTAAAGAGGAAACCCTACGATTTAAGTTCAAAACAATTTTTTTTTTTTTTTCCGAGGGGCATACTTAACAATAACATTATTTAAAAATATTCACACCTACTTATCAAAAAAGTTCATATAAATTTAATTTCAAAACTCATTTACTAAACCAAATAAAATCATTAGTGATGGCTTAGGTGAGCACTTCATTTTAATATATATATATATATATATATATATATATATATATATGATTATAATATATTAATTCATAAATAATAAGGTAAACATTTAAACTATTTAGGGTGAGTTTGATGCCCCTCTTTTGTCTTGTCATTTTTAAAAGATAATGATAGGTATAACTTTTGGTATAATTTTTTTAGTTTCTAAAAATCAACTTTTAGTTTTTTAGAAGTTTCAAAATTAAAAATTGAAAAGCTAAAAGCTAATTTTTTTCACGAACAAATTATTTTTTATATTTTTGTCCTTAATTTGCTTCTAATGGAGCAAATTTATAGGACTTTAAATTTTTAAGCTTATATAGAGCCAAAATTTTGATAAGTTAGTACCTAAAAATTGATCATGAGATTTAAGACACATAATTAATTTTTTTAAAAAAATAGTAACGTAATTTTTAACACATGAACTTAATAATAGTAGCTGTATTTAAATTTTTGTTAGTTTGAATCATATATAAAATGTCAAAAAAGAAGGATAATGCCAAAATTTTGAAAATGCATAATTGATCATGTGATTTAAGAGGCATACTTTCTTTTTCTTTTCTTTTTTTTGTAAAGAAATGATCCTGTAATAATTGCTTAGACTTGATTGAATAACTGTAGACAATGCATTGCTAATGAAATTAATGGAGGACTACATTTAGCACTCATGGAGGCCCACAGCTCAATTTTCCTACGGTTTCCTATCCCACGGACATGAACAACTTCTTAAGTTGGAGGCTACAATGTCTTTAATTGGGTCATTTTAAATTTACAATTATTTGACAACTTTTTTCTAAGATTGTGTTTCAAAGCATAAATTGTGAACTTTCATTTTGTATTTGTATCTAGTTGGACAAAATTAGTTTGTCCAAATCCACAAATGCAAATCGACTGAAATAAAAGCTCCCAAATACAGGGTAAATGTGTATTATAATTTGTAGAGACTTTAATGAAGTGGCCTCACCTCTGCAGCTACTCCTATGCAGCATTGCAACCACATCAAACTCTCTTACAGATAGGGTTTGATTCATACTCTAAACTATGACATGGTAGGCGCATGACCTAGTAATTTCTCTCCCCCATTTGAAACAAACTTTTTATTTTTAAAAAGAGAAGCTTCATTATGTGTCACAAGTGTCTATTGTAGGATATCAAAAAAGCAATAAATTACATGATTTTTATTTGGATTGATAAACTACATTTTTACATTACTAATAGAGTAGTTATTGCTGGCAGTTTGATTATTTTGGTAGACATGTAATCATTCAAATATACATGTAGAAGACTTTCATTTGATGGAAGATAATTTTTAACTATAAATTTCAAGATCCTAGCACATAAATATTTTTTTCTTTGCTTTCGGGAAATATGGAATTCAAAAGGGAACTGACTTTTCAAAATAGTAAAATTATGAAATGTATACTAATTTTAATTATTACTAAGAGTCAAATATCTAATATGCATATGTAGGAATTTTGCGTTGGGAGAGAATTAATTGCTTTAAACCTCTACTTATATGACATTTTTCAGGTTAATTATTAAATGTGGCATAAACAAAATATGAGATCCTATTTGACCTCTAGTTGTGCAACATGTTAGCGGTAGGATGGCTGGAATTTTGGATGAGGAAAAACATTAATTAGTTAATTCATAAAGCATGTACAACCAAAAAATGTACATGTTCCTTTCATCTGATAATCCAAACATTGGGTTAATATTGCTAGATATTTTGAGACTGTAGAAATGTCAATAGAAAAACGAAAATGCAGAAGAACAAATAATAGGTGTTTTGTATTTGTGTATTGAGAATCATTCATAGCGAACTTTACTATTAAACTCAGATTGTTACTTATGAAAAATTTTAAGGGAATGTGACAAAGAATGTCAATTCTAAGGAGAGAAAAAGCTTTTATATCTTAAAATGACATTATCGTCTTTTATGATAATAACAAAAATAAAAAAAATAAAAATACCAAATTCATTCTAAAATACTGGATACATTCTAATAATTTCGCTACCTTTTTTAAAAATCCAAACCCGAATGACAATGAACCATTTATACTTTCAAGAAATAAAATGACTAAACTAGAATTTTCAATTTCACTCGTATTCATTCCAAATTCTAAACTAGACAAGGGTTAATTTAGTTGTGAAAATAATTCTTATGATGAGAAAGATCATGATTTCAAACAATGTAAATTTATTTAACTAAATAATTAAGAAATTAAAAAAAATTAGCAAATCAAGTCTCCCTAGGCTCTTCCCCAAACAAACCATAAAGTACCAAGCTTTTGGATTTCAGGGGCCCAAAATGTTGTGTAATTTATTTTACATTGCATTTTCTATCTACATCTAATATATTAAAAATGAAAGTTTATATGGGTATAATAAGTTTGGTTTGAACAATTTTCTTTGTAAAATCCCACACCTAAATTGAATTATTTGGCTCCTAATATTTATGAACCAAACTAAACCAAATGATGGTCTAAATTCAAGCTGAACCAAATATTCAGTTCAACTTAGTTTGTGGGTGTCAATTTGGTCTTGTAATGGGGCTTGATTATGCCTACCAAAAATTAAAGCGGGCCTTGTTAATTTATGCAAATAGATTCACAAATGAACCCAAGGCCCAAGCACAAGCCCGAGTTGAGGACCCAGAATCCTAGGAAGGCAATTGCATTGAAATCGAATTGAGCTCCTACGATTCAATAAAGCTCATTACACAACATTTTGGGCCCCTCAAATGCTTCCACTTCATTGATTATCTTGTGGGCAAGCTCAAATTTTTACAATCAATAAACATAAAAAATTGATAAATAAAAAAACACACACACACACAAAATTCTTCAAATCCCAGAAACATTCCTTGAAGGTTGGAATGCTTTTGCCGGTTGATCTCCTTTGCGAAGGTGGCGGACTCGGAGTGTTAGCGGTGGTGACAAAGAGATGGAGAGACTGATAGAGAGAGACCGAAGAGATTGAGGGATGGAGAGACGAAGAGAGAGGGAGAGATTGAGCGATGGAGAGAACAGAGAGAGAGAGAGAGAGAGAGAGAGAGAGAGAGAGAGAGAGAGAGAGAGAGAGAGAGAGACCGAAGAGACGAAGAGAGAGGGAGAGATTGAGCGATGGAGAGATAGAGAGAGAGACCGAAGAGACGAAGAGGGAAGGAGTGATTGAGAGATGGAGAGACAGAGAGAGAGACCAGAGAGATGAAGACACGGGGAAAGATTGAGAGATGGAGGGAAATAATGAGGGTTGGACGGAAAGCAATCAGATTAAGGAATCCACGTGCGGTTGTTCACTGTCAGACTATTAGTGACGAATCTTAAAATTCGTCACTAATAGTGTTTAATAAATTTTTATTTTTTTTTAAATAAGGGAAGTATTAGTTACGGTTCTCAAATCCGTCACTAATAATGGGTCAATAGTGATAAATTTGTATATTCATCACTAATAGTCTGAAACAAAAATTTTTATTTATTTTTAAATAAGGGAAGTATTAGTGACGGTTCTCAAATCCGTCACTAATAAGAGGACAATAGTGCCGAATTTGTATATTCGTCACTACTAGTTTGAAACAAAAAATTTTAGTTTTTTAAAATAAGGGAAGTATTAGTGATGGTTCCCAAATCCGTCACTAATAATGGGCCAATAGTGACGAATTTTTATATTCATCACTAATTCTCTAAAACAAAATTTATTTATTTTTTTAAATATGGGAAGTATTAGTGACGGTTATTTAATCGTTGCTAATAATTAGCTAATAATAATGAATTTGTATATTCGTCACTAATACTCTGAAACAAAAATTTTAATTTTTTTAAAATGATTATAGTGACGGTTATTTAATTATCACTAATGAATATCTTTTAGTGACGGATTTAATTCGTCACTAATACCGCAGAAATCGTCGCTAATATTTTCCCACGATAATTTCTGCACGAAAAATGTTTTCCCGCAAATTTTTTTTTTTTCAATTTTTAGTGACGAAGTTATTAATGACGGATTCATTTCATCACTAATAGTGCTGTATTAGTAACGGTTACTAGAACCGTCACTAATACCCACTTTTAGTGACGAAATTGAATCCATCACTAATAAATTTGTCACTAAAAACCAGCTTTGTTGTAGTGACCATATTAGTATACCGAGCAAGTTTTCGAATTTCTCATCTTGACTTTTGAAAAACAATTAATTCTTGTTATTGTAAAGATTCTCGAATTGAAATCTCCTCTTCTTGTACACTATTCCCCACCATAACTAGAGAGTTACATCGTGTAGTCTTATTTTTCATTGAGTTTTCCAAAATTGTCTCAACCTCCACCTTTTTTGTTGAGTACCACTGGTTTTCTCTTCAATTAGTGACTCATTGCGTATTGTTTTTTTCATCATCGCAAGTTCATCAAAAGTCACATCCCTGTTTAAAATCATTTTTTTTTTTGTCTCAAGTCACCAAAGACGGTATCCTTTGACTCCTGCACTTATCCCCAAAAGAACAGTAAATAGAGCAATTTAATCAAACATACATGCACCAGAGAATAGTAAATTAAAGGTGACACGTAGAAATGTTATCGAGGTTCGGCCAATTGCCTACGTCCCCACCTTGGCTAACAAGCATAGGGATTACCACTATACTTGCTCACTTAAACGGGTGGAGTGACACCTATACAAACCAGGTCAATTAGCACAGGGCTGACCTCAACCTTTACAACCAGGTCAATTAGCACAGGGCTGACCTCAACCTACACAATCCTTACTGGGCTGGATTATCACCCCCTCAGGCCATGCTTGGAAATACAACAGTATTCGCTCAAATAAATGGTACAGAAATAGTGCTTTCATGTAAAGGAGATGTGTACCCAAATATGTACATTCACATACACATCAATAACATGGATATAGTGTAAGCTCAGTGATGCTAGTTTGGTGCAATCAACCCCCAATCACAATATAATCAGTATGATGCTCAACGGTGTTCAACACAAGCAATATCTTGGAATCTAAGCAAGGTGTTTCAATAGCACATCAATATTCCAAGTATACGAATTAGATAATCAAACTAGTTTAAGAAAGTTTCCTACAAAGTAATATGCACAAAACTAGTTTGAAAATATTTGCTTGTTTGAAAGAATTTTTGCACACCAAAAATCAAGCTATTGGACACTTGCAACAAAGATGCAAATATCTTAAGCTTACTTGGTTTATCCCCACACAAGATTTATAATGAGCAAATTTGTGGGATAAACCTAAGCTAAAACTCCCCAAAAGAAATATCTCAATCACACAAACAAGTGGGAGTTTTTAGCAAAGTATAACAATCATGATCACACAAGAAGAACTCTCACAATCTCAGATTATATCAAAGGAATGAAAGTTTGAGAGTATTTGGCCAAAAAATGTATTTTCAAAAGAGAGGATATTTTTGCTAATCACTTTGCTAATCTGCTGCTAATTTTGCAAATAGACTCATATTTATAGTCAGGGGTAAAAATATAACCGTTTGGGATATAATGGGAATAATTAGAAAAGATTCAAAATGTTTAAACACCATTAACCCCACATAACCCAATTTTACCGTGGTTAAATAATTTTTAACCCACCGAGGTTCGGGTGGTTGAACCGAGGTTTGGTCGGCCTAACAAACACAGTAATAAAAGTAATTTAAATGAGTTTGGTCGCCCGTGTCTTGGTTCGGCAACCCGAATCAAAGTCAGTAGCATTTCTTCGTAGGTTCAGGTGCCCGGTCCATTTTTCGGTGGCCCAAATCCATGTGTTTGGTCGCCCGAGGCTATTTTTGAACTAAATGGCTCGGTCGCCCGAGTTGGTGGAATGTCCCTTTCAAAGGGTTCAGGCGCTCGAGAAAGATATGTGTATTATAGTTCAGTCGCCCGAGAGCGTGGTCAACATTTTGACTTGTCAACATTCGGGCGCCCGAGGAGTTTTGAACTCCAAGGGTTCGATCGCCCGAGCTCTCACAAAATCCCTAATATTTTTCAATTTAATCACATATTTTAACACTCCTTTATATTATATGA
Source organism: Malania oleifera (assembly GCF_029873635.1). Lineage (NCBI taxonomy): Eukaryota > Viridiplantae > Streptophyta > Magnoliopsida > Santalales > Ximeniaceae > Malania > Malania oleifera. The sequence goes on from NC_080419.1 coordinate 38,426,339, forward strand.
TATGTGTGTAAGTGTTGGGACCTAAGGTCTTATTAGGGTCATTTCAAGGGCCGTTTTGAGATAGTCCCAAAAATTCGGCGTTGGTCGACCAGAGGGTGCCCTAAGATCATTTAGCCCCTATGGGGTCATTTTGAACTTACCATATATCCAACATACATGATGTACAGGTAAGATAAATACAGACCACATCCTACGTTACTATTATAGAACCATATTACAAATATTGAATTTATAATTAAAAATTAAAAGGTCTTCAGGGTTTTCTAGTTGTTTCAAGTGTCATTCCTTGAAATATTCATTTGAGCCTGTATATACACTTGAAAACTATCAAATACCTAAGTATTTGTCATTATCAAAATCGAGCGTGACCTATAGGGTCAACATGGGGCAAACAAAGAAAAAATTCAAAACAACTTTTTCTACCAATGTGGGACAAAAAGCATCTACTAACCCCCCCATAGTAACTAAGTCACTCTTTCTCACAGGTGCACTATGTGGCCTATGTTGCAAGTGTCCATACAATTTGAGTCATCCCTCCCTTATCTTATCTTCTATAGGAGCCACACCTAACTTATCACGAATATGTTCATTCCTTAATTTATCTTTCAATGTTATACCACTCATCTATCTAAGCATTCTCATCTCGATAACTTTTACTTTTTGGATATAATGTTTCTTCATTGGCCAACATTCCGATCCATATAACATAGCTGGTCTTATAGCTGTCCTATAAAACTTCCCTTTCAATTTTAAAGGTATTCTACGATCATAGAGCACACTTGAAGTACTTCTCCATTTTACCCAACCTACTTTAACTCTATGTATTGATCCAAGGTATCGAAATCTACAAGTGCTATTTATTTCTTCATCATCAAGTTTAACTTTGTCTCCAATATTCCGCCTATAATTACTAAAATTACATTTCATAAATTTCGTCTTATTTTTACTTATCCTAAAGCCTCTAGATTCTAAAACTTCTCTCCATAATTCTAACTCAACCTCTACTCTGTCTCTAGTTTCGTCAATTAATATAATATCATCTGCAAACAACATACACCATGAGACCTCATTTTGAATACTCTTAGTCAATTGATCCATCACTAAAACAAAAAGATAAGGATTCAAAGCAGATCCTTGATGTACACTTATGGTGATTGGAAATTCTCTAATTTCTTCATCTATAGTCCTTATACTAGTAATTACTCCATCGTACATATCTTTACTGACATCGGTATACTTACTACATACACATTTTTTTTTTCTTCTAAAACTCACCATAAAACTTCTCTAGGTATCCTATCATATACTTTTTCAAGGTCAATAAATATCATATGCAAGTTCCTATTCTTTTTCCTAAACTTTTCCATTAATTTTCTTAAAAGATAAATAACTTTAGTGGTAGATTAGGAGATATAAAAGTTTTTTTTTTTTTTAATTTAGTGTGGGAAAATACCATCATCTAGGGCAATAAGGAGTTCCTTAAAAGTGGTTGTACTTTTTAAAGGACTTATTCTTATGACAAATAAAACACACTTACTAGGTAACTTGGGTGAGGGCAAAAACACTGCCAAATAGCATGGCATCATATCCAATAAATTTATTTGTTTTTTCTCCACGTAAAATAATTATTACATTTGACTATCTAAGTGTTATCCATTTTTATGCAATTAATCAATTTTAAAGTTTGAGCGTTTTCATGTTATTGGTATGGCTCAAGGAAATTTTATTCACTTAATCACTTTACATTACTGGCAACATCCTTAGATTTTAAATAATTTTTAACTCATAGTTATCTATTTGAATAAACTTTCTCATAATCACTTAGAATTCAATAATTTGTTTATTTCACGAGCTAAGCTCCAAATTTTTACCATTCATTCATTGACTATGAATTTTCACTAATGTTGCATTTGAGGATATGAATTTTGAGTCATGAATTTGAATTTATTTAGATTTTGATATTATTTAATTCAATTTTGTTTTACATTTTTGTTGGAATTTTATATGTGATCTTTCACAGTCAAGGAGGAAGAAGAGGAAGTCGGACTAGAGGTGACCAGCGACAAAACCTGGTGGTGGCGCGGTAGAGCAAGGGTTTGGCGACACTGTGACTAGGCGACTAAACCTGGTGGTAGTGCGGTAAGCAAGGGTGGGCGACACTACAACGTTGAAACTCTAGCCAGTTTGTGAGGAAGAAGATCAACCCCACCTAATTGAACTTGTTGACTTGTTTGGTTAAACGGGAGTCGGTCGACCGACCGACCAACTGTTTTTTGTTTTTCATTTGTTTGTCATTTAAATTCGTCAAATATAGGTTTAAAATAGGTAAATCCATATATATATATATATATATATATATATATATATATATAGAGTAAGAAAAATTCAAACTTTATTTTCAAATAATTTTTATGTTATTATTAACCTCCCCCAAAATTTGGCAAAAAACAATTACCTCCAATTAGATTTCAAAAATTCTAAGATTATCCCCTGAGATCTTAAGAATTTCAAAAACCTCCCTGGAGATTTGTCAAAAAACATAAATCTCCCCTTATATTTTATAAAAACACAAATTTTTTTAGAAGAGATTTGTGTTTTCTTGACAAACTTCAGGAGAAGTTTGTGTCATTTTTTAAAATCTCAAGAGGGGCTTGTGACATATTTGAATATCAGGAATATGTCTTTATTTTTTTGTCAAATCAAATCTCAAGAGAGTCGAGTGTCTTTGATTCTAAGTATATTATTATTATTATTATTATTATTATTATTATTATTCACTAAAAGATTTAAAAAATGAAAGAATTGAAAACCAAAAAAAAAAATGGTTTATTTATTATTATTCTTATTCTTTTTTTCTTATTATTATTGCAACCTTTCTTAACTATTAATAGTAATAAATTTTTTGTATTATTTATGTTTTCAATTTTACTATTGAAAATCATTAAAATTTCATTAAAAAATACAAAAAATTGACAAAAACTCTCAAAAACTTTAGAATGGATTTATAGAGTTTCTAAACTTTCTTTTGTAATAGAGCAGAGTTTTGAAATTAATCAAAATGGCGAAAGAAAAGTTAAAAGTCAAAAAGAGTCGCGTCATACATAAAATTTTGAGCTTTTCTTGTTTTTGTTTCTTACATTAAAGTATAGAACCATTTTAAATAAAAAATTTAAAAATTAAATTTACTTTATTATTTTTTTAAGATTAGGCAAGCATTGCGCGTGATTTTGTTTCCTCAATTTAGAAGTTATAATTCTTTCTTTCTTTGTTAGTACATTTTTTTTTTTTTTATTACATAGGAAGTACAGCCTCCAATAAGCCCTTCAGACCTCTTGGTGCGGCAGTAAACCTATGGATCAGTGTCCTCCCCCTAGGTCTCGCTGATCAGGTAAATTCCGGAATGCAGATACGGCTTCTGTGGTTAGTATATCTTATTTGATGCAACTTTAACGTATTGAATGTTTACATTCAAGACTAAGCAAGCCCTGCATGTGATTTTATTTCCTCAAGTTTAGAAGTTATAATTCTTTCTTTCTTTCTTTTTTAGTACGTCTTATTCGAGGTAATTAACTTTAACTTATTTGAATGTTTCCTTTAAGTGTGTAATTGTGTTATTTGTCTTAATATCTTGACTTGCCTTTTCTTGCATTATTTGATAAATTTCTCTTAATTGTATGATTTATTTTCATGAGTTTAATTTTGTTTAACAAGAAACAAAATTCTTAATCAATCAATTTGATGATAAAATCTTGAAGTGGTGTGCTAACGTTCTTTCAAAATTATCAATATTAGGAAAGTTTTATGAGTTTTCAAATGATTATAGATGAAACACTTTTTCAATATAAAAATCTAATATGAAGAATTAATAGTCATAGATGATTCATGTTTGAAATTTCAAAAATTTTGTGATATTATTTACGGAATGAGTGTATTATGGGCGCGAACACCTTCTCTTTACATAATTGTAGTCCTGAACTTGGCTCTAATTCATAAATCATCTACACTTGGTTTAATTAGGTGTTCTAATCCTTTTTTTTTTTTTTGAATTACGCATCGGGTATCCACGTGTCCTTTTTACGGTCTACGTGATTAATCTTGCGCCTCTTGAAGTTGACACCACAACTCCAAAGGGAGGGTAAATTTAGGAGTTTAGGGGCGGAAACAAACCCAAGAGGATTTGAATACCTAACCTCATGAGAGGTACTCCCGCAACCCGCACTACCACCTGAACCACACCCTGGGGGTAATTAGGTGTTCTAATCTTAACTATGATAAAGTAGGTTTATAGTGATTCCATTGATACAAGTTCTTATCCATATTTCAACCCTATCTCATGTTTTGTCGGGTTGACACAATCTTATATTTCGGTTTTTATAATTTATGAAGGATTGTGAGAAACACTTTTTTTAATATTTTCTAAATTTCTAAATTATTATATAATTTTTAAAAAATTAAAAAGCAATATCATTTTTGTAATTATTTAGAAATCTACAAATGTGAAAATAAAAATTATTTTTTACAACTAAACTAAGCTTTTATTTTTTAAAATTTTAATACAAATATTAAAAATAAAAAAAATAAACTGCATTTTTTTTCAAAATAAAAAATAAAAAATAAAAATTAAAAAGCATTTTAAGTAACCAAATTATTTGATTCTCAAACTTTTATATCAAGGATAATTCATGTTCCAGTTCAATTCAGCCTTACTAAATTCTTACCCTCACGCTCTCTGATTTCTCTTCGTTCTTCTTCCCATCTTCCGTCCTTCATGGCGTCCCTTCCTCATGCTCTGTGTCGCCCTCGACTTCTATCCTCTTCTTTGCTTACATGATGCTTGAAGTACAAATGTGGAGCCTGCATCTTGTCAAGCTCACCTCCCACTTAGATCACTACGGTTCTCAACCGACGCTCGACACGCTGCATCAATGGATGAGATGGTCTCATTACATGGTGGAATCTCTTTCGTAATAACTCCGACGTCAATATTATACCAAATTCTAATTTTTTCTCCATGCCGCGCCAATGGCGGATCTCAGACATCCACAAAACGCGAACCTTCAGCGGATTCAAGATTTGATATTTGATGAATTGAATTATCCCTTTTCTTTTTATTTTACAGCGACTTGAACGTTGACACCGACTGGTTGTCCAACTCATGGAGCATGCACTTCATGTCTGGTCCCATTCATTTGCTCAAACTCTCCAGAGTTCTCTCCGTGAACGTCTCCGGCAAGCCTTTCCCAGTGGCCTCAACGTGGGTCAGACAAACGCATGCTGTGAGAACGCTCTCCAATCTAAAGCCTCTCAACTCAACGATCACACGGTGCATGAGAAATGGCCTTGTGGAAGAAGCCCAAAACCTGTTTGGGGAAATGGCCCAAAGGAACACTGTCACATGGAATGCTATGATTCGTGGATACTTTCAAAATGGGCAATTTGAAAAGGGATTTGTTCTGTATGATCAAATGCCTGAGCGTGATATCTATTCATATAACACCATGATTGCGGGGTTAATGCAATGTGGCAACGTAAATGGTGCGAAACAGGTTTTTGAAGAAATGCCAATTAGAGATGTTGTTACTTGGAATTCGATGATTTCGGGGTACATTCACAATAACTTGCTTGATGAAGCCGTTCGGGTTTTTTATGCGATGCCATTAAAAAATTTGATTTCTTGGAATTTGGTCATTGCAGGTCTGGTGAATTTTAAAGAAATTATTTTGGCGGAAGAGTTGTTTAATAAAATGAGTAGTAGAGATGTTGCATCTTGGACTATTATGATATCTGGGCTTGCCAGTGCAGGACGGATAGTTGAAGCTCGTGCTCTTTTCGATGACATGCCTGGAAGAGATATTCAAGCCTGGAATTCAATAATAGCAGGCTATATAGCAAATGGGAATATTGAAATTGCAGAAGCTTTGTTTCAAAAAATGCCTGAGCATGATTTTGATTCGTGGAAAGAAATGATAAATGGGTTCGTGATTTGCGGACGGATTAAAGATTCTTTGAGGCTGTTCCTAGAAATGCCCCATAAACACCAAAGGTCATGGAATTCAATTATCATGGGAATGGTAAGTAATGGGCTATTCAAAGAAGTTCATGCTTTACTTGAGAAAATGCCATTTCATGATGTTGTATCATGGACAAATATTATTATTGGATATTTTGAAATAGGTGATGTTGAGAGTGCTGTTAAACTTTTTGAATTGATGCCAATTCGAGATGCAATTGTGTGGAACACAACAATATTTGGACTAGGAAAAAATGATCGAGGAGAGGAAGGTCTGAAATGTTTTATCAGAATGAAAGATGTGGGTGTGGGTCCAAGTCCTGATGAAGCTACATATACTAGCGTCCTGACAATCTGTTCAGACCTTCTAACCTTACATCTTGGAAAACAGGTTCATGGCCAAGTAATTAAGACAGGATTTGATTGTTTCATTGCAGTTTCTAATGCAGTGGTTACCATGTATGGAAGGTGTGGGAACATGGATTCTGCTTTGCTGGAATTCTGTTCCAAGCCAACCCATGATGTCATTTCCTGGAATTCTATCATCTGTGTATTTGCACAACATGGAAATGGTGAAAAAACCATAGAGATGTTTGAATATATGATATCAAGTGATGTCAAGCCCAATCAAATCACCTTTGTAGGTGTTCTATCTGTTTGTAGCCACGCAGGATTAGTAGAGCAAGGAAAATACTACTTCAATTTCATGAAACATGAGTGCCTTCTACAGCCGACAGCTGAGCATTATACTTGTATGGTTGATCTACTGGGTAGATCAGGACACATAAGTGAAGCAATGGCTTTCTTAACCCAAATGAGAGAAGATGGAGTTGAAGTTCCTGCTAGTGTATGGGGAGCTATGCTCCAAGCCTGTAGAATGCACAAGAATGTTGAAATGGGTGAGATTGCTGGCGAGAAAATTTTGGAGATGGAGCCTTATAACACGGGTGTATATATGATTTTGGCTGAAATGTATCTTAGTAGTGGAAGGAGAGATCTTGCTGAGGAAATTTGGGTTAGAATGAAAGAGAGAGGAATGAAGAAGCAACCAGGCTGCAGCTGGATCGAGGTAAACAACCGTGGGCATGTGTTTCTTGCAGGAGACAGTTTTCACCCTGAGTTTTCTAGAATATATTGCATTTTAGACATGCTGCATATGGAGATGGAGATTGGTGTTTTGAAATCGAGCTCTGTTTTTCAATTCCAGGAATTTGAGATTTAATGGATCAATTGTCAAAATCGTCTTGCTCACTCTACATTTGCCATTTCCAAATGAGTAGAGAAAGGTAACTGCACAAGTTGGTTGATGATGACAAACCAATATGGATTTGGGGCGAGGACTGAGTTTTTTTGTTGGTTGGAGTCGTGGTTCGGAATATTCCTTGAGATTTTTTTTTTCTTTTAAATATTTTGTAGGAAAAAAGAAGGAAATGGTTCCAATCACTATTAGTGAGAACAAAAAATTATTGATTAAAATTAGTCGATTAAGCAGTTGAGCATTAGAGGAGGGCTTTAACAACGGAGTGAAAATTTGTTAAGAGGACTCAAGCAAACAGATGCTGAAGTCTCATCTTTCTTTTAAAGAATGTGCAGACTTTAATGGGGAAAGCATGTATTTTTGTTCCAAGGTTATAGATAGCATTTTTTTTATTTTCTTAAATAACAGGTTGTAATTGTGATCCAGTTCATAAATTATGTCTTGGTCCTGATGTCTTACTGCAAGCCATAAAAGAACGGGCTCATTCATCTTGATAACCTTTTTATTTTCTTAAATAACAGGTTGTAATCGTGATCCAGCTCATAAATTATGTCTTGGTCCTGATGTCTTACCGCATGCCATAAAAGAACGGACCAACTCTCTTTCATCTTTATAACCTTTTAAGGACTCGATTCATTTTTTCCCTTTTTATCTGTTGGTTCCATTAGAAAGAGTTTACTGTGGATCATTACACCAAGAAAACCATCTCATCTTGCAACGCTTAAAAATAAAGTGCCCAAATTGCTGAAGCTGGAGAAAGAAAAACCACATTACATGAGCAAGAAAGAATTAATTCCTATTTGCCAAATGTGCTAGATTTATATAAACTGAATTACATCAGTTCTCTTTCACTGCCTGTTCTAGACCTGAACAGGGAAGACTGTCACATGGGCAGCAAACCTTTGTTCACTTCAGTAACTGGTCTACCACAACCTCTAACTTCTATGAAAGCAAGTTTCCACAATACAGGTCAAGAGCATTAATTTCTTTTTACAAAAAATTCATAATTCATTATAATTGGATGTGATCATATTAATAAAGACCAGAAACCATTTAGGCATATTCATAATGGGAAAATAAATCAATCATTTTACATAAATGTAGCCACAAAACCTGATTCTATCATAAGGACAACAGAGTTCAAAGAGCAAGCACTGTTGTTACATTGACCAGATCAAGAACTTCCGAAATCATACACATTACAAATTTTCACGTAAAACATGCTGCAGCAGCAGAGCATGAATTATTTGACAAAAGAAACCCTCTGCATCTTTACAATTCCCTCAAAGTGAGACTTTAGTATTAAATGGTCAGAGCTTGATTATCCTTCTCTTATGGATCTTTTTTAGATGAGAAGGCTATATGTGACACTTTTTTTCCTTTACCATTGTCCTTATTATTAGCAGCCTCCTTGGTTTCTCTTAATGTCTTCAAAGGATTTTTGTCATTAACTTTTCGGATAACTTTGCACTTTGCATGCCTGTTTGGAACCATATTATGATCATTCAAAGCTGACAGACGTTCTGCTTTAGTCCTGTTTTGATTTCCAATCATCCCATCGTTTTCTAAATACAAATAACAGAATGTCTTAGAGTCCTTTGGAATAAGAATTTGGTTGGGTCTGAACCCCAAGTAACCATATTGGTTTAAGAGTTCTAAAAATATTAGGAAAAAGAAAAAATCATGCAGAAACATCTTTGGAGTTGAGGAATCATCAATGATAAGAAGATGGAGATTGAAATCAATTTATGCTAATTCTTTCTCTAAATAGTACAAATTAAATAAATCATGCATTCTTCCTAGGATTGCAAGATCATTCAGAATATAGTTTCTGTATTTGTGTGAGCCGCTAGTCCTTTTTCTTTTTTAACTGAAACAAGTTTCTATAGTCCTAAACAAACCCCACCCCACCCCCAAAAAAAGAATCAAATAAACATAACATAAAAAAAAAACAAAAAAAAACAAAAAGCAGAAAAAGGACAACAAAAACTAAAAAGAAGAAAGGAAGAAGAAAATAATCAAATAAAACAAAGTTGCTTCTCTCCATATGGAATGACTATTTGCGCCTTCGTATACCGAGCAGCAATCGTCTGCCACAAACAGGCAGAGTTTCCACAACAATTTCTCATTATTAGCTTTTCTGATCGCAAATTTTTATTTGATTGCAAAAGTCTCATACTGCTCGGACTGCGAAAGAGTGACAATTTACTCACTGAATGTTTTGTGATGTCTAGCACCATTAAACAACTAACCCTAAGTCTGAAGAAACAAGAATTGTCATACATTGACACTTGACAGTCAGCAAAAATAATTTGGTTTTAACCCATAAGAACATGAATCCAAATGGACTCCACAGACAACTCCAAGTCGGGATAGAGCTTGGTTGAGTCAACACTTTCTCTCTTAAATTTGAATCCATAGATGTATGATACTGAATGCCATACGGATATAAATGATAGCTTAACTTTTTAAGAAAAAACAATTAGCCTAACAGCACAAAGTGCCCCATGCAACACACAGAAGAAAAGCAAGCCATACAATCATACCATAAGTGTAAGTTATATTACAATAACAACAACAACAACAAACAACTATAACAGCAGTAATATTAATATCAAGTGTGGAAAATACCAGGACTGGATAAGACAGCACGCGGTCGTGGGACTGAACTAGCCCTGATATTTGATTTATCATCCTCATCAGCTTTCTTTTCCTTCTTCCTTTGCAATGAATAACATGGCATAGAAGAAATTGCACCTTTGGATACCGAAATCTTAGGTGTGGGTAAGTTTGGCACATAAGTCTTTGGGATTTTTGCAATGATATGGGATGAGTCTTCTAGATATTCCGTCTCTGTAGAGGACAGATATGAGTTAAAAGGCCTATAGAGGCTCAGCACCAATCAAAAGCAGAGATTAAAGGTATGCTGCTGAGACTATATTACAAGTAAAATCACTAAAACCAAAGAACATTAACCCCTTCATGCATTCCTGAATCAACGAAAAATATAGAAGATAGAAAATCAAAGAGTGGGGTTTTGTGCACGTAATTAGCATGACTGGTGAGACTATATGTCATTATATAACAGCACCCTGATCTGTAACTTGCAGGCCTTCAAAAAATGCAAGAATGAGCAGATTATAAAATAGTTGAACCAAAAAAGCAAATACTTGTTTCACCGGAAGGTCAAACTTTCCTAGTTTACCAATTTAGAAGGGATTGCATAATCTTTATCCTCAAAATTTGTGTATTTGAATTTCCAAACCAGTGGAAAAGAGAGGTTTTCCCACAAGTTCGTGTGATCAAGATTGAATATAACCTGGTGCTTCAACAGGATTGCATTGTGAACTCAATTTGCTTATGTATGGTTCTCATTCTCCAAGTCCCTGCGATCAAGATTTGAATCTCGTTTTTCATTCAGGCATTTGGAATTATGTACTATGCTGCATTTGGGAATATGGAGTCTGAGCCTTTGATTTGGAACTGCAGAGCCGCACAAAATGCAATGCAAAATTACATTGAGTTTTTTTGAATTCCACAAAGCTCCACACCAAAAACTCTTTAACTCCACGCTTGCAAATGCAGTATTGAAATTTCTTTATTGAGCCTCCTTACCATGTTAATTCACTTTAGATGTCAGGATGAAAGTACAAAGATGGTATTATCACACCATGCACCACTATATTGCATTCATGAATCTATAGAAACATGGAAGTACGACTAAAAATTCCATTAGAATGCCTTGTGGATAATTAAAGACTATATTTGTGAATTCCCTCATCTTGAAATAGGTATATGGTGCCACGCACAAATGCATCTCATGTGTATGCTTTCATGGTAAAATGCATTTTCATTCTTCTTGCTAATGTATATTAATACTTAAACCTTTTCATTTCTGAACTTTTGTCCCTTCAATTTCAATTCAAGGCATGTGGAGTATTCTATTTAAGGATAAAAAATCAAAGGTGAGAGACACTGCGCCCTTCGGGAAAGATAATTTCCCAGTAAGACATGCCCTCAAACATCATGAGTACGCATACACAGTCATCTCTCAAATCCATAAAGTCCGGAACAAACATCCACCAGAAAATACTACAATACCAGGATCTATATCTGAATGACTAGCACAAATGCAGTATTGCGTGTTTTCAAATTCAAGATGAGGATTTATGCTTTGAAGCAATTTACCAAGAACTGCATAAAAAAGTGAGCTACCCCTAAAGCAGTATCATCATCATCAATTCATTGCCAGCCTCATCAGTCATCATCATAATCATTATCATCATCATCATCATCATCACTACAGCAATTAAAGAAATACTAGCCTGACCAGCGGGTAATATTTCTTACTTTTTGTACGTAATTATTTAATTAATAATTTTTTATGCATTTATTATCAATTTTTATTATTTAATCAGAGATTTTCTTCATCTCTAATAATTGCTTTCTAACCAAGTTCAAGTAATGAAATTATCAAAGAAACTTACAGAAAAGAAGCCGAAAAAAGAAAGAAGTGGACGAAAATATACCAGAAGAATCAATGTCCTGTTCAGCAGATTGATCATCTTGTTCCTGCTCCCTCACTTTCACCTTTGGATAAACTTGAGAAGATCAACAAACCCATGTCAAAGACAATTAAACAAGAGCAAACAGAGTTTAAAATTTTGAGATATGGGAATAAAAATCAAAACAAGAAAAGGAAAAATTGAAAACCCATGTGAACTGTGAAGAAATGAATGACTTGTCTTGTGGTGGGAGGTTCCGGCTGCTTAATTTCTTCAATGGGCGACGCGGGGGATGAAGGGCTTTTCTGGGTGTATGCGTTGAGCTGAGGCTGTGAGGGTGAAAATTAGTCAACAGAAAAGGGAGGGGGGAATGTATTCATTTGAAGATGGATGCATTGCTGCGCAGTCCCCACGAAAGCATCCTTTTGGCAATTGGCAGTTCACATTCACCAACTTCGATTTAGGAACTATCAAGAAGTGTCAACGGCTTTGATTGGCCTCGTGTTTGGCTCATTTATTACGGATGTGGTAGTGGTCAAATTTGTCCAAACCAAATCTATGTCCACGTGTATTCCACCCTCTACCCTCCCCCGCGTCCGCACCTTTTAAAATTTCCTTTGTTTTTCTTTTAAATATAATTTAAAAAGAACCACACGCATGTTAACTCGATAGAGGGAAAAGGCCGAGATCAAAGAAAATAAGTTGAAACACTAGGGTTTAACGGCGATAGCGACGACCTATGAAGCTACGACGGCCACGCACCTGTGTCTGAGTCCAGTAGCTGTGACAGCGACTTCGTGAACCGCCAGGAAGAGATTTAAATCTTGGGGGCTATACTCAGCTTCCGTTTACTCTCTCCACAATTTAGGCTTGTCTATGAGTTGCTGGAGGTCGTCTATGAGTTGCCGGAGTTCGCTGCGAGCCACTGCAAATTCACGGTGATGGCGACGACGGATGAAGCACTCCGACGGCCAAGCACCTGCGACTGAGACGTCTAGTAGCTATGACGGCGACTTCGTGAACCGCCGGGAAGAGATTGGAATCTCGGGGGCCATCACAACTTAGTTTCCATTTACTCTCTCCACAAAAGGTTGGTTTTTTATTTTTAGGTTTTCAATATGAAAAACAGGTAGTTGCTAGCCATGGCCGCGCCGCCTCCGGTAGCTATTACCGAAGGGTTGAGGGGAGGTGTCGACTATGGTTCACGGGTTGTAGGGAGTGATTCGGGGGATGATATGGTTGGAAAAAGGGAAGTTTTTTCTGGAGAAAAATCGTTTATGAAAGCATTGAATAAGCTAATTCCATCTTCGAAATTCAAAATCCCTTTGAGGAAGTCGGAACTGATTAATGGGGAATTAGGTTTTGTTTTTTCGGATGTGGAGATGGAAATGGCTGCTGAGGATCTGAAGTTTGCGTTGGTGCTTAAATTTATTTCTGCAAAGCTGTCTATTGATGTCCTTCGGAGGCATATTATCCAATCTTAAGGTCTTTCTGAAGTTCCAATGATAAGTTTTATGGACAACTATCATATTTTGTTGGATTTGGTAAATGAAAAGGACTATATTCTTGCATGGGCACGAGAAGGAAGATGGGTGGCAGGGTACTAATTTCGACTATTTAACTGGTCCGTGAATTTTGATGTCAACAAGGAGTCATTGATCGCACCATAGTGGATTTTCTTACTAGGTTTGCCTTTATATTTATATAGACTGGACTGTTTACAAAGTTTCGCCAATAGATTTCATAGATTTTTGGGTACGGATAATGTCACATTATATAGAACACGAGTCACTGATGCAAGATTGTGTGTTGAAGTGGATTTGCAGAAGGATCTTATGGAGGGTTTTCCGTTGATTAAGTGATGATATTTCAGAACTCAAGTATGTGAATATAAGGTCAAGTACTCACAAGGCTTATACTCCAAAGAAAGATGATCAAATGAGGCTTAAAGAATATTAAGATATGAATTTAAAGATGATCTAATAAAGCTTGAAGATCATGAGAGCATGAATATTAAAGAGAACTTGCTAAAAGTCTGAAGTATATTGAAACTTGAAGACAAGATAGAGTCAAAGAAAGACAAGCATGAAGACTTAAGTGATTAAAATGTCAAAGTCTTACGAAATCTTTATGTAAGTACTTCAAACAATTTCAATATGGATGCATGAACCTTTTAGGTTAATATCTTGGACCTAAATACCTTTTAAAATATTTGGAAAATATTTTTGTAAGGTCAAAAGTTATTTCAAAAAGGTCAAAACTATTTTTGGAATGAAAAGCACTAAAACGATATTTTCCAAATTCTGTTATTTTTTCTATATCCGCATTGATGTACATTTTTTCTCTATCAAACACTTTTTATCTTAAAAAGTGTTCAACATGAAAGTTGTGATATTTTCTCTTAGATTTTTGTTGATACCAAGAATGTCTAATTTGAAATTGTATAGAAAAAGTTACGACCATAATATTGAAGGGGGGTCGAAGCTGTCAAGCGACTAAAGATTAAGTTTAGTCTATTGAAGAATTTCCTAATGAATTCCTGAAGAGATACTAAAGCCTCAGACAATTGAACCTTGTCACTTCAGTTGACTGACCCTGTTTTCCGTTAAAATTTAATTGTTTTAAAGAACTTTAGAAGATTGAACCCTACTCATCAATCAACTAAACACTATTAACGGTTATATCTTTTAAAAGTTTTTAAATCCAAATTTGTATTTCTTGTGCTCCAAGATTTCTATAAATTTGGGAAACACTCCAAGTCACTTGGGGAATACGAAATATACTTGATTTCTCATCTATAAATAACCCCCCAAGGCTAAGAATTAATTACACCAAGAAAATACAACAATCAAGCTTTCTTGCTCTCAAATCTCCCAATTCTATCAATGCTCTATTGAGCAATCAATTTTTAAATTTCAATACTGAGATTTTACTAATTTAAAGGCCACGGTTCTTGTGTTCTTAACTGAGTTTTTCAACTAAGAAAGAACCCCGGTGATATCTTCTTGAGCTTCATCTTTCCATATTGTGATTTTGATTGAAGTATATAGATTTCAATTGTACTAATCTGCTCTTTTGGAGAGTGTCTTTGTACACTAATATTTGTTTCTTATTTTGTAGACAGTTCAGGTTCTTGAATCGTTGTTAGACCAAGTGTGGGGTATCGCTTGGAGAGGCATTGCTCTAACCTATTGAAGGAGTGACCGAGCGTGGGGTATCGCTTGGAGAGGGGGCTCCATCCTGAAGGAGGGATTGTAACGGTCTACTCCACCCGAAAAGGAGTGGTATAGTGAAAACCTTATGTGGTATTGGCCTAAGATGAGGATGTAGGTTGGGTATAAGCCGAACTTCGTAAAAAATCTCAGTCTTACTCTGTTCCCTACTCTCATTTAATTTCTTGTTTATATTAATTGCATGGTTGGCCTTTAATTCTTGATCATATATACTACGTGGATTGAAAGTTAAATAAACCAAGATTTAATTTGTTTTTGGGATTGCGGAAGCTGAAAGGGAGTATATTGGTTGATCAATATAAATTGCGAAAACCTCAAAGGGAGTACGTTGATTGGTTAACACCCAAGACAAATTAACTAAAAGTTTATTTAAAGTTTGAGTTATGGTTTGTATTGAGGAAACACAATCCATTCATACAGGGCTTGAATCAAATTCATATATACAAGGTGACAAACAAACTCTTCTTTGAGATCTTGTAAAAGCTGAAAATTACAAAAGTACTACATATCATATCTTGATTGAGATATTGTGGTTGAATGGTTTAATGTTTGTTTAATTGATATTGTTGAAAATTATTGGGTTGTGTTGATATTTAAGTTGTGGTTAATCTAACTAAGCATTATAAGTTAAAACAAACTTGTGTGTTCACTAAAATAACAAAAGGATGCAAATTTGTAATAAGAGTTAAAAGAAAATTTTAATAACCTAATTCACCCCCCTCTTGGGACTACATCTTAACTTTCAGTTTCTATTGTAATAAATGTTGTAGGCAAGGTCACACTGATGTGGTATGCTGGTTTGGAGTAAAGCCTAAGGATAAAAGGAAGGTAGGTGAAACCTAAAGTGTAGTCCCAAGAGGGGGGGGGGTGAATTGGGTCTTTTAAAAATTCCTTAGATCCTTTTTGTTCCTTTTTACAATATTTTAAGGCTTTCTTGTTTTCTTATTAATTGGGCAATCGACACAAATTCCTATTTCCTCTAATTAATCCACAATCAATCAATCAACTATTCAAGCAAAACAAACAAACACTAAGAAATCAATTTGGAATATTTAGCAACCCTGTATATGAATGTGAAGTTCCTGTAGTTGGCTTTTTGAATTTGAATATTAAAATAACATCCAAGTACTTTTTTAATATCAGAATTTAAATAAACCTTCAGCTAACAGGTTTTGAGATGTTAACCAATCAACGTACTTCCTTTCGGTTTCTGCAAAAAATTGATTAACCAACGTACTCCCTTTCGGTTTCCGCAAGCCCAAAAAACAAATTAGACTTTGCGTTTACTTAGTTTCCAATATGTGTTACTTTATAATTAAAAATATTAAAACATCCACACAGGTTATATCGTTGCTGAAATGTAAAAGAAAGTAAGGGAAAGAGAGTGACACCACCACTTTTACAAGGTTCGGCTTACCCCAGCCTACGTCCTCGGCTTAGGTCAACCACCTAAGGAATTCACTATATCTTGTTCCTTCTAGGTGGAACAAAAACCTTACAACAATTACCCTATTTTTTAGGAAGAGAAACCTCTCCAAGCAACAACTTGTGCTTGATCCAACGATCTAACAAACCTTTGAACCACCAAAGATCAAGATGAAAGAAATAGATCTACGTACAAAAACACTCTCACAATTCAGAGCAGGCTGTACAAATTAAATTCTAAATCGTACTTTAAAAACCAAAGCTAAATAAAAAATTTGAAGCTTTAAAGGTTTAGAAGTCACCAATGGTTCTTGAAAAAAATTTGAATGCAACTCGAAACCAATCTTTTGTTTGTCAATCCACCAATATGCTGTAGTTTTTCTCCAGCAAAATGATGTGAGCACACAAAAATTTTTAGGAGATTTTCAGTGCAGGGATCTTATATAACTTAGGCGTATTGCTCGTTTGATCTTTTTGCTACTTTTACTTGTGTTCTTTTCATTGCTCAAATGAGGTATTTATAGACTTTTTCAAAAAAAAAAAGTTTTCTCATTTAACATGAAGCATTTAGGTAACTTTTTAAAAAGTATTAAATTATATAATTAATTTTGAAAATCTTCCATTTAGGTAAATTTTTCAAAAAATATTAAATTATAGAATTAATTTTGAAAATACTCCATTTAGGTAACTTTTCAAAATAAATGTTTAATTATAAAATTAATTTTGAAATTTTTTCCACAAGTTTGAAATTCAAAGATTCTTAATTTTAACAATCTTCCCACAAGTCAAAAATTCTCAATTTTGACAATCTCCCCGCAAGTTTGAAATTCAAAGATTCTTAATTTTGACAATCTTCCCACAAGTCAAAAATTCTCAATTTTGACAATCTTCCTGCAAGTTTGAAATTCAAACATTCTTAATTTTGACAATCTTCCCGCAGGTTTGAAATTCAAAGATTCTTAATTTTGACAATCTTCTCACAAGTAAAAAATTCTCAATTTTGACAATCTTTAAAACTCTAGTTTACTTGAAAAACTTAATTGAAATATTTTAAAAACATTTTAAAGAGTTTTTCAAATAATGATTTCTGGGTCTTTGATTTTTAAGGAGCTTCACATATCTAAATAGCATTGACTTTGAAGTACTTACAACAATCTTTCTAATCGTGGTTTCCTTAATCACTAAGTCTTTCAGCCTCTCGAGGTTCACTTTTGACTTTAAGATTAGTTTGACCTTTAACTTCTTCATTTGTCGTTCATTGCTTCAATATTTCGAGGAACTTTCACTAGATTGACATTGATCTTTAGCTTATCAACCGTGAGTGTCCTTTTACCTAGATCTGAAATCAAATCACTCAACACCACATGTTAAAGCATCCTTCATTTTGTTATCATCAAAACAAGATTGAAAAGCCCAGTTAGGCCAACAATCTCCCCCTTTTTGATGATGAAAAATGAGGAGCAAAAAATATGAATAAGGGTTAAAAAAAATCTCCCCCTTACAACTAGCATTATTTTACTCCCTCTTACAATAGGCATTATTTTAACAATTTGTAGATTCCAGACCAATCATGCTCATTGCTCAATTTTTCATTCATATCATGCTCAACATGCTTAAATATGATTTTTCACTGTCATGCTATCATGCTCAACATGTTCAAGTATGATTTTTCACTATCATGCTTAACATGCTCAAAATTCAATATCATGCTCTTAATCATGCCAAAATTTTTTCTCAAATACTACTCCCCTTTTTACATCAATCAAAAAGGGTAAACATTCAAATGAACATATGATCACACACTTCTCAATCATGCCAAAATTCAATATCATATTTCATATTGGGCATTCTTATTTCATATGTGTTGTGACATCTTTGAATTTTCAATCATGCATATGGTGCCCAACATTCATATTTGTGAAAAAATACTTTAAAAAAATACATTTATCATGCATAATGCATCATTCAAATACCAAGATCATGATAATATTACCAATGCTCATAATTATGTTGTATTGCTAAAAAATCCAGTGATATATTCGTGGTTACCAATATACATCTTAGATATTCATGTTGAAGTTTTATCATGCACTTCTCATAGATGCCAATTTTTCATTTATTCATGTGATTATAAGCATACATGGTCAAGAAATTTCAAAAATAATGTTTCATACCTAAGAACTTTATGCTCAGATTTTCAAAATACCAATTTTAAGATACCAATTTTTCAAACATCCACATGTAGCATGCTACATATCACATATCATGAGCTTATTTTTCAAGCAACAAGGAAAGCAATCCAAGCTAAGTGTTGTATTATGCAACACATCAAAGTACATGCCTAAACAAACTTATATCGCACGAAGAAACAAACCCTAGGTCAGTTAACTGACACTTTTAAGTTCCACAAACAATTCTAGGGTTGCTTTATTAATCAATAGGTTGACCTCAGTGTCAGTTGGTTGACTGCCCCAGGGTTTAAGGCAATTTACCTCAGTCGGTTGGCTGACCTCAGGGTCAGTTGGCTGACTGACCTCTGTTCCAAAATAAAAACACTTCAGTTAGTCGGCTGACCTTAGAGTCAGTTGGCTGACTATAGATTTTTCTTTAAGCCTTGTCATTTTAGTTTGTTTTTCTACTATGTAGTAGACCAAGTGTAACGACCTACTACTTATTTAGCATTTTTTTTTTATCTGTAAATCATAATATCATCTATTTGAAATACTACTAAAACATCCCATGCCCAAAGGAGCACTGGGGAAGACTCTGTACATCATACAAAACTAGGCAGTGATAAACAAAAACTGGGAACTGCTATATACAATACAATACTAGAAAACTATAAAACTCTAAAATAGATTTACAATTCAAAATACCCAGTGACGTCACTATAATCTGAAAACTATCCTAAAACACTATTATCTCAAAAATACCTACCCTTCCCATAAGGGCAGCTCAAGTCAACATCTACCTACGAGCCTGATCTGCTCGCCTAGCTAGATCTCCTAAAAAATGATAAGTTAGTAAGTGGAAATATGTTATTACTAGTGCATGGCAGCTAAGTTACATATTTAAAATACTGAAATAATATTGAAATCTAAGAAAATTGATAAACAGTACATAATATATCTATCTATCATGTAATCTTTAAAATATGACTGTGTATCTGAGTTTGCTATCTGAAGGTAATGCTAGTATAATAATATAAATTGTTGTTGTGTGATATATCTGTACATAAGAACTTCTGCTATACCCTGGGATCTGTATATCATGATATAACCCCTCATGATAAGGTTGTGCGGCCTGTAGACTGGACTTACTCTAGTTGGCCTACCAGGCAAGTTAATTTATATCTGTACATCCGCCAATCTAGCCCTCTACAATCTCTCCGGGCAATCTCCAAACTCTAACATCGTCTAACCGGCCACCTCAACCCAGCTCGTTGGGGAGACTGCAATCTCTCCTGGTTCGGTTAGATGGAATCCACATACTATTTGAGTTATGTGGTTACACTATATTTTGTACTAGCAATGGTACTGTACTCTGTTGTATATTTATCTGTTTGTAATTTCCACAGGGTTCTGTAACTATGTAATACTGTATACATATATAAATATAATAATAATCTTGCTACTTTTAACATGGTTTCAAAAACAACCATAACACTATATTTCTAAGCTATATTATCTGAGATATCTGACTGAAATATATATATTATCTATCAGTATAATCTGTGCTTTCTGTCTATACTATCTGTAATATCTGTATAAAATATTTGTAAATAATATCTGTATACTCTGTATATAATATATGTATGCTATGTATATAATATCTGTATATTCTGTATATCCTCTATAGCATCTTGATGCTATCACTGTATAATCTGTCTAAATAAACTGTCTAAGTGTTATGGTTTAGAAATCATGTTTTCTGAGAAATACTGTAAGTCTCATTCATTTCTAATATTATGAAATATCTGAATATCTGTATATCTGTAATACTATAAAATCTATATATATTGTACTGGAATAAACTCATGCCACACATTTGAATAAACGTAGTCTCATGCTCAATTTTTGTAATTTTTCTATAAAAATAATATTGATAATTCTCTAGAAAATAATACATGCTTGTAAATACACTTTCATAATCTTCCGTATACATATTAAAAATTGCTAGCATAGCATATTTCTCTTACCTTAAATCTGAAAAACCCCTATAAAATTCTGACTCTATACCCGCAGGGTTCCTAGTTCAACATCCTGAAAGCAATATCCCCCAGAACAAAACATCAGTATTTCCTTACCTACAACATTTATTACAACTACAAGGAAGGCATAATCTAAATAAAATGTCTTACCCTGGATTTGGGATGAATTTCAAATTAACTTTCCCCACGATCTGCTCTGACAGACTTGCAAAGAACTTTGCAAGGAGCATCGTGGTGGCCTCAGATCTTCAATCTGGCGAGAAATGGTGCCAGGATCGAAGGGAGAAGGGGAGGAGGTCATGAGAGAGAGAGAGAGAGAGAGAAAGAGAGAGAGAGAGAGAGAGAGAGAGAGAGAGAGAGAGAGAGAGGGTTTATGCGCTGAAATTTCTATTAAAATTCCGAGTTTCAGCTATTTATAGGACTGGATTCACCGACGAGACACGTACCTCATCGACGAGTCCTGTTGAAAGTTCATTGACAAACCTGCACCCTCATAGACGAGTTTCAGTCTGCTTTAAACCCTCTCTCGGTATCTTCTCATCGACGAGATGGGTCTTCGTCGAAGAGATCCTGAAGAGCCCTCATCAACGAAACCCCTGTGTTCGTCGACAAGTCTTGTACAAATTCTTAGGTTATTACACCAAGCTCTCTTCTAATGGTTATAAATCTATCTTCTGAGAGTGGTTTAGTAAAGATATCGGCCCATTGATCATTTGTATTGATGAATTCTAGAATGATGTCTTCTTTTTTAACATGATCTTTTAGGAAGTGATGTCTTATGTCAACGTGCTTGGTTCTTGAGTGTGAGATAGGATTTTTATATATGTTTATCGCACTTGTATTATCACACTTAATTGGTATAGTTGTGTATTTCAAATTGAAATCTCTTAATTGCTGTTTCATGTAAAGTGTTTGTGCACAAAAACTCCCTACTACTACATATTCAGCTTCAACAGTTGACAAAGCCATGGAGTTTTGTTTCTTAGAGAACCAAGAAACTAAAGATCTTCCTAAGAAGTGGCATGTGTCACTTGTGCTTTTTCTATCTATCTTACAATTGGAATAGTTCGCATCTGAATAACTGATCATTTCAAAACCGGTGTCTTTAGGGTACCATAGCCCTAAGTCCATAGTGCCTATTAAATATCTTAGGATTCTTTTAACAGCTATTTGGTGTGATTCCTTAGGTGCTAATTGAAAACGTGCACACATACACACACTAAACATTGTATCGGGTCTACTGGCTATTAGATATAATAGACTTCCAATCATACCTCTATAGTGCTTTGTGTCTACGAATTTTCCCTTTTCATCTTTGTCTAGGCTGATGGTGGTACTTATAGGTGTGCCTACGGGGTTACTATTTTTCAGACCAAATTTTTGTATCATTTCTTTTATGTATTTGGATTGACTTATAAAAGTCCCATTCTTTTCTTGTTTAATTTGCAGTCCAAGAAAATAGTTTAATTCCCCCATCATGCTCATTTCAAATATTTCTTGTACACATTTTGCAAATTCTTTACGTAGATGTTCATTTGTAGCACCAAATATTATATCATCTACATAGATTTGAACTAAAAGTATGTCATCTAACTTATTTTTAATGAATAAGGTACTATCAATTTTTCCTCTTGAAAATCCCTTCTTAATTAAAAATCTACTTAGTCTTTCATACCAAGCCCTAAGGGTCTGTTTTAGTCCATACAAAGTCTTAGTTAGTCTAAATACATGGTTAGGATTTTCAATATCCTCAAAACTAGGGGGTTGTTCAACATATACCTCTTCATTAATATACCCATTCAAGAATGCACTTTTGGCATCCATTTGGTATAACTTAAATTCTTTATAGGAAGCATAGGCTAACAACATTCTAATAGCTTCCATTCTAACTACGGGGGCAAAGGTTTCATCATAGTCTATTCTTTCTTCTTGATTGTACCCCTTTGCTACAATTCTAGCTTTGTTTCTAGTGATTATACCATTTTCATCCTTTTTATTTCTAAATACCCATTTAGTTCCTATGATCAAATGATTTTCCGGTTTGGGTACTAATTTCCATACTTGGCTTCTTTCAAATTGGTTTAATTCTTCTTGCATTGCAACTATCCAAGATTCATCCTTAAGGGCTTCTTCAACATCTTTAGGTTCATTTTGGGATAGGAATGCATAATGATTGCAAAGGTTCTTTAGCGAAGATCTAGTAGTCACACCTCTAGATGGTTCACCTATAATTTGTTCTTAAGGGTGATCTTTCTTATACTTCAATTCTCTTGGTAATTCCATATTTTCTATGAGTTCATCTTTTGACTTTTCTTCATTTATTTCCTTTTCTTCCTTGATTTCTATCTCATCCTCCTTTTTGAACATATCATCTTTTTCTTCATTTTTGACTTCTCTTGAAAAAGGGTTAGATTCATCAAAATCTACGTGAATTGATTCAACTATGGTGAATGTTCTTTTGTTGTAAACTCTATAGGCTTTACTATTTGTGAAGTATCCTAGGAAAATGCCTTCATTCGATGTAGCATCAAATTTTCCTAAGTTATCTTTGTTATTTAGGACGAAACACTTACATCCAAAGACATGAAAGTTGTTAGTCCAAGTGGTTAAGGGTCTTTCATTCCAACTATGTTTTGATGACAACAATTCATTAGCAGTTCTTTAAGGCTACTAACCGTTTTCTCTAGTCATGTTTAGCTGCACAAAACGGCACCAGAGCAAACAAGTTTCAAATCAGTCAGAAGCAACTCGTGACATGACCAAAAGTCTAGCCACTCAAAGCATTCATGGACTCTACACAATATACAAGTGTCTTAAAGATTCAATGTAAAAGTGAGAGAGAGATCATTTTGTAAAATCCTTTGTATATGGAGTGACTCAAATAAAGAGCAAGAAATGGGTATATCACACACACACAACAAAAACAAGTAAAGCTACTTAAGGTGTCCAAAAACCCTTAAACAGACAAGGACCTTTTCTTTAGAACTTAAAAGAATTTTTCTAAAGAAGTAAGAAGGGACTCGTCGACGAACATAGGGCTTCATCAATGAGTATAACACAGACCTCATCGACGAACATAGGCTTCTCGTCAACGAAAAGAAACCGAGACTTGTCTAAATTTAGAACCAAACCTCGTCAACTAACACAAGGCTTCGTCGACGAATATATTGAAGAGCTCATCGACGAACACAAGGTTCTCGTTGACCAAAATAAACCGAGACCTATCTAAATTCAGAACCAGAAACTAGTCCATGAACATAGGGCTTCGTCAACGAATTTACTAAAGAGCTCGTTGATGAAGTACAGACCTCGTCGACGAATGTCGGGCTGCAGGGCTCATTAAATGCAACAGAACAACTAGTTTTTCACTTGTCTTGCATCAATAAATGCCCAACGGCTCCCCAGCACCCTACTCGCCCATTTAGTGTTTAAATAAGGGTTATTGCATTTACTTCTCACCAAGAGAGCTCATATTGTATTAAGATCATTTATTGTGCTTTCATTCTAGGGTCTTCTTATACACTTACTTGCCCTCTTCTTGCTGGTCTTGCTTTTGTTTTACTCCATTGAAAATAGGACATAGTGTAGGATATTGTGGTGATACTCAGCTTAGAGGGAGCATTTAATATTGTATTCACCTCTCATCAACTACTTGTATAGAAAGGCTCTTTATGAGCTATTGTAGGGTATCTCTAAGTGAGTACCTTGTTGAAAGCTCTTTGTGAGCAATTGTGTGTATTAGCTTCTCTGCCTGAAGGAGGATCATATAGTGGATTTTGGGAATCCTTAAGTTGGTCTCAAGGCGTCAATGTAGGCGGGGTGCCGAACCACGTAAATATCTCCATGTTAAGTTTCTCTTCTCTCCTATCTCTTTTATAATGTCTATTACGATTTGTTGCATTTGTACATTGTGATTTTATGCACTTGTTCTTAGCAAGATTTTTGTGTTTGTAGAAAATTTTCATATCCGTGAAAAACGTCTATTCACCCCCCCCCCCCTCTAGACACTCAACCGCGCCAACAAGTGGTATCAGAGCGCCAGTCGTTGAATTTTGGAGTAACTCCCAGATGAAAAGATCAATATGGCGGATATGTTTGCCCAAGGTCAATCCGTGGACCATCCCCCCAAATTTTGTGGAGCTAACTACCCGGCATGGAAAGATCGAATGTCAATCTTCATCCAGGCCTATGACTACCGAATGTGGAGCGTCATCACTAAAGGAGACTACACCTTCGAGAACGAAGAAGGCGATGACATACCTATTGGAAAACTCCCCAAGGCGGATGCAAAGTTGGCACAACTGAACTTCAAGACCAGGAACTTCCTCTATTGCGCTATAAATAATGAAGAGTACAACCGTATATGTGGATGCAACATGGCTAAGGAAATGTGGGAAAAGCTTCAAGTGACATACGAAGGTACAACCCAGGTAAAAAGGTCAAAAATTTATATGTTGGTAAAAGAATATGAGATGTTTAAAATGGAAGAAGGTGAGACAATTACTGCCATGTTTACTCGATTCACACACATCACAAATGGACTAAAAGCTCTTGGTAGAGAGTACTCTATGGAAGACAATGTGCAAAAAGTACTTTGCTCATTACCAACATCATGGCACGCTAAGTCGACGGCAATTGAAGAAGCAAAGGACCTCTTAAAGGTCACCCTTGATGAACTGATCAGGTCTCTTATGACCTATGAGATCAAGAAGAAAAATGCTGCCACAGAAGCTGAAGTACCCAAGAAGGCTATTGGAATTGCTCTAAAAGCCAGAAAGCAAAAAGAGCTCGTAGAAGAGGAAGAAAATGATGATGATGTTGAAGTCGCCCTCCTTACAAGAAGTTCAGGAATTTTCTGATGAAGAAACGAAATGGCAAACAAAAGGAGAAAAGAGAATCGAGCACAAGATGCTACAATTGCAAAAAGATCGAGCACCGCATGGCCGATTGTCCTCTCTTCAAAAATAAAGGCAACAATCAACAGGGAGACAAAAATAAATTCAAAGTAATGAACGCAACCGAATGGGAAGAACTGGATGGGACCTCAACCGACGAAGAAATCGAGGAAGAAGCTACTCATTTTTTCCTTATGGCGGACGAACAAAGTGACGTAAACTCTGATGACGAATATCTCCCTTCTTATGAAGAACTAGAAGAAAATTGTAGAAAACTCTATATTGAATTAAAAGCATCCAAAAAGAAACTCAAACTCTTAGAAGAAAATCATTCAAGACGCAAACAAAAACAAGTTTGCTCATGTGACACTTTGAAAGAAGAAAATGCGTCTCTTAGTCTTGAAAATGAAAAGCTAACTAAGGAATACATAAATTGCAAAGAGTCTTCTCAAAAGGAAGTTGGAAGCTTGAAAGGTCAAATAATCGAAATTCTTCAAGAAAACTCTACATTGAAAAAGAAGGTGGAAGATCAAAACAATACTATCTATAAATTTACAAATGGTAAAGAAAATTTTGATAAGTTACTTGGAGCTCAAAGGTTTGGAATTTTCAAAGAAGGATTAGGATACGACTTATCGTCTTCAGAATCAATAGGATTTGCAAATCTCTATGCTAAAAGGAGTTCCGCATCAAAGAAAAACCCTGCACCTAAACCAAACCCCTCACATGCTAATAAAGTTTCCCTATATTATGAAAGACTTGGTCATATACGATTTACTTGTCCCTTCAGGGGAAATAGAGGAAAAAACATGAATTACAAATGGGTGATTAAGAACACTAACCCCATAGGACCCAAGAAAATGTGGGTACCAAATGAAGTCACGTAATGCTGTGTGCAGGTATGCTTGAAGACCAACTCCATAAGAAACAAATGGTTTCTCAATAGTGGATGTTCAAGACACATGATGGGAGATGCAAGAAAATTTCTCTCTCTCACCTACAAAAGGGAAGGACTAGTCACATTTGGAGACAATGCCAAAAGAAGAATCATCGGTAAAGGTAAAATAGGTAATTCATCCTTGGCTATTGAAAATGTTGCTCTTGTAGATACTCTCAAACACAACTTGTTAAGTGTTATTCAATTGTGTGATAAAGGATTAAACATTATTTTTCAATCCACTAAATGTTTAGTAAATGATTTAAATGGAAAAACCATCCTCGTAGGGAAATGTGAATCCAACATATACACAATTGAGTTTGATGACATCAAAACTTGTAACGTTAAATGCTTAGCAGTTACTAATGAAAATTGTTGGTTATCACATAGAAGACTAGGTCATGCAAGCATGGATTTACTTCATAAACTTTCTTCTAAAGAACTAGTAAATGGCCTACCAAAAGACAATTATGTGAAAGACAAAATTTGTGATGCATGTCAATATGGAAAACAAGTTAAAACCTCTTTCAAAACCAAGAAAATAATATCTACCTCAAGACCCTTAGAGTTAATTCATCTTGATTTATTTGGCCCTAATGACATAGCTAGTACTAGCGGAAAGTTGTATGCATTTTTTATAGTTGATGACTTCTCAAGGTTTTCATGGGTAATTTTTCTTGCAAACAAAAGTCACACTTGTAATGCATTCATTCATTTTTGTGGAAAGTTCCAAAATGAAAAGGGAATGTCAATTGTACACATTAGGAGTGATAGAGGGAGAGAATTTAGAAACAAATAACTAGAAGACTTTTGCAATGAAAATGGCTATTCTCATAACTTCTCCGCACCAAAAACTCCACAACAAAATGGAGTAGTTGAAAGAAAAAATCGAACACTCCAAGAAATGGCTACGACAATGCTCAACGAACATAACTTGCCAAAATACTTCTGGGTAGAAGCCATTAGCACATCTTGCTATGTCAGTAACCGCGTCATCATTAGATCCAAGTTAGGAAAAACCCCATACGAGATATGGAAGGGTAGGAAACCTAACATTTCACACTTTAAGGTTTTTGGATGTAAATGTTTCATATTAAATGATAGGGATCATTTGGTGAAATTTGATTCAAAATCCGATGAGGGAATTTTTTATAGGATATGCCATGAAAAGCAAAGCATATAGGGTATTCAACAAAAGAATTCAAACTGTTCAAGAATCAACCCATGTTGTGTTTGATGAAACAAACCCTCACGCATCTAAAACACCTGTTGAGATAGATGAAGATAATCAAGTCACCACCTTTAGAATTGAAAGAGAATTAGAACAACTTAAGATAAATAATGATCAAGATACAAACTGTCAAGATACAAACATTGATCATCTAGAATTATCTCCTCAAAAGCCTAATCAACCGGAAGAAGAGAATCAGTTAGCACTAGATCTCACCTAAGAAGTGGATGTAATCATATCGCTTTCGTATCTCATCTAAAACCAAAAAACTTTAAGGAAGCTGAAAATGATGAAAACTAGATAAATGTCATGCAAGAAGAACTAGATCAATTTGAAAGAAACAAAGTATGACACTTAGTTCCTAAACCCAAAAATACTACAATAATTGGCACCAAATGGGTGTTTAGGAATAAGAAAGATGAAGATGAGAACATTGTTAGAAACAAAGCTAGATTGGTAGCCCAAGGGTATAACCAACAAGAGGGTATTGACTATGATGAAACTTATGCCCCTGTGGCAAGACTAGAAGCCATCAGAATGCTACTTGCCTTTGCTTGCTACAAAAACTTTAAGTTATTTCAAATGGATGTAAAAAGTGCATTTTTAAATTGATACATAAATGAAGAAGTATATGTCAAGCAACCTCCAGGATTTGAGAGCCACACTCATCCCGATTACGTATACAAACTCCCAAAAGGCCTTTACGGACTCAAGCAAGCACCAAGAGCATGGTATGAGCGTTTAAGTAAATTTCTCCTAAACAATGGGTTCATAAGAGGAAAATTTGACACTACTCTTTTCTTAAAACATAAGGAGAATGATATGCTTGTCATACAAATTTATGTAGATGATATCATTTTTGGTGCCACCAATGAAACTTTATGTCATAATTTTGTTCAAACTATGCAGGAAACATTTGAGATGAGTATGATGAGTAAGCTAACATTCTTCCTAGGATTACAAATTAAACAAATGAAACATGGAATCTTTATAAATCAAGCTAAATATGTTAATGACATGTTAAAGAAATTCAGTCTTGAAATGGGTAAGTCTAAAGTAACTTCTATGAGCATCACAACAAAGCTTGACCCTGATGAAAAAGGGAAAAATGTTGACCAAAAACTCTACCGTGGAATAATCAGTAGTTTATTGTACCTCCCTTCTAACAGGCCCAATATAATGTTCAGTGTTTGTCTATGTGCTAGATTCCAATCTTGTCCCAAAGAATCTCATATTCATGCAGTCAAAAGAATCTTTAGATACTTAGCAGGCACCCATGACTTAGGACTCTTCTATCCTAAGAATGCTCCCTTTGACCTCACATGCTACTTTGATGCTGACTACAGTGGTTGCAAAACCGATAGAAAAAGCACTAGTGGAACATGTCATTTCCTAGGACACTCTCTTGTGTCCTGGTTTTGCAAAAAACAAACCTTTGTAGCTCTCTCCACCACCAAAGCTGAGTATATTGCAGTCGGTAGCTGCTGTGCTCAAGCCTTATACATGAAACAACAGCTTGAGGACTTCCGAATCTTAGTTAAGGGTACTCCAATCCATTGTGACAATACCAGTACCATCAACATTTCAAAAAATCCGTGCCCCCATTCTAGAACTAAGCATATTGAAATTAGGCACCACTTCATTAGAGACCATGTTCAAAAGGGAGACGTTGAGTTAGTTTATGTTCCAACTGAAAATCAACTCGCCGACATCCTAACTAAGCCACTCAATAAAGAAAGATTCCATAAAATCCAGCATGCCCTAGCCATGTGTACTCCCTCAGATGTATCATAGGATCCTTGTATTGGTACTTACTTCATTATTTAGCTCATCCTATGCTTAACTAAATTTTTCTCTTTCTTCTTGCTCTTGTCGACGAACACAGGGTATTCATCGCCGAGAAGTTTGTAGTATTCGTCGATGAACACAGGGGTCTTGTCGTCGAATTGGCCTTAATTTCATCGATGAACATAGGGCCTCGTCAACGAAATCTGTCGAGATACTTAATCTTCCCGCTCGAACAAACCCTTCTCTTTACAAACCCTAGCCATCCCTATTCGCTCCTCTCCTTCCTCTCCGCGCTCTAACCCTTTACCTCACTTCACCATTGTTTCACGCACCCTCTCAACCCTCTACCTCACTCCACCTCTCTCTCTCTCTCTCTCTCTCTCTCTCACCACAACACACCCTCTCCACGGCCCTTCCTCTCCTTGGCTCTCCACTCGTTGCTACGCCTACCATCGCTTTTCCCAACTCTCTCTTTCCCCTTCATCCTTCCATAGCTCCCAAACCGAAGCACCACAACCTTCAAACCATAGCTGGCAAAGGCTCCTCTCATCACCCTACCACCAGTCCTTCTCCGACTGGCCCTGCAAAATCCGACCCCCGTTTCGTCTCTCCAGAGGCCGCCCATTGCTATTAGAATGACATTCTTAAGCAGCACATCGTTTACGGGAAGATTGTGCCCTCCGACTTTCTTCAGCTCCATTTTCCCACTCTTCTCTCCAAAATTAAAGCCTTAGGGTGGGATGTTCTCTTCGACCTTGATGAGCTTGTATATGAAGACTTAGTTCGCGAATTCTACACCAATTTTGTTCCCTCATATCGCAGCATTGCCGCCTATTCCATAGTTCGTGGGACCATCATTTGGCTCTCCGAGGACACATTCTCCGCCATTCTTGGTTGCACCCATTATCCACTCCGAGGCCTCCCTAAGCCTTCTTGACCCACATGGTTTGACTGGTTCGACTCGCACGCCGCACTTAATCTCATTACTGGTAACCCCCGCATTCCTGCTATTGCTCGCCCCAAATCCAAGGACCTCACAGTTGAGTTTCGGGTACTCCACCATGTGATCACATACAATTTGTGCCCTCGCACTGGTGGACAGGATTGGGTCACATTAAGCGATATTTTTAGCATGTACTGCCTCTGGGTTGGGCGTGGTATTTACCTCCCCTCCATCATTGTTTAGAATATGGAAGAAAGCCTCAAACGGCAGCGGGGCTGCCTTCCCTATGGTTGCCTCCTCACGACCTTTTTCGATCACTTCAAGCTCATTTGCGCTGGGTTGCCTTGCATTCATTCTACACCGGAAGATATATACACCGAGGCGACCCTTCGTCGCATGCATTTTGAAAAAGACGATGCAACCAACACGTAGATCAAAGCCCACGAGCGGGGTCACATTCTGATCGATGAGGTTGAGGCCGCCATGGAGGCAGAAGAAGAAGAAGGCGAGGATGAGGATACTTCCTATGGCCATATCCTAGAGTGCCTGGACGGCCTTCAGCACGCCATGGCACAGTCTAAAATTCGTCACCATAATCGTTTTGATTCCATAGATGCATCCCTTGCTCGACAAGAAAACGCCAACTGCACTTACTTTGACACCATTGACGCTTCCTTTGCTACCCTCTTCGACCGCCTTGGTCACCCGCGCGAGTAGCCCTCCATTTCTGCATTCCCCCAATTTTGATTATGGAAAAGAGGGAGAGATATAGGCTTATATAAGCTTTTATTCGGATGTATCTCTAGTTAGTGTAGTACTTTGTAGTCACTGCGAGTAATGTAGTAACTTCGTATTTCTCTAAGATTATTGTACTTAGCAAGTATTGAAATTGTTGAACATAAATGCACCATCTTTGTACCAACATACCTTTGATTGATATACTGGACTGTCACATCTCGATCTTATGCAGGATTACTTGGGAAATATCTTACTTATAGACGACATGCTGCCAAAAATTTAAATAAAATCTTCATTCATATAATGCAAACATTAAGGGGGAGAATTTATTTAAATACATTTAGTAAGCAGGAGCATTTATCCCTTAAAAAGAACACTAATGGATTGCCATCATCAAAAAGGGGGAGAATGTTAGACCAAGTGGTTAAGGGTCTTTCATTCCAACTATGTTTTGATGATAACAACCTATTAGTAGTTCTTTAAAGCTACTAACCGTTTTCTCTAGTCATGTTCAGTTGCACAGAACGACGCTAGAGCAAACAAGTTTCAAATCAATCAGAAGCAACTCATGACATGACCAAAAGTCTAGCCACTCAAAGCATTCATAGACTCTACACAATATACAAGTGTCTTAAAGATTGAATGTAAAAGTGAGAGAGAGATCATTTTGTAAAATCCTTTGTATATGGAGTGACTCAAATAAAGAGCAAGAAATGGGCATATCACATACACACAAAAAAAACAAGTAAAGCTACTTAAGGTGTCCAAAAACCCTTAAACAAACAAGGACCTTTTCTTTAGAACTTAAAAGAATTTTTCTAAAGAAGTAAGAAGGGACTCGTCGATGAAGCCGACGAACACAGGGCTTCGTCGATGAGTTTAACACAGACCTCATCAACGAACACAGGCTTCTCGTTGATGAAAAGAAACCGAGACCTGTCTGAATTCAAAACCAAACCTTGTTGACTAACACAGGGCTTCATCGACGAATATATTGAAGAGCTCGTCGACGAACACAGGGTTCTTGTCGACCAAAATAAATTGAGACCTGTTTGAATTCAGAACCAGCAACTCGTTGACGAACACAGGGCTTCGTCGATGAATTTACTGAAGAGCTTGTCGATGAAGTACAGACCTCGTCGACGAATGTCAGGCTGCTGGGCTCATTAAATGTAGCAGAACGACTAGTTTTTCATTTGTCTTGTATAAATAAATTCCCAATTGCTCTCCAGCACCCTGCTCGCCCATTTGGTGTTTAAATAAGGGTTATTGCATTTACTTCTCACCAAGAAAACTCATATTGTATTAAGATAATTTATTATGCTTTCATTCTAGGGTTTTCCTATACCCTCACTTGCCCTCTTCTTGCTGCTCTTGCTCTTGTTTTACTCCATTGAAAAGAGGACATAGTGTGAGGATATTGTGGTGATACTCAGCTCAGAGGGAGCATTTAATATTGTATTCACCTCCCATCAACTATTTGTCACTACAAAAAATAAGGTTATTAGTGACGGTTCAAAATCGTCACTTATAATCACAAAATCATCACTAATAGTATTAGTGACGGTTTTATGAGTATTAGTGACGGTTTAGAACTAGTCGCTATATCTGCCGTTACTAATACTTATTAGTGACGAATTTTTGAAATCGTCACTAATAATAGAGTATTAGTGACGGTTTTAAACCGTCACTAAAACACTTAAGTCCGTCACTATAAATTCTACACCAGCTCCATCAAATCGTCACTAAAGCCATAATATTAGTGACTATTTTAAATTCGTCACTAATGCTCTATTATTAGTGACGGTTTAAAAATCGTCACTAATGCTCTATTATTAGTGACGGTTTGAAAATTGTCACTATTGTTCACAGGCAATTATTAGTGATGGTTTTCAAACCGTCACTAATACTATAAAATCGTCACTAATACTATATTATTAGTGACGATTTGAAAATCTTTACTAAAACTCTTTTTTTTTAAAAAAAAAGCAATTATTAGTGACGGTTTTGAAACTTTCACTAATACTTAAATTGGACAATTTGTAGTGACAGTTTTAAAATTATCACTAATAATTTTAAATTAATTTTTTTCCAATTATTAATTTCTATAAAAATCTATAATTACATTTTTGTATACATAACAGTAAACCATAATTGCTAAAAAATTCATAAATTATTCAAAATTCAAATTCAAATTTAAATAAAAATACAAATATATTATACAAATTCAAATTCAAATACAAATATATTATACAAATTCAAATTTAAATACAAATACATTATACAAATTTGAAATTCAAATTCAAATTTAAATAAAAATACAAATATATTATACAAATTCAAATTTAAATTGAACAATTAGTAGTGATGGTGATGCGAGCTTCAACAGTGAGAGACCATGGCAGCATGGGCAGCTATGGCTTACTGTAGCGTCATCCTCGAGGGTGAAGTTCTCGAACAATAAGGCTCAATCTGTAATCTAGGGCCCAACTTCAGAATCCTCGACCTTGATGGTGATGGAGCAGACGACGAGGTCATGGAGGGTGATGAAGGACAATGAGGTCTTAGATGACAGAGAAGGACGACGAGGCTGTGGATGGTGGTGGCTGCATCAACGATTCTTTATCTAGTTTACCCGGAGTTTCTTTTCAAAATTGATTTGAAATGCGATAAGTCTGCCCTTGTAGACAAAATGAATTTTAGCCTTTCATCTGATAGGTTGTCGCTTATAGTTAAGGTATGATTTAAATATTAATTTTATTTCTCTTGAATCTTGATGCCCTTCTTGTGGATGCAATATTAATAACCGCAAGAAGGGCATCAAGATTCAAGCAAAATAAAACTAATATTTAAATCATACCTTAACTATAAGCAACAACCTATCAGGTGAAAGGTTAAAATTTATTTTGTCTACAAGGGCAGGCTTATCGCATTTCAAATCAATTTTGAAAAGAAACTCCGGCTAAACTAGATAAAGAATCGTTGATGCAGCCACCACCATCCACCCCACTATAAGAGTACCTGAACCTCCTGATTTTTACCTCCATGTCCATCATAAACTCCAAAGAATAAAGTGGAAGCATCCAGAACAGGATATGCAGCATGCTAGCAAATCAAACATTCATAGTTAATAACAAAATATTCATACTATTAGTTAAGACCTTTAACATGAAAGTTCGAAGTCTCAAGTCATAATCAGGATATCCCTTTTAGGATAACAAGAAAAAAATTAATATAATAAACGCAGGAACTATGTTGTAGGTAGCCTATTTATGCATTAGTTTGCATATTTGTAAACCCTAGCATGGATTAGTTCTTCTATGTACAAGGAATCAACCCTTTAGTTAGACAATTTCTCACACTTATTCATAAGTAGGGCTGATTTTTTGGGCAACTATTTTAGAAACCGGTTTAAAAAAGCTTTACCTAAACCTCGTTCATCTCAAAAAAATAAAATAAACATAATAAATAATACTATTTTAGGATGCCTGAAGTTTGACCTCTATAAAGGAAATGTCCCTAAGCTTAGTTACGAGCTACAAAATTTAACAACCAACTCCTTTTCTAACCATTATTTTTCTTTATCTTAAATGTCGTTAATAAATATGCTTATTAAAGTATTGTAACACTTAAAGCTATATATTCACTTGATAGTCATTTACTTTTTGTCTCATTAAATTACGATAATAGTTGAAATTGTCAGACTCCTTAAGTTACTTTACGGATTATTCATTATTCGTGATAACTTCATTAAAAGAAGATTGTCATAATCCAATAACAATTATTTATATTACAAATGATATCGATACTGTCAGAATAAATATATTAACAATTATCTAAAGTATCTATTAAAACTTGAAAATGTAAAGACCTATGGACTTGTGACATCACAAGCGCTGACTTTTAACATTACTCATTCAAACCAGTTTTACAAACTAGACGCACTAGAGAAACAATCGCCCTAAGTACATTATACTTTGAAACCGAATTGACATTGTCAAGGATGTTGCTTCAATTATAAGGACTTTCTTTTTGACTCGTACCTCTCAAGGTCAAATTTTTCAAGACATTTATACCAAATTAGGTCAAATTATTTGAAAGCCTTATTTTCAAATTATCTCAATTTGTGCTTATTGATCAACTTGTGGGCCCAAATGTTGACCATCACTAGAAGAAAATTTTTAAAAAATAAAAATAGATTTGAGTCTCGAAACCAATAAACCAACCAAAATGGAAATTAAAATCTGGAAAAGCTGAGACTTTTAGAAGGACAAGATCCATACCTGGAAGAAATCATGTGCGTGGAGATCTGGAATTGAATGTTGCACCATTATCTCTCTCTCTCTCTCTCTCTCTCTCTCTCTCTCTCTCTCTCTCTCTCTCTCTCACGGTATAAACTCTCGTGACTGATGACCGAAGAAGGTGGATTTTCAAATCTTCCATGTTGTTGAAATCAAAAGAATCCAAACATAAACCTTTGCTGCTACTGTTGACATTAACCGCAAACGCACACCTTTGCTGCATCCAAACAAATCATTTGGAAAAGACCCTTCTACCTGCGCAGATCATGCAACATTCTCACCCCAAAAATATGGTAATAATCTTTTATGGGTTTGCTTCCAGAAACCCTTGAATCTCTTTCAGCACATTAATGGTTGGTTGCTACAAGTAACAGTTAGCACTTGATCAAATCGAGGAAATTGCCCTCACAGAATTAGGTATTGAAGCACTTACAAATGTTGTGTAGTTGTAACAGACGTCACCATAGGAGTGACATAACCAGATATCGTTGGCGAAGTCATACATATCAAGCATTAGACCTCGAACACCATTCTACAATGAGCATATATTTCACAGCAAATTGTTAAAAAAAATATTTTAACAGAAACAATGCCCTAAATATTGGATTATGTTGTGATGAATGTGCCATTCTATAGAGCGACAAACGATCAAAATAGTTCATTAAAATGATAATTTACATTAGAAATACTTACTTACAGAGTAAATAAAAAGTTCAAAAGAAATCTGAGCTGGTGAGGCTGGATGGTGGCCGTTGGCCGTGAGGGATGGCAGGGGCTTTAAAGAGAGCAACTTGTTTTGTTCTATATTTAGAATTGTCTTGAATATATATGACCTAGAACTTGTTCGGTTCTGGGTGATGTTGATTTTGAATATATATGACCGGTTGTGGGTGATGCTGATTTTGAATCATTTTCATAACAGGAAAGCCTCTTCAAACATTGGGAAAAGAAATCTCAAATTACTAATATTATCATAATAAACAAGTTTTCAAATAAAATATTGTTCATATCAAATTGCTAATTAATGCTTATATTGTGAATATGATAAAAAATAAATAATTGTGTCATTATCATGCTCATTACAATCTTCGCCCCTTCTTTCACTTAGCTGATTGAAAATTGACTTATGAAAGGAAAAAAATGGGACAAAAATTATTAGAAGAGAAGTGTAAAATTAAAATTATTTTCTTTCCATAATAGTCTTGTAGTGGGTGTGGCGGTCCCATAATAGCCGTAACAGCCAATGTATAACGGTAGCAATTCATAACAGCCGCTACAGCTCTGATTTTCATTCACACTGATTTAGCAGTTTTTGCTAATAAGGACCCAAAAAATCCATTACATAATAGCCTTACATAATGGTTGCGACTACTATATGAAACCATGATTGTGGATGGGGACTTAGGCCTAGTATTGTTAGAAACCTGATGAAGCTCAATCCAATTATACATCATTAAATATCCAACAGCGGCCCATCTAAACTGAATGTTAATCCTATCAAGAAAATCAGTCTATCCTCATCTTAACACATACAGGACTAGTGCAGTTAGAGCACAACATTGTCCCAAACACTGCAGATCACATGCTGTTAACCTAGACTGCTGGTAATCCAAAGAAGATTGAGAAACAACTAACCCAATTTTGATGAATTGCTAAAATCAATTAATGCATCAAAATGTAGAAAGGTAAACTCCTTACAATATGAATTTAAAATGTCAAAGCAATGAGATCAAAGTAATAGCTCATATATAATTCTTCATATGGAGAATTTCATGATAAATAAAATTGAGAGAAGTGGGAGGCATTCAATCAACACTGACAGCACCCTAAAACAAATTAGCAGCTTTGCTCTGTTTTTCCAGATTGTATTTGAAACTTAAAATTCATCATCCCTTATGAAAATGTCAAAAAAAATCAAGAAACATCCACAGATATGATGATCCTGGTTTATGACTTTAATATTTTCACTAGAAAATGTGTTCATGGCAGTTCTTCTTTTCCTAGTCACAATGGCTAAGATTATAGAATGTGCAAGACTTATAGCACACAATGAGGCAATAAATTTTTTTTTTTTAAAAAACTCACCAATCTGCCCTGTTTAAGGCTTCCAAATGACTTCAACACAAGCCTTCTCAGGGTTTTCATTCTTCTTTGTCCCGGCTTTTGGTCCAAAAACTGCTACAAGGACTTTTGTATCTCCTGAAATAAAGCATAATAATTCACTTTACAACTAATTTCTTCAGCAACCTGTTCAAATATCAGTAGAATTTACGACATTATGAAATTAACCAAAACACCATCTTCCCATTATTTGAGAAAAACATATCAAAGTATAACCCTAACACGCAAAAAAATAAAACTCCATTAGGAAACATAGAATTTACACAACAATTTGTAACATTTAAGATTGCAAAATAAAGAAGCAAACCAAAAAGGACACTGTAACGTCCTCAAAATTTATACCATTTTTTTTTATATAAATATATTTGTGCATTTACATCCATACCTAAGCAGCGGAAACACAAATCATATAACCGTTTACATATATATTAAAACAACACCAGAATCCAATAACTACAAACTGTATCCATACAAAAATGTCCTTCTATCATCATCTACTCAAAAATATACCCAATTCTGTCAAAAAATCACCTTAAACCAAGGTGATCAAACTCTCTCTCTATCCGCGAGCCTGATCTGCTCACCTAGCTGGCTCACCTGAAAAATGTTAAAGTAATGGGGTGAGTCGACGCTCAGTAAGAGGAAATATGCTATTACTAGTGTGTGGCAACTGAGTTAAGAATACTTAAAAATAGCAATTAAACTGTAACGCAATAAATATTCTGTAAAGCATATCTTTTTTTCTCAATTTAAAATAAACTGTATCGT
This sequence comes from Malania oleifera, assembly GCF_029873635.1. NCBI lineage: Eukaryota > Viridiplantae > Streptophyta > Magnoliopsida > Santalales > Ximeniaceae > Malania > Malania oleifera. Next base: position 38,464,702 of record NC_080419.1, read on the forward strand.
CTGAAGTTTCTACTTTTCATACTGATAATATCATACTATACTTATCATATACTGTAATACTGTATACATATAAATATCTGTACTTTATCCTTGGGACTCTGTATATCATGATTTAACCCCTCATGACAGGGTTGTGCGGCCCGTAGGCAGGACTCTATCTGGTCGGCCCTCCAGATAAGTCAATATACACTACACTACCTCAGCCCGGCCAAACTGCATCCTCTCCTAGGCGCGGGACTGGTTGCTACCTCGTCTAACTGGCCCCCTTTACCCAGCGTACTGAGGAGCTACATCCTCTCCGAGCACAGTTAGACGATACCCACGCACTATCTAAGATGTGTGGTTGCACTCTATCTGAATATAGCAACGATACCGTGCTCTATAATCTGTATCTATACTGTATCTGTCTATAATCTCTCCACAGGGATCTGATACTATATACATATATATATATATGTATATATATATATATATATATATATATATATTCTTTTACTGTTTTCTTCATCATGTTTCCAAAATTACCATAACTCTATCTTTATGTGCTGTAATATTGTAATCTCTATATACTGTATCCATAGCATCTTAATGCTACTTCTGTATATCTATTTGTATACTCTGTCTATATACTCCGTCTATATACACTGTATGTTATAGTAATAGGAAACGTGGAATACTATAACTCTGTATTACTGTTCTGTATAAAATTGTAATATAAAATACCGATCTGAGTATCTGTATACATGTATATGTATATATATGTATATATCTGTTTCATGAACTATTCATATAAAAGCTGCATATGCATGTACATTTCTCTGTGAATATAAATCTATATCTATATATTCTATGTAAACCCACATACTGGAAGAAGCTATATAAACTGTATATATACTGTTATTAACTGTGTACTCAGTATAGTATGATATATCACAAAACTATATAAATTCTTTTATCTCATGAAAATCTACTCAGGCCACACAAACATTTAACTTATATTCTGTATAAACTAAATAATAAACTGATAGGAATATATGTCTACAAAATCTCTGAAAACTTTATAAAAATTACTAACATAGAATATTTTCCTTACCTCAACTTTGAAAAGCTCCTATAAAAATCTGGTTCTATACCCGCAGGATTCCTAATCCAACAACGCAATCCCCCAGAACAAAACATCAGTATTTCATTGCCTACATCATTTCTTATAACTACCATAAGGCCAAAAATTGGATAAAAGACCTTACCCTGAATTTGGGATGAAATTCAACTTTGTTTTCCCGACGATCTGCTCCGACAGACTTGTAGAGAACTTCGCCAGGAATGTCATGGTAGCTTCGGATCGTCAATCCGGCGACTGGTGGGGCTGGAATCGAAGAGAGAAGGGAGAGGATTCGTAGAGAGAGAAAGAGGAGAGAGAGTGGAGCGCTGAAAATGATTAAAAATCTTGGTTTTCAAATATTTATATTACTAGATTCGTCAACGAGACACATCACCTCGTCGACGAGTCTTTCATTAATTTCATTGACAAGTCCTTGTATTCGTCGATGAAATGCAGGTTGCTCCATACCCCCTCTCGGTATTTTCTCGTCGACGAAGCCCTGTATTCGTCGACGAATTTTCTTATGAACTCATCGATGAAACTCTGTATTCGTCGATGAATTCCCTGGCAATTCCTTGAAATTATTTTTATTATTATTATCTCCAAAATGCGATGTCGTCGACGAAGTATACTGCCTCTTTTTGTTCCTATTTCCATTTTTTTCTCTCTTCAATATTTAAATATCAGTATTTTCCAAGTCGTTACAGACACCAAGGTAGTTTAGAAATGATATTAAATCAAAATGCCCAAAACTTATTTAAGGAATGTTAAATAAGGTGGTCATGCAATCTCTCATCTCTTTTTTTCCTAGAGTGTCTTTATTTTTTAAGGACATTTTGATTGAATCTTGTATATTAACAATTTTTCTAGTTGCGTATGACCTTTAGTGGAACGTTATGTTAAAAAAAAAACAAGAGAAAAAAAATTTTTCAAGTTTATTTTAGCCAATGGAATGTACGATTTTCTAGTTTTAAAGAAGCCGTCTTATCTAGACCAGCATCCACAAAAAGAGATGATGGCAAGTATACCTTTTCTCTTAGGCCATCCATTGACTTAATCATGAAAAATCAAAAGGTATCTGCAGTTAAAAAAAAAAAAGCATAATATAAACATGATACAAAAATAATCAAGGATTGTATTTAGTGAGTTAAAGTAAAGCCAGTACAGAGACTTCAATCTCAATTTGAAGCATATTGAACAAATTTTCAGCATGATCAGTGCCATAGGATTCACAATTCTTATTAAGCATTGGATCTCAATACCATTAAATGAAACAATTCTAAATATAGAACATAAAATCAAAGCAGTAGCATCACATGAAGATCAAGAAGGGGCTATAGGCATAAGCTAAGTAGCTACAGCTCTCTTGCTAGCATTTTCTCGTAATTCTCGATCGACTCGAGATATATATATATATATATATATATATATTCAAAATTAGCATCACCCAGGACCGGTCCTTCCTGTTCTGAAAATGATTCCTAACACCTACAACACTCCAGTGGGTGTGCAAGAATTCGATCAAAAATTAAGAGTCGAAACATATCCAAAAGGGAACTCACCCGAAGAGACACATCATTCCACCGAAGACCCAATCAGAATGCCAGAACAAGACATCGACATCTCTAGCCGAAGTGAGTTTGACTCCTTGTTTACAGCTCCAAATCCTCTGGGACAAATGGTTGTGATTGGTAACTGAATCTTCTTGGTTCGTGGGAGAAACAAGAACAGGTCCCATCACGGGCTTCGCTGGAAAGAGGGGCTGGTGTCTGGAGGTGCAAGTGGCTGGAGGTACAGGTAGCCAGAGGCGCCGTGGAGCTACGTGAGGTGTGGAGGACGACGACGATGTGGGGCATGCACCACGTGCAAGCATAGACGGCTGCTTGTTGGTTTGGTCGGAGCTGTCGTCTGGAGGAGGTTGTAAGGGGGGGGTGTGAGGATGATGGTGGAGAGTGAGAGAACGGCGAGAGGAGAGTAGTGGCGACCAGCGACTGAAATTGAGGGCTGAAGAGAGGCAGACGACAACAATGGATAGAATAACTCCGAAAGCTGATAAAAGAACTCCGAACGGCGACGGACAAACGACGGTGCAACAACGATGTCCTGAAGCACCAAACCAGCATCGGCTGCCGTGAATGGGAAAGAGGAGAGAAAGTGCATGTGTGCGCGAGGGAGAAGGAGGCGGAAAGAGATTGAAGAAATTTGGGGAAAGTGTGGGAAATTAAGATTTCGAGCATTAGTGACGGTTTCAAAACCGTCACTAATACCTTTAACTATTTTTTTTAATATTTTTTAAATAAAAACACTAATAGAGACGGTTCCAAAACCGTCACTAATAACCCCTTATTAGTGACGGTTCTTTCAAACCGTCACTAATACCCTTAACTATTTCTTTTTAAAAAATTTTTAAATAAAAACACTAGTAGTGACGGTTCTCAAAACCGTCACTAATACCCTTAACTATTTATTTTTTAATATTTTTTAAATAAAAACACTAGCAGTGACGGTTCCAAAATCGTCACTAATACCCCTTTATTAGTGACGGTTCTTTCAAACCGTTACTAATACCATTAACTATTTCTTTTTTAATATTTTTTAAATAAAAACACTAGTAGTGACGGTTTCAAAACCGTCACTAATACCCCCTTATTAGTGACGGTTCTCCAGAACCATCACTAATACCCTTAACTATTTCTTTTTTAATATTTTTTAAATAAAAACACTAGTAGTGACGGTTTCAAAACCATCAATAATACCCCTTTATCAGTGACGGTTCTCCCGAACCGTCACTAATACCATTAATTATTTTTTTAAAATATTTTTTAAATAAAAACACTAGTAGTGACAGTTTCAAAACCGTCACTAATACCCTTAAATATTTCTTTTTTAATATTTTTTAAATAAAAACACTAGTAGTGACGGTTCCAAAATCATCACTAATACCCTAGAATCGTCGCTAATATTTTCTTGAAAAAAATTTTGCGCAAAAATTGTTTACCACGCTGTTTTTAGTGACAAAAGTATTAATGACGGTTTTAAAACCGTCACTAATAGTGCCGTATTAGTGACGGCTGCTAAAACCATCACTAATGCTTAGACTATTAGTGACGGTTCTTAAAAACCGTCACTAATACCAACTTTTAGTGGCGAAATTGAATTCGTCACTAATACTTTCGTCACTAAGAACCAGTTTTTTTGTAGTGTGTATAGAAATGCTCTTTGTGAGCCATTGAAGGGTATCTCTAAGTGAGTACCTTGTTGAAAGCTCTTTGTGAGCAATTGTGTGTATTGAAAAACCAAACTGAAAAACCAGTTTTTAACTGCCCAAACGACCGAAGTGTAATTTCAGAAGACTGAAGATTTTCCTCAGACGACTGAAGATTAAGTTTAGTCTATTGAAGAATTTCCTCATATGACTGAAGATTAAGTTTAGTTTACTAAAGAATTTCCTGTTGAAATCTTGAAGAGGCAGTATAACCTCAGAAGACTGAACCATGTCAGCTCAGTCGACTGACTCTATTTCCAATTAGTTTTTTAGTGCTTTAAAGAACTTCATAAGAATGAACCCGATACTTCAGTTTACTGAACATTGTTAATGGTTATAATTTTTAAATATTTTAAAATTCAAACTTAAGTTTCTTGTGCCCTAAATTTCATAAAAACTTGGGAAAGACTCCAAGTAATCTTGGGCAACACGAAAAAACTTTCATGAGCCTATAAATACATGTTTTAGCAAATCAAACTACACCAAGAAATTGAAAATCTGCTCTAAAAGCTGAAAGCTCTCTTGCTCTCTCAAAGATCTCTCTTGCTCACTCTTGCAACTCTGAATTGCTGAAGAATTCTGAAGTACTGAAACATCCTTCTCTGAGTTCTAAACTTCTGAATCATTGATTCTCATCCAGAGAAGAAATTTGGTGAAATCACTCTTGAGCTTCAATTCTATTTCCTTTGATATTTTATATTGAAGTATATAGTGCTTTCAATTGTACTAATCTGCTCTTTTGAGAGTGTCATTGTACACCAGATTGTTTATTGCCTTTCTTGTAGTTGTTGACGATTTAAAGATTGTTTGGATTGTTGGATTAAGTATGGGGTACCTCTTGGAGAGTGGACTCTACCCTTAAGGAGGGATTTGTAAAGGTTAGCTCCACCCGGAAAGAAGTGCTATAGTGGAATCCTTAGGTGGTATTGGCCTAAGGCAAGGATGTAGGCTGGAGATAAGCCAAACCTTGTAAAAATCTTGATCTCATTCTTACCCTTCTCTTTATTTTCAGTATATATATATTGTGTGGTGTGTATGCTGAGTGCAGGTTGCTGTAAATCAAAAATCAAGATTAAGAAGACTCTTAACTTAAGAAAGTACATTTGATTGAACTTTTCCGGAAACCCAAAAGGGAGTATGTTGTTTAATCATTTGCGAAAATCTTAGTTGAGAGAGTAGGCAAATTTCATTCATATACATAGGGTTACAAACAAATATCTTTTGTTCTTGCAAAAGTTGAAAATTTCCAAAGAGCCGCATATCATATCTTGATTGGGTATTTTGTAGTTGATTGGTTTAGTTGTCAATTGGTTATTTGATTGATTGAATATTGGTTTGTGGATTGATTATTCAATTAAGTTTTTGTTGTGTGATTGATAAACTAACAAAAGGTTAAGAATTCATAAAAAAAATTAAAAGAAAATGTTAATAACCCAATTCACCCCCCCCCCCCTCTTGGGATAACTCCTTGACTTTCACAATTTACTAATTTTTGTTCTAATGTAGAGGAAGGTGGGAAGATTTGGCAGTTCTGGAAAAATGATGTTCAGGTTGACTGGGTGGGTGCTTCAAATAAATTTTTAACAGTTTTGTTAATAGAGGATAGAGGCTCTCTGCTTTTAACCTTTGTTTATGCTAAATGTTATCATATTAAGAGAAGATAATTATAGGAACAACTTCAGGGGATTTTGAGTTTTGATGTGGCTTGGGTTGTTATGGGAGATTTTAATGTAATTTGGTCAGATAAGGATAGGGTGGGAGGTCGACCTCGCTTGGGTCCATCTATGGCTGAATTCAATGGTCGTATTAATAGATGTGGTTTATTGGATCTCATATTCAAAGGAAGTCAATTTTCCTGGTGTAATGGTCATCAAGGATTGACGAGAAGATGGGTGAAACTTGACAGGGTGCTGATTAATAATGTTTTTTCTGTAAAATATTGTGAAACTAAGACATTATTGTTGAAAAGAAATACTTTAGATCATTCTCCTATCATATTACAGCTGGGTGCAAGTATGGAGAGGTATGGGCCAGTGCCTTTTAGATTTCAAAACATGTGGATGTCGCATGGGGATTTTTTGAAAATAGTTGAAGCATCTTGGAGAGAACATATAGTGGCAGACTCAGGGTTTTGTAAATTGGTAGGTAAATTAAAAAGGCTAAAGCAAAGGCTTAGGCTGTGGAATAAACATACTTTTGGTCATGTTGGTGGTATCATACAAGAGTTGGACGAAATGGTGGAAAAATATGAGAATTTACTGTAGGTAGAGTACTCAGAATCAGTTGAACAAGAGTTCCTTGTTTCTAAGGCTGAATTGGAGGTATGGTATAGAAGGGAAGAGACAAGTGTTGACTTTGGTGCAATCCCAAGAAGGGGGGGGGTGAATTGGAGATTTAAAAAATTTCACCCCTAGGTCAATTAATCCAGCAACAGTATTACACAACCTAGGGGCAGTCTAGATACATATGAAGTTGGAGAGATGATATATTAATCAATTTTTAGTACATGCAACACACTTCTAGTATCTCTCAACCAAATACAATAACGTGCCAACTAAATATGCAGTATATTTAGTAAGGAAATTAAATCAAGCTCAAAGTAGAATATAATGCAGGAAAAGTAAAAGTGACACCGCATACGTTATCGAGGTTCGTCAAATGTTCCTACATCCTTGCCTCATCTCGCAAGCCCGAGGATTACCACTATTGCTCACTTAATGGATGGAGCGACACTGTTTACAAGTAGGTCAAATTACACCAGGGCTAACCTCAACCTTTACAAACTCTTCTTACGGGGCGGAGAAGGCCCTTC